>NC_135173.1:62777750-63110250 GCF_041146795.1 Maylandia zebra | reverse complement strand
TCCTTATTGCACTAGACACATCATCCTTGTGCATCTTGCCCAGTACTGAGTAGAGTTCACTTGAAATTGGCTGAGACATTGTGGATTGAGTAGATGCTATACCAAAGACTATCTTTCAGCTTCTCTTCAGCATTATTCTCTGGTCTTAAAGCACATCTTTTCATATGCCGAGAAACTTCTTTTCTGGATATCATACCCTTACAGTATAAGCAGTACTCGTATGTCTCAGCGCTGCTGCTGCTCTTTTTTGAGATCCTTTTCACTTTAAGACAACCTGATCCTGTGGTTTTAACAGCAGAGTTGTGCTTGAAGTTACCAAGGTTTCGTAACCTTTCAAGATGAACTTTTCTGTCCTTTGATGATTTGGGTAACTGAAGCACCTGGGCGACTTCAGCATTTTCATTTACATGCGTCTCCAGATGACGTGCAAATTTTGTTTGAGGTTTTCCACACACAAAACAAAAATTGACTGTGCTTTTGATTAATTTTGTTGACTTGGTTGGGGATTCATTTTGGCTAATATCCACAGTACTCTTTTCGCTACATGCATCTTTTGTTTTCTGCTGGCATGACTCTGAGCTGTCTGGTTCTTGGTCGGGATGAAGATCATCAGTAGTTTCAAGATCATTCAAAATGTGCTCAAAGTTGTTCTTAACATCCATGGTCTGTTCTTTTTCAGCAAAAGTAACGCATAAATCAGGCATGCTAGCAGCATGGGAGTTTTTTGATGGTCCAGGTAACTCAATAGACAACTCTGTTCCTGAGCTTTCTGAATCTGATGCAGAATTTGGGATGTATTCTTCATCAGATGAGACATCACCCTGTTCGTAGATACAGCATAGATTAAATAACAGAAATAAACATGGGAAGGATAAATGCTAAATTGTTCACGTCACAGAGCTCGGGACGTAAACCAAAGTCTCTAGATGTCTTAAAAGTACTAAGAAATACCTCCTGATTTAAAGAAGAAAATGTGCAGCAGATATGTATTTTGTGCAAGTATTTTGATTCTGCTTGATCAATTTGCAATCTGTGATCGATTCAGTACTTTTTTGATATTTGTCCCATTTCTAATATCCAATTTATATTTTTTGAACAATGACATTAACAAAAAAAACAAACACAAAACAAAAAAAACTAAGACACCAGCCCTAACCTGGTCCCGGAGCCCCTCCCACAATGACCCCCACAGATCAAAATTTGTAAAACCTTTGAGACTAGATTGTATGAAACTGTTTTTTTTTTTGTTTGTTTTTTTTTACAAAGGATTATAATAAAATCTAAGTAATATTTTTACAATGTGTTTATTTCTGGCCTCTCTCACATAACTTCTACACTCTATCCAGTCCAAAATCTCTCTGCTTTCAATTCTCTATCTGAGACAACACTTACAAAACTGATTATCCTTATAATTTTGTGATGAAAGAAAAAGGAAGAGCAAGCAACATGTGGCAATCTTCACGAACTGCATCTACGTCAATATTAACTATATTATAATGAAGCCTGCGTAAATTCAACCTGGGAGAAACACCTGCACATCATCTCCATCATCATCATCATCATCATCTCAACTCCCTTCAGCTGCTCACTCCGGCGCAGCCAATCCGGAGCTCCCTCGCACCTATGCCTCCATTCAGCATCCGGGCATTTAAGCTCTTTCACCCATAGCTCGGCCTCTCAGCGTTTTCGCATCCCTCCACCACCCCTGCACCCCCATGCTTGCCCCCTGCCTCCATACCACCACCAGTGTCCAGACCCCAGGGGAAGACCTCCTACTTCAATCAGCAATGCTTTTATCAACAGTTTTCCCGCCGGGGTCTGACCGCCAAATATTTAATGTTCAATAAAGCATGTCTAATTCTTTCTCCGTATCTGAGTCTTTCCAGGTTGAATTTCACTGTACACTTACGTCGGACATATCCCAGTCTTCTGAAGATGTCTGGAGGCAGATCTTATGCCACACACAACGGCATTCTACAAATACAAAGAAACCACAGCATTAGACAACAACCGATGATTCATTAAGTTATAATTTAAAAAGTAGCGATCCCACACATCACAAATTATATTCACGAAGACCACTAAATATAAACAAGCATAAAGTGAATTTAAAACCAACGCATAATTCAGAATAAAAAGCAGATTTTTTTTTTTAAGTTTAAGACACATTTTAAACTTATGAATATGATATACTGAATCATCCTAATAATAAATTTTTTCATCAGATTTGAGATATAAAACATTGTTATTTTAAAAACAGACTAATTGACAGACAGACAGACAGACATACATACATACATACATACGATCTAATGAGAAACAGAAAAGCTAAAATGTTTATCCTACATTAATTAATAAGGATTGAGATGAAAAGGACTTCTACTAAAAAGTCATTGAAAATGTGTAGAGACACCATCAAGCATTTGTATTGCAAATTGCCTGATTGATCTATTGGAATAGGTCTGGATTAATCAGACCCAGTACCTTATTGGGCTTCCTATATTGACATTGTAAGAAGTTTGCAAGTTTGATGCAATGTTTACTCAAAGGGTTTATTATCATCAAACATCATCTTCCAAGTTTGTGTGTATATGTGTAATTACAGAATGACAAACAGACTTGAGGGCAGTTTACTTCATACATGTTGATACTCTCTTAAATATAATTAAACATTTGTGCATTTTGCTTTATCTTTATATAACAGATCAAATCAGGAACTGTGGTTTTTGCATTGTAACATCACAAATAAGCTAAATCAGCATTGTCAGTACGCATGCACGACGCGGCCGGGTCAGAGTACACCACTACCCACGATGTAAAGGCTGAATTATACTTCTCCGTCAGATATAGGCTTGGTTCTTTTAATACATCCATGGATATAGGCCTACGGGGAAGTGCTGTGCCAGGGTTGCCAGACGTCAGTGGCCAAACCCCGCACGAGCGTCTCCGGGCACCACAGAGGCTGATGGCTCCGAATATGAGGCTTTGAAAGTGAAAGTTTATTTGCAGCTGTTGATTCATTGTACCAACCTTCCCTCAGCTCTAAGGGATCTGGAATTGTCATCTGACAACTGTCAGTCTCGATCTCGAGCAGAGACTTATATCCAAGGTAGCATAGCCTCCCACTCCTGCTGTTTTGTTAAAACTATAGGGGCTTTTTGTAGTGAAAACGCCCAAGCGAGGGCCACGAATTCTTTCTTTCTCTTCCCAGCAGCACTGTATCCCTGTTTCGTACCAAATTCTTTTAAAACATTGACTTTAGGACGCTCAAAATATTCAATATCGCTATCACACGCGGCAGTGTTTACTGTTTACGATGCACGCTGGGTAGTCGTGACCCTTGACCCGGACCGGCATGCCTTGCGCGCGGTGAGATGCTTATTTAGCTTACATGAGCTTGATGTTGAAAGAGTGAAACAAAGATTTAAAGTTGTAAAGTTCAACAGTCTAATCAACAAAGAGTAAGAGGGCAATATACATTATTACAGTATGTTCTCTGTTCTCTGCCACACTAAGCAGACAAACTCAAATGCATGATATGTGATAGTATCTGCCATTACACTGTGTATCATTGCAATGGTTTGAATTGATAAAACTTTGAAGTGATTTTTTTTATTCTTTACATATGAAAATGTAGACCTGACTCATGGTAACTTATGGTATAGTGAAAAAATGCATTAATTAACACAAGATAAATAATACACTTACGCTTGCATCTTAGACCGTGCCATCTGATAGCTGTCAAAGGTGAATGGCATATCCCGCATTTGTCAAGTTTCACCGATTCAAATACCAGCCTATGAATTGTACACTGGAAAAAATTAAAAACATGAAATGAAACATAAAACATTGTTACCCAAATATTTTATGACGAATTAAAAATAATGTTTGACCATTTTACATATTTTCTACCAATCCTTCAGGAGAGATTGAAAGGGAGATAGGAGTTACTTTTTAGATAAAATAGTGAAGCATATCTATTCAATTCCTGAGATTTGTGAGTTAGAGAGAGGGGAATCTATTTAGATGAAGCAAAAGTAAAATACTAAGAAGCTAAAGTGACTGTGAGTAAAAGGTGCATGTATATGTCTGACACAGAAAAACCCAAGGTTTACAAGGACACTGGCCATCAGCCTCATAATGACATCCGAGCTCAAACTGATGCTTTCACTGTTTCACCTCCAGTGTGTGGCCACTCAGTAAAACACACTTGTTAAGGGGACACTGTGGTTAGAAAAGACCTCCTGTTCTAAATAGAGGACATTTCCACCACCGCTGCCAGATGTTTGCTAAAATACTCAAAATGGAGTTTCATGTAAACACCATAACACTTCTAACCATTGGTCAATTTTAAAACAAAGGTCAATTTCAACTCACCTCACAAGCAGAGTCGTTAGGCACAGCTCTGGATGATTGTGGCACCTCTTTCGATTTGCTCTCTGTACAAGGGAACATAAGGAGATTCAGTGCTTGACTTTCGTTAAGTCAAAAAAAACACATCTACGCATAACGCAATCAATTCACATCCCTGACTGTTACAATTCTACTCAAAATATCCATCAAGACACTATAGAATCATCAGAAATGTCCCAATACTGGCACATTTTTCATGCAGCAAACCTTCAGGCATGTCATGCATTGCCAGAAGTTAACAACATTTACTCAAAACTGACCACTGGTAAGTTCTTCTGAGAACGCTTGGGGTGACAACTCCTGATACTGGACACCAACTTCACCAATTAACTCTTTCAGAGAAGAAGTGCCACGCTGACCTCCAACAGAATGCACCTAAAGAGATGCAAAGATGAACAAGCATCAATGGTACAGTGTCCATCTGATCAAGAGGGACACTCTCAGTCAAACCTTAAAACACCCAAATGATGTTGAGAGGGAAATGCAATGTTAAATGATGACTACCTGTACTTACAATGATTTAAAGACTGCACATGCAGTATAATTGTAATCAATTGATAAACATGATCTTTACAAACCACACTATTTACCAAACTACACATTGATACAATCTTTAGTAAACAGATGAATCCATGCTAACCTCATGCTCAGAGTTGTCTGCTGTAGGTCTAGATGACTGACACTCTGCTCTTAATTCTCTGTCTGTAGAAGAGAACACAAGACATGGAGGCATAGTGCTTTGCAAGACCCCAGGGTTTAACAGGTAGTGCTTACTCAAGCAGGGACTCACCTGTGAATGAGTCTGTAGAGATCACATGGTGCTCCACGTCATGGGCAATAGGCTCTGCAACACACTGTTGACCAGAAGGGATGCTTGCGATCTTTAGCTGGGTATGAAAAGTAGAACAAATATTGTAAACATCTGGCAGCTACAGTGGAAATGTATTTAATCCACTACAAGTGGTCTTTTCTAACCAGTGTCCCCTCAACCCGTGTGTTTTTCTGAGTATGCCAAACACTGGAGATGAAACAATGAAAGACTCAGTTTGAGCTCAGATGTCAGGACAGTGTTCTCACATACCTTGAGTTTGTCTGTGTCAGACACACACACACATAGTTAAGCATTTTCTGTTTCACCTTCAGTTAAATACAGTTCTAACTCTCACCCTAACTGCAAGGAAACAGAGTGATTAACCCTTACCTAGTTAAGTGAAGCCAAAGTAAGACAATACTAAGAAGCTAAAGTGACTGTGAGTAAAAGGTGCATGTATATGTCTGACACAGAAAAACCCAAGGTTTTCAAGGACACTGGCCATCAGCCTCATAATGACATCTGAGCTCAAACTGATGCTTTCACTGTTTCACCTCCAGTGTGTGGCCACTCAGTAAAACACACTTGTGGAGGGGACACAAAACAGATAAGCTTGCAATCATCACTTGGGAAAGTCATACAAATTCAAGATTTAGTTAAACCAGATTGAATACCACCAAGAGGACATTTAAATATTGTGACTAGGGCTGAAACAACTAATCGATTAATCGACAACTAATCGATTATTGAAATAATCGTTAGTTGCAGCCCTAATTGTGACATCTAGATATGTATGTTTTAAACAACAATTCATAGGGGGAAATTTTTTTTTAAATGACCCACCTTTTTCCGCCAGGGCCATTCTTTCCCACCATAGTCATAAGTAATTTCACTTCCTGCCGCAATTTCCTTCAGTGCAAAAAGGCAGAGATGTGGCTTCCCTTCTGCTTCAATCAACTTCATTCTGCAATTTGGTGTCCTGTGTTCATCGTTTACTAGTCGCCCAAATGACCCATCTTCAAGTGCTCCATCAATACTGCAAATTTGGAAACATACATTAAACAAACATTTATAGTGACACGCCTATGAACTATACTATAATTTTTAAGCACCAACACAAACACAACATCCAATACAAGTTTAGTTGTTAAATGCATAGTTGATAAGTTAAAGAGGGTCCATCAGTCAAGGACGCGTTGCTTTCTGACTGAGATAAGTGTTTGCGCTTCTACTTGTGCTTAGAGCTTAAACGTGGTTTTGTTGTACTGTCACGCTGACCTAGTAGGTGTAGGTGTAGGTGTGGCTGTGGCTGTTACTCTTCTCTTCCTCCTCTTGCCCACTACCTGCTCTGTGCTGCTGCTTGCGCGTGGCCGCTGATTAGACCTTGTGCAATCTACAGCTAAGCGCAGCCTGGTGCGCACTGCTCCGCCAGGTGAGTTGAATTAGAGCAATCAAGGGCGGGCGTGCCTAGTAGACCTTAAAATGCATGCAGCAGTCATTTGACCCGAGCGTGACATGCTGAGAGGACAGCAAACCAAGCACAATCCACTTTGAGGAAGACTTTGAGTTAGACGGGCTATCGGTAAGCTTGGACTCATATTTGCTGCTTATGTTTGGGAACTATGGAAGCTCAATTGTGGAAATGTATTTATGCTTTGGGAAATAGTTACTGCATTTAAGTTTAAAAAATTATATTGATATTAAAATAAATGTTTAAGTTTGAATAAACTGTTTATGTAGATAGTGTTTCCCACACTTATGTTAATTAATACTAAAAGCAATTACCCCAAATCCTTGGTTAAATCTTAAAACTAGTGTAAATATGTTTGGTTTAATTTAAGGAAAATAATTCTTTGTAAAAGAAAATCCTTGGTTAAAGTCTTTATTAAAATATTTGTAAACTCTAAAATGTATACTTTAAAAATGTAATTGTTACAGAAAGTGTAAAAAATGCAAGGTAGACCACAGTTTATTTCATCTTCGTTGTTTGAAATTACTCACCTCTGATTCAAAAACTAATGAATGTAAAACTAAAATGAGGATAAATGATAGTTTAGACAAAAGTGGCTTTACTGAAGTGTATATTTTTGTTATTTCATTTGTCTTCTGTATAATGCATTTAATTTATCTGAATGATTAATGAAACGTTCTTTATTTTTTGTGTTGAAAGGTTTTTCACCTATCCATCAAGCCATCCATCTACCTACCTCACAGACAGAGAACACTTGACATGTACTATTTTGGCATTGTACATATTATACAGTAGTTTTGGACACAGTATAACAGTGCACGAGTCTCCGTGTCCACATGTGCCAAATGCGCACAGACACAGGGGCGCTCATTCAGCCCTGGCCATTTGAATTTTCTCTTATTATTTTCTCTATCTCTATATTATATTTTAAATCTTCACAGCAGCGTGAGCACACTGTCTTAGCTGTAAAATGTAGGCTTATATTATTACCCCTCTAACCCCGTACATTACGCCCGTGAGTGTGTATTAGAGAAGGCACACACAGGCTGAATACGGGGACTAACGGGCCCTCAGCATATGTGGGAGTCCCGTCAGTCCCCAGTACTGCGAGTTCCCGGGGACCACAGGGTCACCGGGAAATGACGGACCCGTGGAATAGCAGGATCTCATTCTTACTGAGGCTCCGTCACTCCCCCTTCTATAGATTCTGGGGACTGACGGGGCCGGGTACCAGAGGTAAGGACTCGTTAAAGAGCAATATGAGATGTTTGCTTCAGAAATCCTGACCTTGCAATAGAAATGTAAACATTCAGTCATTTTGAATTTACCACAAAGTCTTCTGCTTCCATATGAATTCAAACATGAAGACTGAACATGCGCTGGGGTACAGGTTACGTCTGTGTTCAGCTTCAGTTGCATCAATAAGCTCCCCTCTATACTCGACCACGAAGTCTCCTTGTTTGAAATTGGCTAAAGTGAAGATGCCACGACCTGAAGAAACAACCATATTAGAGACACAGGTGTGGCAGCACTGCAAATAATCAATTCATTAAATATGTATATCTGTAAATTGCAAGTATGCAATGTTGTGCTTTTTTTCAATTCTACATATATAATAAAGAAAACATGTCCAAGTGCAGAAAACATAAATAGCCAGGCTCGCTAATAACTAAATTATTATTAAAATACCTTAGATTTTAATTTATATTGATGTTTGTACAGGTCACCACTGGTGATGTGTAACCCCTCAGTCTAGCCTGCAGTGTGTCAAAGTCACTCACCTTTAACTGAATTAATAAATTTGATTTCTAACATTGAATTCTTGTCTCTTCTTGCAAGGATGTGATTAATGGCATCCTGAAGGGGAGTGGTTCTCCGTGACATGATTTGCTAAGGAAATCAAGATAAAAATGTAAACAACATCAAAACTTCAAGCCTTTATGCTTACAAGGGCATTAGTAAAGCTGAATGAGAAGCACCCCCCCCCCCCCCCCCCCCCCCCATGTTAGCGTATTATTAGTTTAAGGTTATTTTAGTTTGGTGATGAGTGCTGGAGGGATTCTGATTAACAGATAAATGGATGGGGGCGAGGCTGTATTTGTGCAGATTAACTTGACTGTGTTCCACCTGTGTTGATTAAGTCAAGTTTCTGACATGCTCCACCCAATTTTTCTTATTTCACTAATAGCATGGATACTGAAACTGTTTCAATTGAGTTCTATGCTTTCATTACATTCACATAACAGACACAGACAAGGCTGATGTCTGAGTTGTTTTAACAGAAAGCATGCACTTGCAGATATTAAAGATACTTAAATGTCCTAATTTAACTAAAGCCTAACTCTGACTTAGCCTAAACCTGTCTGTCAAACTAAGCTTTAGATCTCTCAGGAATCATGTGCTTCATCAACACAACTATAAGAGCAAAACAAATGGTTTTTTTTTTTTTTTACAATATTTTATAAACAAATGTGTGCAGAGTGACACCAATACTGTCTCAATTTAATTTCATAAATCTACAAGAGTTTATTTGTATTTGCCTTCCAATGTTTCCTTGGTATTTGGGCAAAGATCATCTAATAGCAGTAGCAGCCATTTTACATTAAACAAGTGATCTTGTCGTGAAAAAGGCCTTCTTTCAAACTCAGTGAAACATCACACACTTGTGTAATTTCTTACCTTGAAACAAGTGATGAGATTAGGCCAGGGTAAAAATAACCCTGGGACAGTCCGGGAATCCCCGCCCCGCGTGTTGCTGTGACCTCCGTGAACCGTTCCGCGTGCTCCGGCCCGCTCCGCCGTCCTCACCTCGTTGTGGTCCGGTCCCCGCGGTGCGCTCTCCGCCGTATGCTTTCCACCGTACCTCGTCGTTCCCTCACCTGCCGCCTCACCACGGCTGTGCCTACTCTGAAGCACTGTGTCTGTCAGAACGCCCGTCTTTTAAAAGTTTTATAATTACCTTCTTACCTTTTCTCCAAAGCGTGTCAAAACTCTGCCAAAATTGATGGATGAATAAGAAGCGCCCAATCAGTCAGTCTAAATCATTGATGTAAATATCAATGGTCTAAATGGGTAATGTTAAAATGCGCATGCGCAGCTTCCAATTTCGCGCCATGTGTATAATGTCCCGCGCTCGTGTATAATTTCCCGCGCTTGTGTGTGCGGCATGCAGGGACAACTCCAACCGACAGGGGGCAGTGGCGGACACACAAATATACAACATATGTCAAGTTTTTGGTTTACAAAGACTTTTGAGAAAAACACTTTTTGGGTATTAAAACATGCCCAGAAACCATTTTAAAAGGTCAATTTTATGAGGACAGCAAAATGTCCTCCTGTAACAGAGGGTCCTCATAGCTCTTTGATTTGTCTTGAAAATTGTCCTCCTAAAACGAAAAACAAACACACACACACACACACACACACACACACACACACACACACACAACACAGGGGAAGCTGCTATAAACCTGATATTAAATCAGAGCTCAGTCAGTCGGTAGAAAAACAAGACAATGTGACACACAGTAGCGTACACATGTCCATACCTCCCCTTGAAGTTATTTTTATTATTCCATAATTGATCCAGAGACTTCAAACAAAAATTTTCCAGTAGCTTGTTAAGGAAGTATTATGATGTTAGGAAGATAGAGGATTATATGGCTTTGCTAACAGTGTTTTTCTGTAGCTACAGTATGTGTGCTCCTGTTTTGGTTTTGTGTAAGAGAGTGGCTCTTTGTTAATGAAGCTGGTGATGCTAGAGCTAAATGGCTTGAATGTCTTTTTTAATTCATGATAATGCAACTGTCATCCAAGTGTTCTAAATTTTAGTGTTTGTGAAACTCTCTGTACGCTTCTGTAAAACTCCAACAGACGTGGCACTTTCAAAACTGCCCACAGTTCTTTCCAAACATCATTAAACAAGAGAGGTGTTGCTAGGCTCTGGTGCTACGATGCTGGGTGTTAAGTGCACATCCAGTGTCCTTTCTTATAAAAGGTCTGTCATATAAAGTCTATTACCATGGAAATGGTAAGGACTTAAGACCATGTGGGATAAGTGGAGCAGTACATTCACATATCACTTCAGACACATTTTATTCATTTATTTATTTATTTGTTTAGTTAAGTTTAGTCTTGTAATGGTTTGCAAATGAGTTTACCTGCCCCCCCATTATAAACCTTTCTGTGAGACTGCAGTCAGGTGGCTGAGCTACAAACCAAACCAACTATACGCCTTCTGTTCAGCTTTAATAATACATTCAAAGTTTTAATCAAATAAATCACAAAGTACATCTCACATTCCACTTCTAAGACATTTTAAATACAATGTACAATGAATGAGTGAATAAATAAATACACATTTAAAAGTTCTGAATGCTCATCCGAAAGTAAACTGAAACTGAAACCTTACCTGATATGAATTTGGCTGCAGTTCCTTTCAAGGTCGCATTCTTGTCTTTTTCTGCACCATTTCCAGCACTATAGCTACTCTATATCTGGTGTTAGCTGTTGTTGACTTTCATGTTCAAGCCAGCTTTTTTAAACAATTAGCTACACACAGGAACTTCACCCTCTTTGATCCCATAGCTCATGTTATAATAAGGTTTATTGGTTTTATTGCATTTAGTTTTGAAGATTTTGTCTAAAACTGCTTTTGTCATAGTTTTGACCTTCATCATGGGTCAGTTTTAGTTTCACTGAGAATGTTATACACTAATTGTTTCTGTTCATGTAATTTTTTCAACATGTCTAACACTGATGTGTTTTTCTATAGCTATAACAGACAGGTTCAGCTGCAGGATATTGGACATCTTTTTCCATAAATCATATGAGGGCCAACAGATGCATGAAATACACCAACAACACACAATACAAAATGAACCAGAAAATAATTCAGACAGAACAAATATGGACAGCATTAATAAGTCACATATAATGGGCATGCAGGGATCAGTTCCCATTTATCAATCAGGGTCTGTAAAAGTAGCTCTGGAGAAATTGAACACAATTATAGGAAATCTTGCACTTGTATCTTAAAGGGGGGTCCCAGACTGCAGTAGGAAAATGTATGGAGATTTATAGTTTGTTTGCTCGTGTTGCAACACTGCAAGTGTAGTAGGTAGGTGTAGTCGATGACCATCTCCACGTTAATGCAGGTGCCCTGTACTGAGAATGCCGCTCTGCTTGCTGCCAAAATATGTATTATGCAGAACCCAGAGAAAAACACTGCAAAATTTAAACTTTAACAACATGTACGAGGACAAGTGAGCTTACTGAAATTTGGCAAATGACATGAATCCAGCAGAAGGAAATTAAAGCCTGCCTCTAATATATATCTGCTTCATATAAACCCCGTTCAGCAGCTGAGAATAAAAAGTGCCACTATTTGAGGACAACCCACGGTGACACAGGTGTCACCACACCTTTACGCACTGAGGAAAGTTCCTGTTCGAGTTTTAATATCAACCAAAACCTTAGTTTTCCTGAAAGTAAAAGTGGGTCTGGGTTCTTAAGGGTTAAATATCACACACAAACAACGCTGTTTTGAAAAGCAGAATACTTCATCTCAGGTCACTAAATTGCTTTTTCATGCCTAGTTACAACCTCCATTAACACGTCTTCTTGCCTTGTCTCCGTCTCCACATATTCTCGGGCCTCATGTAGTGTATCTGTCCCGCTTCATCCACATTAATGAGCTCCTCCTGCTGTAAGCTCTGATTTACACACCACGTTGCTTAGTGCTGAGGAAGCACAATTCTTGCCCATCTCCACCGTTTCTGCTCAATAAAACAAGAATAACACTACCAATATTCATCCCAACAATATTTTATCCATTATGGAGAAAGAAAGACAGAAGATGGGAACGGGACAGTGGCAGAGAGATAAATGGGAAGGTTCATTATCCATTATGAATGACTACCTCGATGCTCCCCTCTATTCAAAATGGTTTTTATAGCATCACAGAGTGCTGATGCAGTTAAAGTGTATTGTGTGCCTTGAATGATCAGGGTCTGTTTTTCCGAGGTGGAGTGTCCTTTGTGTACGGGCTGTAAACGCGCTGAGGAGGCGTTTCCATTAGGTGCTGCCGGAGCAAACAGCACCTTAAGAGTCCAAAACAAAAGAGCCATTCAAAAGCGCCCGCCGGATACAGGTTTGAATGCAAGATGCAATGAATCATTTTAATATAACAAGCTGGATTCTCACACATAGGCACATAAGCACTTTAACACAGGCGGATCCACTCATGTGCAGAGTAGCAGCATGTAAAGCAACCTACGGGGAAGGAATAATGATCCTTCAGTATAATGAACCATGTGAGACAGTAGCCAGTGGCCATACTGGGATCGTTGCCACTATGTATGTGAGTGAGAGAGAGAATAAAAGGATGCCAGAGCAGAATTCGTCTGTAAAGTTAAACATAAGGTTAGATTTACTGTCTTTGTTCCAACTTCTGTCTGACATCATCGTATGTTTTTCTGATTCCTATCTTCCCATTTGTCAGTATTTCAGTCACTGCAATTACTTCTGTAATATATAATGTGTTTCAGGTGAAACGTGGAATGTTATAGTTTGAAATATGAGTTTTATATACAATATTGTGCAAGTCTTTCACACCCCTCTTTTCTTTATATTTTGCTAGGAAAATAGAACTATAGGTATAGATAGGTGAAGCATTTTTGAAAACACATGCTGACATGGAAATAGAGCATTTAAGTCAATAATTGGTGTAACAGCCTTAATTATACATCACTCCCTGAACTCTTTCTCTGAAGATTGGACTCAAAGAGCAGAACCCATCAATTTTGTATAGCTTCTATTGTAAAAATGAAACAACTATTCAGTGAACAGGTAGGTGGCCCTGCCAGTGTTTGTATTTATTTAATCCTTTATTATTTATACATGACTGGAACTAGTGTTTCTGCGAAAGAGGAGTGCAAAGGTCAGAGGTGGATCTTGCAGTATTTGTGATTTGATTTTGATACCATCTTTGTTTGCATCTTGAGTAGGAGATTCATAGGAGTAGCTGTCAGGCAGAAGGATTTGGAGATGGCGAATGGGCAGGTAGATGACTTACAGGTAAGAATTTTCCCTTACAGAAGCAGTGTACAGCTGGAACTGTAAGCCTCCATTAAGCTCCCCAAAGTACCAAGAATCTGAGGAAACAGGACAGCTACTCTGGCTTCATGTGGCTTACTGATGCCCTGGTCCAGATCTGGGAGGAGATCCCCAGAACACCATCTGTTATCTCATTCAGAGCATGCCCCAGTGTTGCAAGGCATGCATAGTAGAATGTGGAAGCCATACAAACTACAGAGTAACATCCTGAGATAATGCAATGAAATTTCAGCAAAATGGACAAGCCAGCATCCTTTCTTTCCTAACATAGTACCCAGTCCTTATTT
Organism: Maylandia zebra; assembly: GCF_041146795.1. Classification (NCBI taxonomy): domain Eukaryota; kingdom Metazoa; phylum Chordata; class Actinopteri; order Cichliformes; family Cichlidae; genus Maylandia; species Maylandia zebra. Next base: position 63,096,152 of record NC_135173.1, on the reverse strand, counting down.
AATGTCAAACATGAGGCCTAGGGGTCATAATTGTCCCGCTAAAGACTCTAGTCCAGCCCAATGGACCACTTGGAAAATGTCAGGAAAGGCATACATTTTAGACTTCTAACTGTATTTTAATAAGTTTTACAGCTTTTTTCTATAAATGAAGACCTTTTCTATTACCATTCATACGACAGAAAGTCGCTGTTTTTTACCATCTGCTTTTATTTTACAGTGAGTTCACAGTAAGTCTGTACGATGAGCCAGTGGAACTTTTTTTTCGTCTAATTTTACAATTTAGTACAATTTATGCCCAAAGAGCTGTGCTGACATACCTCGTTCTTTTTCTACAGCAAAGTTTCAGATTCTGATTTATTTTTGCCACTGCACTTCTTTTTCCTATATTTAAATATATTAGGGTTAAAATGCATAGTTAACCTTCTTTACAATGAAAGAAAAGGGAGTATTACTCGCTCGGCCCACTTAAGATCAAAGTGGGATGGATTTTTTCCCCTGTTAAAATATGTGTTTTCAAAGTGCTATTTAGTTTATATTGGACTATATTTTTACTTGTTTTTACTGTCAACTGATGGTATTTAATATGCTACTACTGCCAGAAGGCAATGATATTGGACCTAAAGCTGTTTGCATCTTGTTCATATCACCTCTACCAGAGCCTACCAGATTTAGAAGGGAGTATTCAAAGATGGGATAGTGAGTATTGAAAATTTGAAAGCAACAATAAATCCTAAATGATGATAACAGTGCACTGACAACAGCAATGTTGTAGTAGTATATTATTCACCCACAGAAGTATTAGATGAGTAAAAGGGCAATAGTTAATAGAGATTTATTTATTTTTTGGTCTTAATGGTGCTAAACACTGCATGATGTCACCAAGATATTGACGGGTGAGTTTGGCAATGTGTTAAGAGTTGAGTTAACAGCCTTTCAGTACTCGTGGCCATAACCTCTGTACAGCAACAAAATAAAATGTAAATGTAAAAATTCTACAGATGGTGCCAAATTGCTTGGTTGTGTATTGTAGTGTCACAGAGGATTGACAAGAAGAAAGTCAGTATTAACTCTGAGCCTTTCAAGCAAAGAATTTTCCTGTAGCTGTGGGTCAACAAGCTCTACACTAATCAATCGACAGCCCTGCTCTGTGAAGACAATAAATCTGGTGGCAGCAGAGTTATCTGTGGTAGAAGTAACATCATCAAAGGAAGGAGCTGAAGCGATCAGAGGAGACAGATGCTGGGGAAGCCAAATGATAGAGATATAGAAAGTCGAGATGATGATCAAAACTTTCGAAGGTACCTGTGCTAATGGACTTGATCTTGCTAACAGAGACTCTTGCCAGATATAAATTACTGCAGGTGGAAATAATATTCTTTTAAGATGAATATAATTAGCATTATGGTCATCCATATTTTATTTGCTAGTAGATTGTCGTAAGTTAGCAATGTGCTGCTTTTCTAACTCAACAAGCTGCTATAGAAAAAGTTACCTTATTATTATCAAGGTTTTTTAAAGTGACTTGATTTTTCATTTCATCATGCAATCTTCTACCTTCACTAGTGCACTACAACACTACAACACGTGTCCTCGTGTTTCAGTCCAACAGTGGCTTATCTTTGCACCAGTGTAATCCTACATTCGTTTATTAAAATCAGATACAAAGGCTGCCTGAGAACAACCTTCATAACTCCCTAAATGAGATCTCTTAGCCATTTTCCAGAAAATGCTGAATAATTACATGAACAGTTAGGTCCATACGAATGTTTGTAATTTTTCCTCTGTATACTAAGACTGTAGATTTTAAGTCAAACAGTCAAGCTAAAATATATGTGCAGATCTTGAGCTTTAATTCAAGCAACAAAAGTTTCACATTAACTGTTAAGGAAGCACAGCCATGTTTATACAGACATAGGTTCCTATTTTCGGAGGCTCAAAGGCATTGTGAACAGTAACATAATCTTAAATATCAGGACAGCACTTGGATGAAAACCCTCTGAAGTCAAAGACTGTCTGAATTCTTGAACACATGGACAGCACCATCTTTCCTCCCTTAAGATGTCTTCCAGCTTTCAGTTTTGAAAAGCATGCTCCATTGAGGTAAGATCGGCTGACTGAGCCAGTGAAGGACATCTCATTTCTTCGCCGTGAAAATCTCGGGTTACTTTTGCAGTATGATTTGATTTGATATACCTTTGCTGTGAGGGTGGGGTGGCTGTAGCTCAGGTAGCAGAGCAGATCAGCCCCTAACCAGAAGGTCGGTGGTTTGATCCCAGGCTGCTCCAGTCCAAATATCCTTGGGCAAGATACTAACCCCATGTTGCTCTCCGATGCGTCCATCGGAGTGTGAATGTGTATGAATGTTAGATACTTAGTACTTAAGCTTAGAAATGCTTGTATGAATGGGTGTGATTGGGTGAATGAATTAGTTGTATAAAGCGCTTTGAGTGCTCAGACAGAGTAGAAAAGCGCTATATAAGAACCAGTCCATTTACCATGATGAATTTTGCATCATTTGGCTGAATCTGAGCAGAGAGAATAGTTCTGTACACTTCAGAATTCATCCTGCTATTTCTATCAGCAGTCACATGATCAATAAACATTAGTGACCTGGTTCCACTGGAAACCGTTCATACTTGTGCCATACCATTGTCTGAACCGTGGTTGACAGAAAATGTGGTATGCTTTAGATAATGAGCAGCTCCTTTCAAAGAATTCTTCCACTAAGACAAGCACTCCATCTGAAAAAAAAAACCCCCAGAAACAACAAGGAGTAGGTTTGAACTGCAAAGAAGATCTGATGGGAGAGCACACATCTACTGATTGAATGGTATGTACTCCCTCGTGCGTTGCATCAGTGCGAAACTGAGAATGGAGGCAGTTATCAAAGTAATCTGCTACAGGAGTGGATTGTATTGTGTATCTGAAGAACCTTAAGGAATCTGCTTTAGGAGTGACATTAGATTTTGTGGATAATGACTGGATAAGCAAACATGGCTGATAGTATGAAAACAAGTGAAGAGGAAGAGGAGGTCAGGCCTGGCATCTCAAACACAGGTGCTGAAGTAAAAAAAAGAGTGAGCGTGCATTCAACTTAAAAGCTGTCAGAAAAGAAAATAATAAACAATTTACTAACTTATGAAGCTAACTGTATGCAGTTTTCGAAGGTATTAATAAAATAATGGCAATATTAATTATGTTATGTTAATACATATTCATGGAGGACTTTTTAATGAAAAAAACTAATTAAAAACTCCGCCTCCTAATAGTGGCATAAAAATTAATCAAAGAGGTATTAAATGAATAAATAAATAAATTATCAAGTAACAACTTAGTATTAAAAGTGTTATATCTAAGTAATATTAACAAGGTAGTCATGTAAAAGAGCAGTAAGAGTAGAGAAGAACAATATTTGGTAACAGTACAATAACATTTTAACACTAAAATAGTAATATCAATGCAATTTTGGACATCTGTCTCCGGATTTATGCAAAAGTAAAACTTTAGCAGTTTTTGAGGATTTGTAATTCTTTCAGTTACTACCACATCCATCCATCCTTCATCCGCTCATTTGTGGCAGTTGGCCGCCCCTCCCTGAGTCTGGTTCTGCTGGACGTTTCTTCCTGTTAAAAGGGAGTTTTTCCTTCCACCTGTTGCCAAAACATTTGCTCAGAGAGGTCATATGATTGTTGGAGTTTCCGCTGTTTTCTTTGTATTATTGTAGGGTTCTTGCCTTACAATATAAAGCGCCTTGAGGCAACTGTTGTTGTGATTTCGCCCTATATAAATAAAATTGAATAAAACAGAAAATTGAGCCTCATGCTGATAAACTCCTATGGGCTAATTTTTTACGTCTGATCTAAAATAAAGTCTCCACAGATGAAAATGACTGGTTAGTTTTTTGACTGGTTAGTTCTCAGATGGAACTATATGTATTGGAATCTGTTCTTTTCTTGATTCATGCAAAGATTCTTGCTGCTAGCTGCAACAGAAGCTCATAGAAGACTATTTTCAGTCATATGCTTATTAACTGACAAGGTGCGTGGTGATTTTGGCCACAGAGCTCAATTTAAACTTCATAGCACTTCTTTGTGAAATGACTACCGCTGATCCAGATGTTGCTTTGCATACTTAATGGGTTGACTTTTGTAATGCGGTTTCCTTCTGACAATTCTTTCATGTTGTGAGCACCTACACCTTCCTGAATCTTTAGGGGTTACTTTGCCTTACTTGTAGGTGAGCACCAGACAGGCTTCCAGAGCTGTCCTTAAATACCATTTCTTAATAGCATTTCACTCGGTAGAAATTGCGAGCTGGAAGCACTTACACATCTTTTTATAGCCTTCCCCTGCCTTGTAAACATCAATTAGCTTCATTTTCAGATCTTTGGTCTGCTGCATAGAAGAGACCATAGCTGAGTATTACCACAGACTTTGAAAAGTCAGAGAGTTTAGCAGCTCTAAAGACGCCTTTCAAGTTAGTTAAAATGTAAAAAATGTAGAAAGTTTACATTTTTCAACTTCACTGCCTGGGTATCATTAATTAATTAATTAATGATTGCCCAATTTATATCCCTTTTGAAGGTTTATATTAGCAGTACTGATATTAAATATTGGCTTATATAGACCAATTAGAAATAATTCATGAGTCCTTGCATTGTGTTCACCAAAGGTTGGTTGTGCGCCTGCTCTGAGCACGGCTTCAGGGCTGCTTTTATGTCTTTCTCTGGTGAAAAGTATAATGAAAATACCAGCTGCCTCTAGCCTTACGTGGCATCTGTTTTAATCAGGGGCACATTAACAGCTGATTTAACACTAGCCGCCTGCAATCAAGGTGTTACAGTGGCAGTAATGTATGTTAGGGGAAAGTTTTCCAAAGAATTACCTCTTCATTAAAAAGATTTAAAACAGAAAGATTACTTTACTGAAACACCACACAGATGCAGACACAATATGTTCGTCAAGCCTCATAAGGGATAATTGTACCAGTGATTAATTGCATTCATTTAAATATAATTATTTTGTTTTTTAAGAGAGGTGACTAGAGAACATCGATTTATGTTTTTGCTGTGACAGGAAAAAAACAGAATAGAAGCTTTTGAGTCAGACTACAGCAAAAGATGGTGTTTGAAAAGAAAAAAAAAGCTTTTTCAGACAATGCGAGAGTGATTATAGTGATTAAAGTTATCAGAGGCAGGAGTGGATACTTTCTCTACAATTACGAGAAAAAGCTGCCTCACTCTCCAAAGCCTGTGGCATGAATACAGATAAAAATAAATGCTGTGCGAATTCAATTTGTGTGCCAAAGTTTTGTGTTCAGACAGAAAAAAGGAATGTACATGGAGGTATTTGTGAACATAAAATTTGCTTTGTGTTTAACACTAATCCGAGACAGTGGGCTTCTTAAGCTCAGAAACCAATAGGCCAATTAAACTTTTTTTTCTATATCAAAAGCCTTTCTCTAAGCCGAGGATCAATGGCATGAAAAATTCCCTTGCTTCAAAACAAGTCACATCCTAAATGTTAAACCAAATCCTTCTGGCTGCATTCATGCAGGAGGATTTGGTTAAACACAAACGCACACACACTCACTTTCTCTCTGTGGCTCCACACAAAAAAGGACTAAGCCTCAACAGATAATGAATATCAAGCTACTTGGATGCATTATGTCCCGGATTTGGAAGCAGGCTGTGACTAGTTGACAGAACATGTCTTGTTCCTAATCTATCAATCATTTGTCTCCTTCTGATTTCCCTGTGGAGCATATGCTGATTGATTTAAATCTCTTGCAACCCGCATCCAAAATGTCCTCTCCGAACAGCTTTAACTCAATCACCTTCTCCTCTCCCCGTCTGCCTATGTTCCTTAAACATGCATGGAAATGCATTCAATCTATCTGCAAATTACTCCCATGCTTCAATACGATGCCAGGTATAGAGCAGCTATTCCTAATGTCAAGCAATGATCTCAGCTGATGTACAATGCTTCCCTAAAAGCCTCATAAGCTCTAGAAACTAGAAATGAACTGATTCATATGTATGATGCTACCTTTTCTGTAGCATCTATTCTTCATCTTTCTAGCTAGAGAAATAAAAAAGATGTCATTATAAATGTGATTTCCATACAAGAGAGCAATGTCATCCTGTAGATGTAATATCAGGGTTATACGCCGTGTTCAGTTGCGTCCCGCAGATATTGGAATGCCAAGCTAGTTGTTTTAATGTCTAGATGTTGGGTGTCGAAGAATCCTCAGGTCTCACACGCCCTTCACGTAAGCACTTTCATTTTCCTGTTCCCGTCTCTTGTCCGCTTACACCTCCTCAGTCCAGTAGCCCATTTCAAGTCAATATGTCCTGTTGCTTCAACACCTGAGACAGATGTTGTTAATCCAAGCAACATCCAAGCTTTGGTAGCAGGAGACAACCTTCTTATTCTTGCCGAGAAGCAGCAGTTCACCAAAGCTCAGCTCTGTATGAGTCTGGTTTTTATCTGGTAGTAAATCAAGGCAAAATTCAAATCACTTCCAGAAATAGCAAGGCTTTAAACTGTCATCAGTGACATGCCCTACACCGTAAAAAAATATTCCGGCAGCTGGGGCACCAAAATAATACCAGAAAATAACAGAAAATAACTTTCTCATAAAAATACGATTATTTTCAGTAATGACAATACAGTTTGTTGCCCTAATTTTACATGGGATTTTGCCTTTTTCAAGTGCTTTTAAACATTAAATTAGGAACATTTTAATGTGATTAAACAATGAAATTACCTATAAACAAGGTCAATGAATGCATGAATAAAAATACTTAAATGTACAGAAATATAAGATAACCTTTATTAGTCCCACACGTGGGAAATTTGTTTTGTCACAGCAGGAAGTGGACAGTGCAAAAGTTATGACGCAAAAATTAGAATACAATAAGAATAAATACAGTACACAGCTGTACAGAATAGAATAAAATAATATACTATATACAGTAGAATAAAATAGAATAAAAATATACAATAAGATAAAAATAGAATACGAATGCTATATACAACTGAGTAAAAATACAACGATGCCAGAAAAGATTATTGCACTTAGTGTTATTGCACATGTGTGGATGTGTGTGTTTGTTCAGTTAAAGTCTTTGTTGTGGAGTCTGACAGCAGTGGGGAGGAAAGACCTGCGAAATCTCTCCGTCCCACACCGTGGGTGCCGCAGTCTCCCACTGAAGGAGCTGCTCAGTGCTGTCACAGTCTGCTGCATGGGGTGGGAGACGTTGTCCAACATGGATGACAGCTTAGCCGCCATTCTCCTGTCACTCACCACCTCCACTGGGTCCAGAGGGCATCCTAGAACAGAGCTGGCCCTTCGGATCACCCTGTTCAGTCTCTTCCTGTCCCCAGCAGAGATGCTGCCGCCCCAGCAGACCACACCATAAAAGATAGCAGAAGCCACCACAGAGTCATAGAAGGTCTTCAGGAGTGGGCCCTCCACCCCAAACGACCTGAGTCTCCGCAGCAGGTACAGCCTGCTCTGCCCTTTCCTGTAGAGGGCGTCTGAGTTATGAGTCCAGTCCAGTCTGTTGTTCAGATGAACACCAAGGTACCTGTAGCTGTCCACAGCCTCAATGTCCATACCCTGGATGTTCAGTGGTTGCAGTGGAGAATGCTTGTGCCTGCGGAAGTCTACCACCAGCTCCTTGGTTTTACTGGCGTTGATCTGGAGGTAGTTCAGCTGGCACCAGTCCACAATATACATACAGGTCTTCTGGCGGGAGCAACAACTCAGGGCTACTTGGAATCACTGCCACTGGGCTGTAAGATGGTGAAACATTTACTTGAGGAGCTCCTATGCTCAGGAATAACAGGTCACTGTCACGTGATGAGTCATGTCCTGGTTCTGGGGAGGATATTTCTGGGCCATGTGAGCTACTGCTTGGAGCAGTAGCTCCAAGCAGTTAACAGTTAGCAGTTAACAGTTAACAGTTGGTTTAAATAATAATGGATTGCATTCATATAGCGCTTTTTGAGACCCTCAAAGCGCTTTACAATTCCCCTCTGGCCATCATCATCAGTGTCTTGCCCAAGGACACAATGACCGAGACTGTCCGAGCCGGGGCTCGAACCGGCAACCTTCTGATTACAAGTTTATAAGAATTATGTTATATACTTTTCCATAGCATTACATTTGAATTTAACAGTTCAATCTTTCAAATAACGGACAAATATTTGTGAAATTATGATACATTTGTGAATATATTTTAACAATCTAAATATGCATATGTACAGACAAATACATTTAAAAAAAACAAGAAAATTATGTTTTATTACATTTACAGTGAGTTTATGTTAATTTACATTTGAAATGTAAAATCACAGTCTATTTATGTAAATTTAATGATATTCTAGAAGAACAGTACGGTGGTTTTAATTATAAGCAGTAACCTACCTGACTAAACCTCAGCTCACCTGTGAACTGGAGACTGCCGGCCTGACAGCAACTCTCTGCTCTACCCTGGAATCTGTGGATTTCCACCTGCAAGGCCTGCAACCCCTCCTAGCTCTTGCTTGCTCTTTCTCAACTAAGGCCACCCAAATAAACCAAGACTCAGTATCATGTTTTTATTCATTTTGAAGCCTTCTTTAATAATCTCTCTCATCTGGCAGAACTGCCGCATGATCCCCTGACCTGAAGCTGCTCACTTGCTTCCCTCCTCGGTTGCCACATCACATTATCAACACTTTCAATAAACCATTTAAATATGCCAAATGCTATCTGAATCCATTCTTTCAGTCCCGTTTAGTTCGTACTTTGACAAACCCAGCTATTATTGGGTGAGACAGTGAAAAGTCACAATGGAGCCCTGGATGCAAATGCACCACAGTTTAGGTTGTTTGTGCTGAATGTTTTCCCTCCCACTCATCGGGATGTTACAGCAGATTTTAAATGAATTTATAGCAAATGTCGGAGAATATCAAAGCCAGGTAATAAGCATGCCTCTGAATTTCTCTTTGTTTGGTTTGTGGATTATAGCCAGACATGATGGTCCTCAACATGAAGGCTAAAGTATCACATGTCACAAAAACACAGGTGAGCACTAGCAACACAGGTACTGTACACCATACAGAATGCCGATTCCTGGACCTGCTGCCACACATGACTTCTTTGCTCTTCATTCCTATGCAACAGGAAATCTTGAGAGGATTTGATTTCACCTCCTACATTAACAGCTTGTTCTGCTGCCCCCAAATGGCAGAAATACATTCACACAGCTTTAAGATTTCAGGTTATTTCTCTGTGTGCTTACTGGTAGTAAAGGCCAGTGATTGACTAGTCCAGGTCCAAAGTGTTATATCTCTGTCTATATGAAAATGCAAAAAATAATGTAACGAGCTGGCAAGAACATTGCAAAGCAGAACTGCTGATGTAACCCTAATGATGTAGAAATGTTGGTCAGTCAGACGCCTAAACGACAGACTAACATCAAAAAAGGAGATAAAGGTGCACAGCTTTCATGCTGAAAGACAAAATCTACTTTTGTGTCTGAGAAACTGAGTTTCTGAAAATCTTCAACTCGGAAAGACTTTTTGTCAAGATCAGTTTCCATTGACCTAAAATGCATAGAAAAAACTCCAGGTTTAAAATACCACACAAAATATGTACGTCTGTGTGTAACTGAGCAAGCCAAACCCCCTCCATCCACTCATGTGGAGGGAAAACAATCTTTTTGGTAAAGCGTATATAAGCTCATTGTAGCCAATCGATACAAATTGTAGTGCAGACCGTTGACTTCGACTAGTTCTTACTTTAAGAACCTAATTAAATGGCCACGGTGCTGTGAGGAGTTTACAGGAAACAGTAAGCAAATTTTTACAGGACTGATTAGTTGCTCAGAATCCATTTTTGATATTAGTTTCCCAATTCAACTTTCTACGTATATCATTAGCAATCTGACTTAATGCTGGATGTATATCACACACACACACACACACACACACGTGCAGTGCACATGGAGAGGCATCGGCACATATAGACTGAATGCACTTACACATTCACACACTCAGGGGTCGATTTATAATCTCCAAGATGACTTGCGTACAGTCCAGTGCGCTGGTTATTGCCCTTCCATGTAATTTGATTTCAGGGAAATTAAAAACTGATTGCACTGGGGTTTGATCCAGCCTACCAATGCTGCAGCACGCACAAGAAGTAGCGCACACACGCAAACGTGCTAACAGTGAAATGGAATCAGTTCAGGAGAAGATATGAATATTTCTGTTCCCAACTCATCACTTGACAGTGTCATGCTTTATATTAAAAGCTGCCATGTCAAAAAGAAGCACTTTAAGAAATCAGTATGTGACTTGAAGGGCCAATGAGATACAAATTCTTACAAGCAGCAGATGTGCAGCAGTTGAAACGGAGTGATCACAGAAGGTAAAAATTAAAATGTGAGAATTAGCTAATAGATGCTGATCCATTCCAGAATTAGAACATCTCACCTTCAAACACAAAGGGAAAATCAGTTGTTTACTGATGTTTGCTAGACTGTCAGTTTTTCCCTTCTTCTTTCTCCAAAGCGGATGTGCTGCAGACTTCAAAAGCCTTATCGTTCCAAACAAGGTGTGTGAATGTTTGTGTGTTCTGTTCCTGCATAACTGTGCATGGGATTTCAAACTTTTACAAAATCCACCCAGCAAATTGTTCATCTTGTAAAAAGGTGTTTATTTCTTCTACAACTTACATTTCCACACATTTCACACTTGCCCGTTATGTGAAGAAGAATCATTTCCCAATAATTCTTGGGTCATCTATTTAAATGATAAATGCAGTGCTTTTGGATATTTAATTGGTAATATCTTTCTTACAATACTAGTTAAAGTTATTCATTGCGATCGAACTGTGCTATAAAGGAAACTTATTATTTATCTCCAGCATAAACTAAAGCAAATTTAAAGCTGATGATTCTGACTCCTTCTCTCTCTATTTAGCTGACAGAAAGATAAACATGTACTACACTGCGTATTTATTCAACAGACGACAACTTGTATTTATGATGTCACTATTTTCTTATTGTAGAATCGCACACACATATAGACTAGAGGTGAAATGTATTATTATTATCAATAAAAGATCATCTGCATTCTAACCGATGCCCACTGATGCCCACAGTTTTAAAGAACTGACAGAATTATACTCTCTGTAAATACCAACAGCTCAATCTGGTGATCAGTTTGATATTTACGTGTCACAATAACTGCCTGCTTCAGTCACTGCACGCAATATAACCATCCACAGATACAAATTATGTATAAATATATGGTCTTATGCTTGAATATGAAATATTTTATGTGTTGTTATGACCTGCATACCCGACTGTTTTTATGCGTGCTGCTAACACACACTTTAATACCCACCATCACTAAATAAGGAAAAGCCAGTCTAAGATTTACTATTATCAAGCAGATTTGTGTGTATGTAATATTTCATACACATTAATTTGCCAATAAACAACTCCGCAGTCTTATTTTGAAAGTTCAAGTTAACATTCACTATTTCTTTCTCTTTTCTTCCTCTATACATATGGTGACCATACTGTTGTGAACAGTATGGTTTAAAATTCATACTGTCTTGCACCATACCTAGCGACGGTAGTCCTCTAGAGGTCCACTCTAAACAGAACATGCTGCAAGTAGAGGACTGGTTCATGTGCCGCTACAAAGAACTCACCAAGATCTCATCACAAAGGACTTGAAAAGTACTTTGATTTGATTTTCCTTGGGTGACAACTCTGGGAACGAACTACATATAAAATAGCAAAGGATATCAGTGTCTTGCTCTTCATGTTAGCTGTGAATAGATTCCATACACTCAGATAAAGTTCTTCTTCCTACGCTGCACAAAAGTCTATTTAATTGAATCTTCGTATTTCATTCTTTTCATATCCAAACTTTCATTATTTCTGATTCAGCTTCTCTCTGACCTTTTTGGCAAGCTCTGTGCTGAAAGCTGAGTTGTGGTATCTGCCTGAATGCTGTTCTTAGATAAAATCAGTCTGATGGCCCAAAGAAAAGAGCGATAGCAGTAAAATGTCAGCTGTCTCTGATCTTCTTTTGTTGTTGTTTACTTCCCTTACCAAATGTAATAATGGTGAACCTTATCTTTCTGTTGCAGCCCAAGGAACAGGTTTATCACATAATGAAGAGATCACATTAGTTAGATAAGAGAAATACATCTTTTGTATCTATAATATTGTGTATCCCTGCACAATAACAAGTACATGAGCAGGTTGTTGTTTGGACTGACTTTTGGACAAGACTCCTGAGTGCAGGTGAGCACCTTGCCTCATTATAGAGCCACTTTGGTTAAAAGATACAAACCATTTACACCACAGGGACCTGAGACCAAGGTACATCTGAAGATGGCCTGATGTATTGTATTGTATTTCATTGTATTTTAAGTGCCTATAACTAACCAAGTTATTTATAATGCCTAAACTCGCTTATCCTCTGTGTATATAAGTCTTCTGTCTTTCTCTGCTTGGTGTCACGTTGTCCCGTGTAGCTGTGTCTCCCTGTGCTCCTCAGTTCTCAATTTTGCCCCTAGTTCCCAGTTTCTAGTGATGGCCAAATTAAACTTTCTGAAGCTTGTATTGAAAAGGGTTCATTACTCGAAGCTTTTCAACACAGTCCTCTTTGGTGCCATCTTGTGGCGAAAAGCAGAAGCAGTGTGAAGAGCAGCTTGAATCTATAACTTGAAATGAACGGCTTCGTTACGTTTGCCCAATCTACCGAGCGGAGTTGACAGCTTCTGTTTAATATCATGTGACATTTCTGCGTGATATCGGGCTACCACTGTGGGGCTTTCTTTTTCTTGTTTGTACTGTTTGGGTATTTTGTTCAGCAATATAAAGCACCTTCCTTAGTTAATCCCTTTGTGTTCAAGTCCTGTGTTTGGGTCCAACCTCTGTGACACCTGTGACAGTCCTCTCTTGTCTGTTTTTTGGTTATTTCCTGTTTTTATTTTGAAGATTGGCTTTCCTTGGGGTTTTGTTTCCTGTCTGTCTCCTTGTGTTTTTCTTGATTATTTTCACCTGCGTCTTGCTTTTTGTCTCTGGATATAAATAGTCTTGCCTTTTTTTCCCTTTTGCTTTTTTTCCCCTTATATACTCATGTATTTGTAAATACATGAGTTTGCACTGTAGGAAACACATGTGCATGCTTTTCTATTTGCCTCAACTCCTTCAACTCTTTAGAGAGAAAAAAGTGTGCTTCCACTTTCTACTAGTCTGCACTAAGATGGTGTGCAGCAGGCTGTCTGTTGGCTGCCCACTCAGTCAGACATTAAAATTGTTTCCTTGTATTTTTAGTGCTATTTTTTCTTAACAAATGCACAAAACCTTTCTTAACTTTTGATTGTCAATTTCATCCCCTCTTTGAAGGTAAAAGTGATGCAGCTCTAAGCACTCAAATCTTATAAATTAAGCCTCATTGAGGACACACATTGTAACCATCATGATGGAAGGCAACATCATTAAATGCAAATAACAGGGCTAATTTGGGAAGATCCACTTTCAATGCTCTTCTCCTGGTGTTCATTTGTGTGAATTTCCCCACTAATTTACACTGTAATTAAATCTATTTTCTCAGCTTAGAAGGGTAAATCAAAACTAGTTTCCAAGGGTGCACCAAATCACACCCGTCAGTTTTTCCTATTTAGTTTTATTTCCACTAGTATGACGTCATATGAGGCTGAAATAGTTCTCCATCCATTTTAAAGGCTTCTTTAAATATCATGATAGCAGTTTTATTTTTTCTGAGAATATTATTTGGAAAGTTTATTACACCTGTTTATTGGATCATGTTGTGTTGGGCTGCAGCCGTGACCAGTTATCCTGACAATAATATAACACAGGATCTACTTTACCGTCTTAGAAAACAAATAGCATCAACTAGTTTTGTTTATTATAAAACTATTTCTCATTTAATGTGACACTTAATGATATAAACTTAATGTGATATTGACGAGCCCTCTATACACTAAAAAAGTTGAATGAATAAATCTTCATTACTGTAAATACACAGTAGCACTGATATCATTAACACAAGATACACTACATTCACCAAGCTCTCATTACAAGCAGTGAGAAATAAATGTGAGAGCCTTAATTGGGTTTAATGCACAAACTCACAGTTAACGTAATCCCATAGAACTGCAATAAAAATACAACCGCATGAGCACAAAACATGTACATAAAACAAAGCTGATTGCCTTCCCATAAGAATAAATTGTTTCACTCTTTTGCAATTGAAAGCAATATTTAGACTATTTTGAAGTTACTGAATTACAGTTGTAACCCCCCCAGTTCAGCTTGACAATTTGTAACAAGCCCAACTTATCACATCCACAGCTTGGAAATTACAATAGACTGTCCAGCTGGATTTAATTGGTTTCACATTGCACAAACAGACACGAGCATAACAGACCTTTCTCACGGCAGATATTGACATGTCATGGCAGGGAAACGCACATCTGTAAGCACTCATGGTGAACGTGGCTCTGCTCCACTTAGGTGTGCCAGTAAGCTATGCCATCATGGACCCTGGTCCACAGCACCTGAATGGAATTCAGTCATAATTCACACGATTATTCATACTGATGTGTCTGAAAACTAAAATGAGTTAAGCAGGAAGTTGTGAAACTTACACATGCTCAGTTACATGCCCACAAACAATATAAATGTACTGTAGATAAAACCCACAGTGTAACTCAGCTGTTGCAACATCTGGGACATAAGACCGAAATTATGAACACATGTGATCGTTCTGTGGGAAAGACAGTTTTGAGTCTTGAGGGGACAGATTCATGTTTGCACCCTCAAATACTGTATATAGGACAGCAATGCCTGTGGACACAGACAATTTAGAGCAGGGGTGGGCAATCTCAGTCCACGAGGGCCGGTGTCCCTGCAGGTTTTAGATGTGTCCTCGAACCAACACAGCTGATTTAAATGGCTAAATTAGCTCCTCAACATGTCCTGAAGTTCTCCAGAGGCCTGGTAACAAACTAATCATGTGATTCAGGTGTGTTGACCCAAGGTGAGATCTAAAACCTGCAGGGACACCGGCCCTCGTGGACTGAGATTGCCCACCCCTGATTTAGAGGCTCAGTTTTTGCTAAACTGCAGTGTTGCCTTAAATCTTTGTGTGAACTGCAGAGGGGAGCATTGGATCTTAAACCCAGCCAGGCTATGCCCTGTATCGCCTTTTTACTGTCACGAGTACTAAATCATTTAAGTTCAGCTGTGTTCAGATGTTTTCTCTGGGTTGCTTTGTTACTTTAGCTCCATGCAATTGAATGTTAGTAAGTGAACAAATAAAGCATTGGTATAGGTTTACACTTTTTCTGCTGCCTCTTCTGCCCTGTTTTCCTCTCATCACATCAATAAAGTATCAGGGGAAATGATTTGTTACATAAAGTTGCTTACAAGAGGGAAAAACTTTCTAGATGCAATCTAAGAGGCAAAAAAAATGCTTCCCAAGGCCTTTTGGGAAAACGGCAGAACATCTCCAAAAAGGTAGTCAACTACAGTGTGAATCATTACGCATAAATATAACCCACTCGTGTGAAAGTTTGAGACTGTCATAGTGGTGCATTTCATGGCCTTTTGGGAGATGTTGGAACTTCTCCAAACGCAGTCAGGGTGCAGAATCGTGAGGTATAAAATATAACTTGTGAGCATATATATCCTGCAAATAGAAGGAAGATGGGGGCAGGCATTTAAGAGAGAATGGAGGGATACAGGAGCAAGGATTTGTGAGATGAGAATAAGCATTTCATACTACAGTCTCTGACTTACAGTGTAATCTCTAAGACTTCTTTCTGAATTTAGAATGTAACTTTCAGTCCCTAAAAATACTTACCCCTTTGTTCTACTGTATACCCTCTGGTGATTTTGGAGGTTTTACAGGAAAGAAGAGAAGTTTTCATAATTTTAAGGAGAGAGTAGCTCAGGGTATTTTAGAGGACAGAACAATGTTTCTCTCTTCTTACATTACAAAATGTTAGGTGTTGTGTTGTGCTGCTGTTTGTCATCTAAAATAATTTAAAATACATCAAAACACTACTTATATACTCAGAGTATACTTGATATACAATTTCTTTAAAGAAAACTTAGTTAGTATTGAGTTGTTGTATTTTTAGGTACTGGAAATTAGACTCCAACTTTAGAAAAATTAGTCAAGTCAAGTCAAGTGCCTTTATTGTCATTCCAAACATGTGCAGTGGTAAAGTGAAATGAGACAGCGTTCCTCCGAGTCCATGGTGCTACATATGACATATAACAGACAATCAACAGAGGACTACATAAAGTGCAATGTGCGAAAAAACCCAAAGCAGAGGCAGCGCGACAGAAGACAGAAGACAGAACGATATAGACACAAGACAGTGCAGACACAACAGTGCAATAGAAATGTGCAAAAGGCTGAGTATTGTGCAAAAAGTCACTTGGTGTATGAAGGTGTGCATATCTGTGTGTGCGTATGAGACAGATGCAGGTAAGAGCTTGATTACACAGTCTGTTTGGGGAAAATACACTTTTTGTTATCTCATGAAAGGAAAGTAGATCACTACAGGAACGAGCATCCATGACATGTGTGATTTGGAAGCTATCAAGCTCTGCGTGTTGGATTTATTTAGTGTTCTGCCCGGGCTGCCTTTCTCATAACAACAAGGCTGGTTTCTTCTCAGCAGTGGTCCACATGTCAGAGAGTAATGGTTCTTTAATTTCATTCCTTCAGTTTCAGCTCAAGTGTTTCAGCAGCTATTATTAATTTCAAATGCTGGCATCCTGACAGAGAATGCACTCTTTATAGAAAGTATCACCTGTTCTGTTATTAATTACAACTCTGTGGATGTTTTTGACTATAGAGCAATTGGTTGTGTTGTTTTGTTTCACAATCTTTAGGGAATTTATCATCCTAATCTGGTTCTTGGGAAATTATTTTCACACAGAGTCTTGCTTCACTCAAAGAACGTCATCACTTGCATCACATCACAGTGCTCACTGTAAGTACTGCTTGTGATTCAGTTCCACCTCTAAAGAGAAGTTTGACACAAAAATAGCCCAAAGGGGAAATTAAAAAAGGGTTTAAACTACACCAGATGCAGCCAGATGGACACACAAAGATGTTAAATGCACACAGCTGAGTAAAAATCCATGAAAATTGTTGTTAAACTGCAGGGATGCATAGAGCGATGAAGCAACATTTGAAGTCATAAAAGCTCTCTTTAGTCTATTTTGACTAATATTGTACAAATTTAAACCCTGGGGTTTAAAGTGACTGTTTTCCTTTTTAACTAAGTTTTATTTTGAAAATTAGATCCTCGTGTATTTTCTGTTTTTACACACCCGCCCCCCTCTTTTTTCCCAACCCATGTCAGTGTCAGATGAAGTTCAGCTGTTACCTAATACCCTTCTTCCTGGCATTTAGTTTGGCCCTCTTTCACATTTCCCACATTGCACATCCTTGATTTCTATCCTTTCAGTCCCTCCCACCAAATATGTGAGCAAAACATGTGAGAAAGAGACTCAAGGAATCGGGGCACAGGTTTAAGAAAATAAAATCCTGTCTGCATGTTCAATGCAAAGGCTTAAGTTAATTTGTTTTAATCTCTTTTAATTCAAGTTTTGAATCTTTTTTAATTGGGCAAATGGTATAAAAATGGCATTCATTAAGGAAGCCACTGTGGGGTTTTCAAATGAAATCAAAAATGATTCCTGCACAATCTGTAATGCTTCATTAACTTAATCTCATTTACAGTTTAGATTTCTCATCTTAACTTAAAGTCTTTGCTCCTATTTTTGGTGTAGCTTTTCAATATAGCAGCTCTCTGAAAGGCTGTTCTGATTTTTTGCAAGCACCTTGACACTGTTGTGTCAATAAAATGAAATTGAACTGGGCAGCACAATAGTTCAATGAAAAGCACTCGGTGGGGTTAGGTTAACTGGTCATTCTAAATTGGTCACAGGTGTCTCTGTGTTGGTCGTGCGACACACTGGCGTCCTGTCCAGGGTGTACCCCGCCTTACGACCCTTAATTGGAATAGTGGAAGAAGATGGATGTATTTAAGGAGTGATTCTTAGAAAAGTTTTTCTCTTTTTAAGTAGCCAGACTTATATAAAACATCAATTTTTCCAGTCACATTATTGTAATTCTATTTCATAATTTACATTTTATTATTAAGTGGGTGGCATTGTGTGTCTAGAGAGACAATTTGTTCTTCTTTCAGAGAGAGGAGACGGCAGCATGGACAGAAAGAGATGATAAGCTCACAGTCTGAGAGCCGGAGGATTTAACCAGCTGACTATCTCAGAACATAAAAACAAAGCGGTTTCTAATCAGTATGTCGGGGCAGCTCTACACCAAGTTTGAATATCTCATCTCAGATCTTAATCTTATCTCTGATAGGGAAAGAAATTGATTGTCTTTCTCATGCAGTGGGGGGTTGCCCTTTTTAAACTTTTGAACTGATTCAGATAAGGCCCACTCGGTGGGGGAGTGTTATCATCTGCTGACATATTGGATGCTAGAAAAAGCAGACTGATCAAACATGCTCTGAATCAACATTGGCAGCTTGGGACAAACAGACTGATTAAAATGCCAGGGCACTGACACATAAAGGCATGCATATGATTCTACATAATCACTGAAAGTTTTTCTTTTTTTTGTGGCTTCATCTGTGTCTCTGTACAACTGATTAAAACTTTGAAAGTCTAGAGGTGCCAGAGGTTCACATTTGGTTTTAAGTGATGGTTTTATTAATAATTTGCTGATTTACAACCCTGTTTTGATACTTATTGTAAGCCTTCTTGTCTCCATCTTTAGTGTCTTATGGTTATAAAGGGGTATTATTATGTGTTTTTAATGTGTATATTTTTTGTTGTGTTTTTTGTGTTGTTATATCTCCTCCTTGTCATTGAACTCATTATTCCCGCCTTTATTAAACAAGTTCAGCTATATCTAACTCCCCACCTGTCTGCAATTCCCTATCAGCCTGTAGTGTGTGCATATAATATACAGTGGGGCAAAAAAGTATTTAGTCAGCCACCGATTGTGCAAGTTCCCCCACCTAAAATGATGACAGAGGTCAGTAATTTGCACCAGAGGTACACTTCAACTGTGAGAGACAGAATGTGAAAAAAAAAATCCATGAATCCACATGGTAGGATTTGTAAAGAATTTATTCGTAAATCAGGGTGGAAAATAAGTATTTGGTCAATAACAAAAATACAACTCAATACTTTGTAACATAACCTTTGTTGGCAATAACAGAGGTCAAACGTTTACTATAGGTCTTTACCAGGTTTGCACACACAGTAGCTGGTATTTTGGCCCATTCCTCCATGCAGATCTTCTCGAGAGCAGTGATGTTTTGGGGCTGTCGCAGAGCAACACGGACTTTCAACTCCCGCCACAGATTTTCTATGGGGTTGAGGTCTGGAGACTGGCTAGGCCACTCCAGGACTTTCAAATGCTTCTTACGGAGCCACTCCTTTGTTGCCCAGGCAGTGTGTTTTGGATCATTGTCATGTTGGAAGACCCAGCCTCGTTTCATCTTCAAAGTTCTCACTGATGGAAGGAGGTTTTGGCTCAAAATCTCACGATACATGGCCCCATTCATTCTGTCCTTAACACGGATCAGTCGTCCTGTCCCCTTGGCAGAAAAACAGCCCCATAGCATGATGTTTCCACCCCCATGCTTCACAGTAGGTATGGTGTTCTTGGGATGCAACTCAGTATTCTTCTTCCTCCAAACACGACGAGTTGAGTTTATACCAAAAAGTTCTACTTTGGTTTCATCTGACCACATGACATTCTCCCAATCCTCTGCTGTATCATCCATGTGCTCTCTGGCAAACTTCAGACGGGCCTGGACATGCACTGGCTTCAGCAGCGGAACACGTCTGGCACTGCGGGATTTGATTCCCTGCCGTTGTAGTGTGTTACTGATGGTGACCTTTGTTACTTTGGTCCCAGCTCTCTGCAGGTCATTCACCAGGTCCCCCCGTGTGGTTCTGGGATCTTTGCTCACCGTTCTCATGATCATTTTGACCCCACGGGATGAGATCTTGCGTGGAGCCCCAGATCGAGGGAGATTATCAGTGGTCTTGTATGTCTTCCATTTTCTGATGATTGCTCCCACAGTTGATTTTTTCACACCAAGCTGCTTGCCTATTGTAGATTCACTCTTCCCAGTCTGGTGCAGGTCTACAATACTTTTCCTGGTGTCCTTCGAAAGCTCTTTGGTCTTGGCCATGGCGGAGTTTGGAGCCTGACTGTTTGAGGCTGTGGACAGGTGTCTTTTATACAGATGATGAGTTCAAACAGGTGCCATTCATACAGGTAACGAGTGGGGGACAGAAAAGCTTCTTACAGAAGACGTTACAGGTCTGTGAGAGCCAAAGATTTTCCTTGTTTGAGGTGACCAAATACTTATTTTCCACCCTGATTTACGAATAAATTCTTTACAAATCCTACCATGTGAATTCATGGATTTTTTTTCACATTCTGTCTCTCACAGTTGAAGTGTACCTCTGGTGCAAATTACTGACCTCTGTCATCATTTTAAGTGGGGGAACTTGCACAATCGGTGGCTGACTAAATACTTTTTTGCCCCACTGTACATCCTCTTAAATCATCTTACTGTCAGTTCATGTTCATCTTTTGGTTTCCTCTATTATTTTCAGCCCTGCCTAGATGGCTCCTGTGATTTTTTTTTGTGTGACATGCTGTGGTGCACTTACAGAAGGGTGGCTCGGACAGTTGGAAAAAGCATCTGGTGTGATTGCTAACCATGCTCATTCACAGACCTCAAATTCTTTTGCCACAACAGTTGCCTCTAAAAATCACAAATGACTAATAAATCTACACGGTGCGAGGACAATGAGTCACCATGGATGTGAAAAAAAGAAAAATTGATCTAAATAAGGAATAAATTACAAAGAATGATGAATTCGCCTGCAGAGCACTTTCGTGTACACAGACTGTCACATCTTAATGAGGTGGTTGAGATGTGTCTTTCAGTTTGGGGTAAATGAAAGGTGGAGAAAAAAAGATGTGGGATGAAATATTTTGAGCAAAAGAGAAAAAGTGAAACATGCTTCAGGGCTTGGGATGCAACTGTGGTGTGAGTGTGGGCTAACAAGGAAATGGGGAGAGGGAACAATCATGCCTCCCACATAGCAACATCGGTATGGCCCCGATCTGGCCACAGAATGTGCTTACACATGGCCCACATACTGCAAAGAATGACGGCCCTTTGGTGGCCCAGATCTGGTTTGCCAGAGGCCAGTTGCAGACACACTGGTGGTCCTGTGCTGGCCTATGTGTGGATTACCTCTGGCAATCCTGATCTGGGCCACCAAAGGGCCGTCATTCTTTGCAGTATGTGGGCCATGTTTAAGTTGTTTGCAGCCACGGGCCAGTTGCAGACACGCTGCTGGCCCTGTGCTGGCCCAGATGTCAGCCTAATGTGTACCTTAATCAAGCCATGTAATAACAACATGTGCCGGAACATATTAGTGCAAAAGCAACATGATGAAACTCTGTTCAGAGAGTGAATGGACTGATTCTTATATAGCACTTTTCTACTCCTCCGGATTACTCAAAGTACACTACATAACATGCCACATTTACACACTTTCTCTAGACTGAGTGTGTCCTAACTACATTCATGCTCTCGCAGAGTGGAGGAACCAGGGATCGAACTACTAACCTTCCGATCAGTATGTGACCCGCTCTACCTCCTGAGCTACAGCTACCCGGTGGCAAAGATGAGTAAATCGTCACCAGGTTTTGGATATAGTGTACACTCACAAACCTGTCAAACCTGCATTTGGAACGTTGGCTACTATAGCAGTATAGTATTGCAACATGGCATTTAGGTCTTCTAACTAAAATAGGAAAATAGGAACATAAATAGTGCCATCATTGCCAAACCTGGCCCACATCTGGTTGACATACATCCTGCCATGACACCGGTCAGTCAGAAGTGATGCAAGATCCAGGCCAGACCTGTTTTCTATGAGCCTGAGCCACATAACCCAAACCACAATCGGGCCAGATGTGGCATGCCATCACATAGACAGTGCCATCTATGTCATGCCTGGCCCATATCTGGATGACATACGTCTTATCATGCTAGAAGTCAACCAGCAGTGCCGGCTTGATACCAGATCCAGGCCAGACCTGCTTGCTATGTGGACCTAGTGTGAAAGCAACCCAGTGTTTAAACATATTTTAAAAAGAGAACCATTAAGACAGCCTCTCTTGACACTTTGTGTCTCATGGTTTTAAGTATAGTATGCACTTCTGCTAAAGTCTCACCTCAGGTATTAACTCTCTTTCACAGTGGTTATAATTGTAATTTTTTCCCTGACACCTTGAGATGAAAATGATTCACCTGAACTTTTATTTGCCTTTAAATCTTTGGGGATTTACTTGGTCAATGGAACCCTTATTATGTGCAGAATATTATACGTATCCAAAATTCACTTACTTCTACCCGTCACAAAGGAAAAGCATTTTATTATGAAGATTTAACAATGTCTTTTATTCACTTATGCAAATGTAGTTAGAGCAAAAGTATTTTCAGGCACTCTTTGACTACATATAATTTTCGCATTCACTGCAAATTCCTGTCATCCTGTTATCCGATCTACAAACGTAGACAACTCAGTTAAATCATTTCTTGCTTTCGGCAAAACTCTTCTTTGAGTCGAAGCTGCAAATAAAAAAGAGAGAGAGAGAGAGAGAGAGAGAGAGAGAGAGCGAGAGAGAGAGAGAGAGAGAGAGAGAGAGAGAGAGAGAGCGACAGCAAATAGACTCCCAGTTCTGATGAAAGGCACACAGGCACTGCATTTATCAGCACGCAGCAGACAGGAGTTCTACATTGACATGTTCATACAGATATACACACATACATCTATTCCAACTCGGTCCACATTCAAAATGCATAAAACACACACACATATAGACACTCTGCCATGTTTCCATAATTCCAGAGGATGCCGAGGATGCTGGTGCTTTACTCTAACCTGAAAAGGAGGATATTACTTTTACTCTTAGACTATATCAGCCCCTTAGTTTATTCAGTATCTGAACATATAGGTGTTTAGTCCGTTTCTGTCATGGTTTAGTGCCATCCATTAACTGAACCTATTGGCCGAATTTGAAGAATGAAAAAATGTTTCTAACTTCATGTCAAAAACTTATTGTGCTAAAAAGTTATTGACCAAAGTTGAGCTAGGGCCTGGCTGTAAAAGCCTACACATGTGGATACATTTTGTATCATGGTCTCCTTGTCCTCTCAGGTTCTGATCTTCCTTCTTTGTGTTCTCCTCTGCTTGCTCTATCTCTCCTTTCTCTATCGTGCACATGTGGATGTGAGTATTAACTCTGCTTACCCCTCCCAGAAGGAGACACGTCGACCCCAGTTTCCACCAACCCACCCAAATGTCATCAACCATCTACATATATCCCATCCATTTCTATGATTGTTATTCTGGCAGTAGAGTAATTTAGGCTTCTTCGCTTGCTGCTTTTGTATATACCGATCCTCCGTTGTTGCAGATTCTGTCCTGGTGTGTCTGGTTGACACACTCACACTCTCAACGAAATATTCCCCTGTGGATTTGGAGAGACCTTACCTGCACCGGAGCCTTACTTCCATCTGCCTGAAGATGTTAAATAATCTATTAACTACAGCACTTCTTTTTAACTTAAAGAGTCCTTAGGTGTTGTTATTTTGGGTTATTAACATAAAAGTTTAAATAAATAATGAAGTGGCAAACTAATAAAACTTTTACATTCAATATAGTCCCAGCTGTGACAATTTTCAGTTTTATGGTTAGTTCTTTACAAAACCCAAACAGAAATAAAAACAGAAAACCACGTCAGTCCACTTTAATTTTTTATTTAAACACAACATGGATGTAACACTTTACTAAGCATTTGGCTCATTTTTTCTTGATAACTAGCTAGCAGTAAAGCTTTTAAGCATTGTTTTCTGTAGATTAGATGGCAGAAAATTGTTATTCTTTACATTAATACACTTTGTATAAAGGACATCATTTAAGTGATATGATGGATGCAGCTCCAAAATCCAATTTGGTTTTGATTCTGGGTTGGTTCATCCTGCCTCCTAGGCTTGCTAAATTTTATTTTGACCATTCCCATGTGTTTTTTCTTTTGTTTATTGTAATATTGCAGGGTAAGGAACCTCAAATGTAAACTACCTTGAGACTACAGTTGTTGTGATTTGGATTAAATAAATAAACCTGTACTAAATTGGATTGGACTGAATTAGAATCAATTCAATTCAATTCAATTCAATCATTTTTATTTATACTGCGCCAAATCACAACAACAGTCACCTCAATCCTAGATCCTACAATAATACATACAGAGAAAAACCCAACAATCATATGACCTTCTATGAGCAAGCACTTTGGGGAGAGTGGGAAGGAAAAACTCCCTTTTAACAGGAAGAAACCTCCGGCAGAACCAGGGTCAGGGAGGGGCGTGGCCATCTGCTGCAACCAGTTTGGGTGAGAGAAGGAAGACAGGATAAAAGACATGCTGTGGGAAAGAGCCAGAGATTAATAACACATATGATTCAGTGCAGAGAGGTCTATTAACACGTAGTGAGTGAACAAGGTGACTGAAGAAGAAACACCCAGTGCATCATGGGAATCCTCCAGCAGCCTACACCTATTGCAGCATAACTAAGGGAGGATTTGGGGTCACCTGGTCCAGCCCTAACTATATGCTTTAGCAAAAAGGAAAGTTTGAAGCCTAATCTTAAAAGTAGAGATAGTGTCTGTCTCCTGAATCCAAACTGGAAGCTGGTTCCATAGAAAAGGGGCCTGAAAACTGAAGGCTCTGCCTCCCATGCTCTAATGGAAATCTGTACATAATGTGCACCATGTTATGTCCTATATGATTTTGCAACTATAAGAACTGAGCCTATAAAGAGTTCTTCTTTTGGAGCCAGAGGATTTGCTCCCTACAGGCCATTAGAAAGGATGCAGGTTTAAGGCACTTGTTGTATATAAAACCTATTCATCTTTTATACACAGCCTGTGTGATGGGCAGAGACACATGGTGGACAACCAAATGGAAAAGGTTACCTAATATTGGGTTGTTATGTGTATTGTTACTGTTGTGTTGTAAATGGACAAAACTGAATTTGACAGATTTACAGATCATATGAACACATTTATACTTATTTGTAGCATCTGCTGGACAAGAAGACTGTTTGGGCTTAATAGTGGTTACTTGTACTTCCAAAGAGTAACTCTGGGTTTTAAAAATACATTGACTTAGTATATACTAAAATTGCACTGCCACCTTAATCAGCGATATTTGCCATGGCTTGCTTTGTAGGAATCATCTGGATGTGCCATAATTTTGGCTGCCAGTTATTTCCACCCCTCCAGACGCCCCCAAGAAAATGTCTGTCTTGCTATTTTGCAAGAAAAGTGTCATTGTGATCCACAACTCAACCCCAAGCAAAACTCTAACTGACAAGACTAAATAAATTTGTATTGAACCAGCCCTGTGGGTAGTGAGGACTGGCTAAAAAGCTGCTTATTTCTTAGCTAATACAAAGCCCACACAGCAAAAAGTAATAGTCAAACTCACACAGTGAGGTAAATGAGTAAACACATCAGCACCTGCCCCAGGGGTTAGAAGATTGGTCCCTTTGCAGTCTCCAAGTTTTCTCTTTTGCTTTTAAAGAAAATTATACAGATTGCAACTGTTCACATACACAAAACCTATTTTAGTCCAAAAGTCCCCAATACAAAGAAAGTCTCTTTTAAAAAATATAATTTTATTGGGTCAAACTGTATCTTTTAATTTTTCCTTTGCTTAATAGCACTAAATCTCTGAATTCCCAGAATAACAAACACTATAAATTATTCACAATTGCTCCACTGGGATGTGGTTATGACCGTTTTTCAAAATTCCACTGCCTGCAGCCATTAACGCCTGGCTCTCTATTATTATGTAAAGTATGAACACTTTGCCGCAGTCACTGAACAATTCAAATAATTATTGTGGTTATTATGGAGGCCTCAGCCACTTGCCAGGTCCCTTTTCATTTGAAACACTACTGAGTAAGTAGAGCCAAATCAAATCAAATCAAATCACTTTTATTGTCACATCACATGTGCAGGCACACTGGCACAGCACATGCGAGTGAAATTCTTGTGTGCGAGCCCCACAAGCAACAGAGATGTGCAAACACAACAACACAAACGAGCAAAATACAAGAATGGCCAACCTGAAACTAATAAATATATGTACAATATATAATAGTGTATGCATTTCTGGATGTGTATACTAAATATTTTCCTACGTGTGTGTGTGTGTGTGTGTGTGTGTGTGTGTGTGTGTGTGTGTGTGTGTGTGTGTGTGTGTGTGTGTGTGTACACATTTTTACAAATTATTTTCAGCCAGACACAGACCAAGTGCTCATACCAGCCACCATTACTAATAGTGCTTAGTTCCTGTGTGAGCGTGAGCCCACTGAGATAAGGCTGTGCTGACAAAAAGAATGGATGCTCTGAACACTCAAAGCTTCTTTGACAAGACTGAAACATAACTGATATCATAGCTGTTAAATTGCATTGATGAGAAAAAGCAATGGGGAAACCTTTTGACGTGATACTGGCAAAAGGCACTGATGTCACCCATTCATTTCAAGTCTGGTTATACTGGCCTAAGCTGAGCATTTTCACCAGCAAGCTCTCGGTATTTTGAGACGTTTTTCTCTCCTTGGGAAATGCACCAAGTGTACATTTAGCTCACAATTACATTTTGTTGAAAGATGTGCAGAAACAGCTTGTGTTTGATGATTTTTGTTGAACTGTAGCTAGCTACATGCTTAAGTTTCAGCAAGCAATCCTAGGTGACAGCAAATAAAACATTTCTCAATTGTAATATGCATTAACCTGATTGCCAGATTCAATTACACATTAACTGATGGTGGTAAAATGCCCTTCCAGGTCCTTCAGGTCAGCTAGTAAGACTGACTGTCTCTTCTTCCCTCTATTTACCTTATACTTGTCTCCTTGCTTCATGTCCCTGATTACCTGCGTTTCCCTGCTAGTTATTAGAATGCAGAGCTTGGGATTAGGTCTATGGAGCCACACGTCCTTGCCCACCCTCCACCATTTCACCTGGAGAAACCTAATGCTAGATTACCTTACAACCGACCAGCTGCTTCCTCAGATAGTTGCATACATCATTACCTCAATTTTTTGTGTGGGACATTGTCTGTATTTGAGTCCACCACCACCTAATCTCTGTTAAACGTCAGCTTTTTGGGGGGCTATTTGATTTTTAGAAAATGAATATTTTACTCATAAGTATCCATTGGGTGTGTGTGTAATTACATCTTCCTCCAATTCATGCATTCTCAGAAACTTTGAATGAATCCACTAAAAATAAATCGATGTGGACTCTTGCTCATAAAAGCTCTCTGATAAACAGTTTGACATTCTCAAATTCTTTGAGAGAGTCAACTTTTAACTACGTTTCACTGATTCCAGCTAACAGCCTCTAACAGAGGCTACCAGTAGCAAAAATAGCAACCTGTACCAACAGAAAAGTTTGGGATATTCTCAACAACTAACCTCAGTATTTGTCATCGGAAAGAAGTGAGCTTTACTGACTCATAAACTTGTATTGGACTCCTTTCACAAAGTTTTACAGCCTCTTCTCAGAGTAAATAGACACAAGCACCTGCTTTGACAGCTGAGGTAAACAGTATGTTGACAGCCTACACTCACTACAGATGAATGGCAGCCAGAGCTGTTTGTCCTACAGTGGCCACCGTAGCCAGGGTTATGAACTTGAATTGGGATGTGTAAGAGCACAAAACTCAGTTGACTCCAATTTGCAGTCTAGTGGTGATATTTTATACACTTTACCTTTAAAGTATGTTATTGGTGTTATTGTCATGATCCGGAGTTTGTGACTCCGTGTAGTTATTATTATTCTGGGTTTTGTTTTCATGTTCCTATGTGTTCCCCAGTCTGTGTGAAGTTTTTGCGTTGTGTCATTGGGTGTATGTGTTTCCTGTTTTATTTTGAAGGTCTGCGTCTTATGTGAGTGTTTTTGGTTTGCCTCCCTAGTCTTGTCACGTTAATCACTCCCAGCTGTGTCCCCCACCTGTGTGTGATCTCCCTGTGTTCTCTGAGTGTTTTTAAGTCTTGTCTTCTGTCTTAGTCGTTGCTGGTTCGTCTGCGTTGTTTCCCCTCGGTCTCCCTGCGTCTCTCCGTATGTATTTCCCCGGACCTCCCTGCATCTTCGTTTCTGGTTTGTTTTGTTAGTTTTACCCAGTTTAGGTTTTCCTGTTTCACCTTCACCCACGCCATTGCTATTTGTATTTTCTTTTGTTAAATAAATACTCATCTGCACCAGAGCTGCCGCATTTTGGGTCCTATCTCCAATTCCACACGTCTGCCACCGCGGTCGTGACAGTTATGCTATTAGCCATTACATGACCTTTAGGCTTTTTAAGATAAGATAAGATAACCTTTATTAGTCCCACACGTGGGAAATTTGTTTTGTCACAGCAGGAGTGGACAGTGCAAAAGTTATGAGGCAAAAATTAGAATACAATAAGAATAAATACAGTACACAACTGTACAGAATAGAATAAAATAAAATACTATATACAGTAGAATAAAATAAAATAAATATACAATAAGATAAAAATAGAATACAAATACAAATACTATATACAACTGAGTAAAAATACAACGATGACAGAAAGGATTATTGCACTTAGTATTATTGCATATGTATGGATGTGTGTGCTTGATCAGTTAAAGTCTTTATTATGGAGTCTGACAGCAGTGGGGAGGAAAGACCTGCGAAATCTCTCCGTCCCACACCGTGGGTGCCGCAGTCTCCCACTGAAGGAGCTGCTCAGTGCTGTCACAGTCTGCTGCATGGGGTGGGAGATGTTGTCCATCAGGGATGACAGCTTAGCCGCCGTTCTCCTGTCACTCACCACCTCCACTGGGTCCAGAGGGCATCCTAGAACAGAGCTGGCCCTTCGGATCACCCTGTTCAGTCTCTTCCTGTCCCCAGCAGAGATGCTGCCGCCCCAGCAGACCACGCCATAAAAGATAGCAGAAGCCACAACAGAGTCATAGAAGGTCTTCAGGAGTGGGCCCTCCACTCCAAACGACCTGAGTCTCTGCAGCAGGTACAGCCTGCTCTGCCCTTTCCTGTAGAGGGCGTCTGAGTTATGAGTCCAGTCCAGTCTATTGTTCAGATGAACACCAAGGTACCTGTAGCTGTCCACAGCCTCAATGTCCATACCTTGGATGTTCAGTGGTTGCAGTGGAGAATGCTTGTGCCTGCGGAAGTCTACCACCAGTTCCTTGGTTTTACTGGCGTTGATCTGGAGGTAGTTCAGCTGGCACCAGTCCACAAAGTCTTGGGTCAGACCTCTGTACTCCTTGTCGTCCCCATCAGTAATGAGGCCGACTATTGCAGAGTCATCAGAGAACTTCTGCAGGAAGCACTGGGTGGAATTGTGGGAGAAGTCTGCAGTGTAGATGGTGAAGAGGAACGGAGCCAGAACCGTTCCCTGTGGGGCCCCCGTACTGCAGACGACCCTGTCCGACACACAGCCCTGAGTCCTCACATACTGTGGTCGGTCGGTGAGGTAGTCCAGGATCCAGGTAGTGAGGTGATGGTCCACTCCAGAGTTCACCAGCTTGTCCTTTAGAACCGAGGGAAGAATAGTGTTGAAGGCACTGGAGAAATCAAAGAACATGATTCTCACAGTGCTTCCAGCGGTCTCCAGGTCAGCGAGGGAACGATGTAGGAGGTGAATGACGGCATCATCCGCTCCAATGCCAGGCTGGTAGGCAAACTGAAGTGGGTCCAGTGATGAGCTTATTAGGCGCCGAAGCTGAGCCAGGACCAACCGCTCCAGGGTCTTCATCAGGTGGGATGTCAGAGCCACCGGCCTGTAGCTGTTGAGGTCCTTGGGGCGTGAAGTCTTTGGCACTGGTACAACACAGGAGGTTTTCCAGAGCTGTGGGACTCTTCCCAACCTCAGGCTCAGGTTGAAGAGGTGCTCCATCACCCCACACAGTTGGTCCGCGCAGGACCTGACGACCCTCGAGCTGATGCCATCTGGACCCGCTGCCTTCTTGCCATTAATCCTCCTCAGTTCTCTCCTAACCTGGGTGGTTGAGAGAGACAGGCTGGAGCCTTGTGTTGAGTGTGTATTGGATGCTGCAGTTGGGGGTGGGGGGGAGTGAGCAGGGTGAATAGAGGAGGTGTGAAGTGTCTGAGGTGGAACAGCAGCAGTGGGGGTGGGTGAGTCTGCAGCCGATGTTGCAGACTGCCTCATGGCTGAATCAAATCTGTTGAAGAAATGATTCAGTTCATTTGCCCACCTCACATCCCTCCCAGGCAGAGAGTTCTGCTGTTTGTGGCCCGAGATGGTTCTGAGGCCTCTCCAGACTTCACCAACGTTGTTTTGTTGAAGCTGGTTCTCCATCTTCTGCCTGTAGCTCTCCTTCCCATTCCTTATCAGTCCCCTCAGCTCTCTCTGCACCCTTTTCAACTCCTCTTTGTCTCTGGATTTGAAGGCCCTCCTCTTCTGCTTGAGGACGGTTTTAATTTCTGGGGTAATCCAAGGTTTGTTGTTGGAGAAACACCGTACAGTCCTGGTAGGTACAGTGTTATCCACACAGAAGTTTATATAGTCAGTAATGCATGTAGTAAGGCTGTCGATGTCCTCTCCGTGGTCATCACAAATCACCTCCCACACAGTCGACTCAAAACAATCCTTAAGAGCCTCCTCGCTCTCCTCTGACCATCTCTGTACTGTGCGGGTGGCTGGTGGCTCCCTGCGCACTAAGGGTTCATACACAGGGACAAGGTGCACCAGGTTGTGATCAGATCTGCCCAGGGGAGGGAGAGGTGATGAACTGTATGCCTCTTCTGCATTGGCATACAGTAAGTCCAGTGTTTTATTGACTCTGGTTGGGCAGGTCACATACTGGGTGAAGGTGGGCAGTGTGGAGTCCAGTGAGGCATGATTGAAGTCCCCTGATATTATGAGAAGGGCTCTCGGTGATTGTGTTTGCAGTCTGCTGACCACAGAGTGGAGAGAGTCACAGGCTGCATCCGCGTTGGCCGAGGGGGGGACATACGCTGTTATCGCGATAACATGCGAGAACTCCCGGGGCAGGTAGTACGGACGCATGCTAACGGCTAACAGCTCAATGTCTCTGCTGCAGAGTTGCTCTTTTACAGTGATGTGCCCAGGGTTACACCATCTGTCGTTCACAAAAACTGCCAGTCCCCCTCCTTTCCTCTTACCGCTGTCTCTGGTCCTATCCGCTCGCAGCAGCTGGAATCCCGGTAGTGTCACGCTTGTGTCGGGAGTTAGCGATGTTAGCCACGACTCCGTTAGCATCATGATGCTACATTGCCGGTACTCCCTCTGTGACCAGGTTAGCGACATGAGCTCATCCATCTTATTGGGCAAAGATCTTACGTTTCCAATAATTACAGAAGGAAGAGATGGTCGATAACGTCTCCTTCTCGGGCGACGGCGCTCCTTCCCAGCACGACACCCCCGTCTTTTCCTCCTCAGCTCGCTGGGAATATCGGGTCTGTCCGCCGGCAGTACCGCTGCAGGACGCAGCGCTAACAGCTGATCCTTACTGTAAACAAAGGATCTCTGCTCTGGGTCCCCAGACACGGGTGAAAAAAGTAGAAATAAACTGAGAAAAACGACCAGGACTAGCACAAAACGGTAGAACATGGTTGCAGAGTCTAATTACTAATACGTTAGTTACAAAAAAATTACGAGAAAAAAGATAAGAAAGAAAGAAACTCAGAATGAGCAGAGCTGCTGTAACAGGCTGCCGCACACGGGGGGCGCCGGAAGTGACACGTTGTTGTTCTTTGATGTTGTTTAAGTCTATATATAGTCATTTCATTTTGGAAATATATTATATTGGCGCTAATAGTTTCTAATGCACTTCGAAGGACAAAACTTGAATTTTTAGCCACGGTGCTAGCTGAGCAGGATGAAATGTTTCAGCGACTATTGGCGGGATTTAATGGCTTTATGAACATTTCACAAATCATCATTCTTTGAACAGAAATAGTGCCATTTTCAGGGGCATTATGGGTAAGGGGAAACTCATTGCCGTCGATAATCTGTTCTGAGACGTCCACAACAGAGAACATGTCTCTGCCCATCACTATCTGTATGCATATATGAAAAGGCAGAGGTAGGAAAGGCAGCAGCAAGAGCCTAGACTTGAGTTTTATTTAAGTCAGAAACTACACAATAGGTAGAACTGGAGTCTAGGTGGGCTGCAAAGCAGCTTGCAGATTTGTAGCAACTTTACGCAGCGTAAAGTAGCTAAACACTCTACCTGACATTTGCCAGTTGAATGTATAGAAGTGTATCGGATGAGCCATTAGGTGAGGTAAGCTTGGAACTAAATTCAGCTGATGTCCTTGGATGAACTGAGACTGAGTTTGTAACCCATCTGAACTAATGCTGTGCTTACCTGGCAAAATGGTTAACATGGAAAACAAACCCTCAAGTCCAGCCTAAAGAGTTGATAGTTGCCTTCCATCATATTTGACATACTTGACATACTGTTTGATGGTTACTCACAGTATGAGTAGTGCATTGTTGAGTATATTATTTTTTTCAGACATTTTTAAGTTCTTGAGCTTTATTAAAAACCACTTCCATCTTTATGCTTGTGTTATTTTCAAAGTTAAATAAAAGTGGGAGTTATAAAATCACTCATATGCAGAAAAGATAATGAAATATATCAAACTACTTGTCATAAAGTAAAATGGGCAAGTTCCTCAATATGTGCCAGCATGACTGTTTGTATTACCTTGCTGAATGAAGTAACGCTAATGCAAGTTATTACCTGCATCCCAGCACTGGAGACTATCTGCCGTCATCCATCATCGTCCCTGACACCCACAATTATAACCTGGACTATGCAGAGAGCAGGTTCTTACAGAAACATGACAGCAGGCTACTGATATAATTGCATCCTTGCTCATAGTCATGTCTAGCTCTGCTTTGTTAATGGTCTTCATTTCCCCTCTCTTCCACAATACTCCAGGTGGTATCTGATATGCACAGTCACTGCAGGTGGAGGCTGAAACTCATCACCAAGAGCCATGTTAACTCTGTCAATTATTTAGATTTGACTTTGGCAATATATGCTTTATAATACAAAGAACATTTTAGGACTGTTTCTACAACAAATTATGTATGATGTGCTACAAAATCATTTGGGAGAAGAATGGCTTGCTGCACTGTACAAAAACATGACACACATGCTCTTACACATTACTAATGCTGTCAGGACCTAATTTGATTGTTTCCCCATTAAACGAAAAATTCTTTATAATAATTTTTTTTTTCTTTTTTTAATTTCATGCATGAGGTTGAAAAGTTGCAGATCGGAAAATGAAAAGCTGCACTAAAGTATTCGGATGAAGTGGTTTCTTCTTCTACTTCATTTGATTTTTCTCCTTCTTTAATTCTTATACTTATTATTATTATTCGCCTTTTTCTGCTGCTGCTGCTGCTGCCGTTACTGCTGCTTCTGAAAAAACAGAGCAGTTTCTTTCATATTGCCATACAGTGACTATTTCTACAGAGAGTCAAAAAAAGGAAAGTGAAGCTTGGTTTTACAGCTACTTTCCAGGAATCTTTTAAATTAAAGTGTGCTATTTAGCACTAATAACAGTAATAGTCATCCAAATCTAGTCCAATGAGGACCAAGATAATCAAAAGAAGATATTTCCACCTTCAGTAATTTATACTGCTGCACCAAACTGACATTTATGTCAAGATGTCCAGTCTAGCTGGGTTGCAAAACAATTTGCAGGTCTTCAGCACCTGTGGGCAGGCTAAAACATTAATTTAGCCTGCCCACATTACTTCGAACTTGGAAACTATTTAATTAATGCCAAATTATGTACGGTACTATGTAAAATTCGGATTCTCCAGAGTCCACACCCTCATTTCTTCATATTTGGCTACCAAAAAGCTTCACCAGAAGTGTATGGAGGCCGTAAGGAGAGCGCTAAAACAGTGAGTGTTTGTAAAATATGGTAGAGACTCTCTCATGGTTTGGGGTTAAATCCCCAACTAGTGCCACTGGGGATTTTTGAGAACTGATGAACTTGTGAAAACACAAAAGTACAGTCAGATTTTCATCTACCATGCAATAACATCATGTCAGTGATCCCAAACACACATGTCAATGCAATATAAGCATACCTGGTTAGAGAAATACACACAGGAACATCATTAGTCATGGACTGGTCTTCCCAGAACCTGGAACTCAGCTTGTAATGGTCAAAAAAAGAAGTAAAGAATTGAAAAGTGTTTGTTTATTTTTACCAATTCTCATATTTATTCACATTATGAGCAGTGATGGGAATAACGACGTTACAAGTAACGGCGTTACTATCTAACTAATTACTATTCCTATCGTTACAACACCGTTACAGTTACTAACAAGAAAATGCGGTACGTTACTATTTTTCAACAAACAGACGGTTGAAGCTGTGTTCAGCTTACCGCATCTTATATCAGTTGCACAGAAGTAGGTGTAAGTAATCTGGGCGCTACAGCTTTAAGCAGCTGTGCGCGCTCCCGCGGGCGGTAATCACGATCACTGTCTAGCACAACACCTGCAGCTAAGGGGGCAAAACTATTGCATGAGTCAAAGCTGTTATGATGATGTTTCACCCCAATTTAACATCGCCGCTGTAGGAATTAGAATCAAACTTATAAGAAAGGAGACCCCTTGGACATCAATCAGCGTGATGAGAACTATTGAAAACAAAAGAAAGAATCTTTGGAAAAAAGCCAGCAGCCAGACACCAGGGCCCTGTTTCAGGAAGCCGGTTTAGAAAACTCAGAGTGAAAAACGATACTCAGGGTTGAGTAACCCCGAACTGTCCAACTCGGAATATTCGGTTTCAGAAAGGCTGATAACAATTAGTTCAATCAACGCGGAGTTGCGTCAACCCCAAGTGAAGCGCGCGGACGAGGATACATAAAGCCCTGATAAGCGGAGCACAGATTAAGCGAGTCACCATGGAGACGGAGGGAAAGAAGGCGCGGTCAATGTATTTCACAGCGCTTGAGGCCGAAATTCTGATGGCAGCATATGCCGATAACATGCAAATTCCGCGGAAAAAAGTAACACAGCCACAGCTGCAAAAGAAAGGGAGCATGCATGGCAAAACATAGCCGACAGAGTCAATGCGTGAGTGTTAATATAAACATTGATCTAGGGATTTCCACCCATTTAACACGTTATTTTATCATATGTTATTTTATTTGTTATTTTATACATTTTATTTTGTGATGTGATGTGAGCGCAGGTGCAACCCAACAGGCCCCAAACGTTCCTGGCAGCAAGTAAAAATGAAATATAAAAATATAGTCCAAACAGGTAAGGTGTAATTGTATTATGAGCCATAGTGCTTGGTCTGTTTGTCCCATGTAAATCAATTGCAGTTAGAGGCTACATTAATTTTCTGTCTGTAAGCACTTATTGAAATTATCTGAGCACATTACAAGTACATATTTGCTTACTCTGTATGCTCAAATGTGACCCGTTATAGCCAACAGAAAAAAAGCGGAGGCCCGAAAAACAGGTGGGGGTCCTCCACCACTCACAGAGGCTGAGCAGTTGGCCCTCAGCCAAAACAGTGGGCGCCCTGTGGCCGAAGGCATCTCTGCGGGGACATCCTCTGAGTCAATAACCCCGCAAGACACAAGTGCCTACATAGGGGGTAAATTCAAAATAATACATGATGTGCATACATCCTTTCTTCACAGTCACCTTTGCAGTGCTACTCATTCATTTGATAAACTCTTTACCATAATGGATTATTTTGTAGTGAAGTTATTTTCCTACTGATTTTGCCTTCCCTCAGTCTTGGTTGTCTTTGAGAGCATAATGACAATGAAGTGTAAGGTGATTGGTATGTTTGTTAATTGCCATTTGGTCCCTTGTAAGTTATAAGTGACCTGTGTAAACCTCATATGCTATCAGTTGATGGTGGTGGTGTACTGCATCTGGTGCAGCCTCCTGTTGAGCCAGACCAACATGCAGTTGTGAGTAATACTCCACAGATTATATGAGTTTACAGTAGAACAGCAATGTTGTTTATTTCTTTACTGCAGGAAAATAATGAAGAAACATTGACAGCTGTTACAGAGGAGGAAGCAACAGAGACACTTTATGAGGTTTACATCTTTTAATACTTTGTGTACAGGAAACACAGGCGACCAATAAAGCCAGTTGAACAAAAAATCTGTTTATTCTTCTTTCAACATGTTGAGGTGATGGGTCAAAGGAAATGATTGTGACATATGGTGTCTCTGACTGCGCTTCCATCTTGTATGTCCGTGGGAGGGTCAGGATGTTCATGGTTTGGATCACTGCTGATGTTTGGTTCAGAAGGACAGTGTTCTCCTCTAATTGTGGCAATGTTGTGAAGAATCACACATGCCACAATAATGTCACATGCCCTTTCTGGGGTGACCCTGAGTCTTTGAAGGCACTGGAACCGGGCCTTAAGCATTCCGATAGTCATTTCGATTCTGGCTCTTGTCCTGCAATTAGCCAGATTATATCGCTGCTGTGGGCCCGGTTCAGGGTCAGGGTAAGGGGTAAGCAAATAGGGTAAACATGGATACCCCCTATCACCAAGCAAGTAGCCAGTGAACTCTCCTAAGACAGAAGGATACACTTCAGTTCAAATGTCCCTGAAGCAATTGGTCTTTATATATTTTAAAGTATTCTCAACTCACCATGTCCAAATTTTGTGCTCAGTGTACATTCACGGAATATTTGTGAGTCATGGACAGAGCCTGGCCACTTGGCTTCCACATTTGTGATAATGTTGGCAGCATCACATGTGATCTTCACAGTGCAGAGAACACAAATTAGCATCCATTACTATAATGAAATAATTTGTTAGTTTGAAATGCTACAGGGAACTATGTACCTGCACATTAATGCTGTGGAAAGACTTCCTGTTCACATAGTCTCCTTCATTTACTGAAGGAGCAATGATTGGAATGTGAGTACCATCTATACAGCCAATCACGCCTGGGAACCGTGAGAATAAATGTAAAATTTAAGTAGTAGTTCAAGTATCACCACATCATAAATTAAGTTTTGGTCATCCTGATACCTGCAATTTTGTGGCATCCCTCTTTGATGAATCTTGTGGGTCTGTGACCGGGGAACACCACAAACGGGTACAGGAGACGTTTCAGTGCAACTGTAACATTCCTGACTGCCTGACAGACGGTAGCCTTGGGAACGTGCTCAGCGTAACCAATATTATACAGAAAGCTCCCGTTTGCAAAAAACCGAAGTGCAATACAAATAATATGTACAGAACTGAGAGGATGTCCACGATGTGTCACATGAGCAATATTAGGCCTGAGGATGTTATTCAGATGAATTATAGATTGTGCTGAAGAACGGTAACGTTCACACAGAAAATCATCAGGAAATGATAAAATGTCCAAACGCGCTCTGATCACTCTCTCCCGGCGGAGAGCTCTGCGGAGAATTTGGGCTTCACGATCTACTGGCTCTTCAAGGACGGGGCACGCCATGTCCGACACTTCCTACTGTCAGGTTTCCGACAAAGGGGCGGAGACAGTCAGGGTTAGTTGTAGTAAACCTGCTAGGGGGCAGGTTAGCTTCACGGAGTGTGTCGTCATAGTGACTCACTGAGGCTTCATCTGAACTCGCTTTGTGAAACCGAAAACCCAGAGTTTTCATTAACTCAGGGTATACTTACTCAGTTTTTCCACTAAACCGGCTTCCTGAAACAGGGCCCAGGGGACGATAGAGACTATTTGGCTTCATTTTTGGGGAGCTGTCGCGTCGTCCATTTTTTCTACAGTCATTGGTCAGAACAATGAGGCGACTGCTGTCTCCAGGTAGAAAAAGGAGTGATACACCTGCTTCTGTCAGACCTGCAGGTATCAGGCTGTGATGTTCTCCTTTATAGTGGACAGAAATTATTGTTTTGGAGTGGCACAAATAATTTCTGTTGCATCTTATTGAATGCAGAACAGCTGATTGTTATGTAAATAGTTTGAAATGGTTATTGGTAAAAGGTTAATGGATGCAAATAACTTTGTTGTTTGCAAAACTTGTGCATAGGATTTTAAAATTGACAATTTATATTTGCATTCAAAGTTATGAAATATGATTCATTAAACATGTTTGTGGTTGTTACAGTAAAAATTATAACTTTTTCTACTCTGATTTTATGTTTTTTGTCTGATTCTAAATCAATTGTGTTAATACAGTATGTCAAAATGAAAACATAACTGTAAATTCAGACACGTGAGGTTGTGCTGAAAAGGATGATACCAAACAAGGCAAAGTAAATAGTTTTTAAAGGGAAAATGTGGAGGGAAAATCAAAAGTAGTTAAAAATGGTCAATTATACCCTGGACCCCAGAGGGTTAAACGTTTTTTTTTAAAGTAATGCAATAGTTACTTTTCAAGTAATTAATTACTTTTAGAATATTGTAACTCAGTTACTAACTCAGTTACTTTTTTGAAGAAGTAACTACTAACTATAATTAATTACTTTTTCAAAGTAACTTGCCCAAAACTGATTATGAGACCAGGGATGCCAGTTTTAAATACTGGGTCTATTTTAAATAAATCAATTACTGAACCCATATTTGCTTATAACCCAACCTCCCACCAGCCCTTCATTTAGCTGTTTGAAAAGCTATTTAGCCTAGCCCAAGCAGATTTTTAACATGGATAGTGGTGATCTTAAAAAATATATTGATCAATATTGAGCTGATGTGAAATCATTTATGACAGTAACTTATTATCACTGGCTCTCCTGTCTCCCTCCCCTCAGCCCCTAACTGTCACATCAGATGGTGCCCCTCCCTGAGCCTGGTTCTGCCAGAGGTCTTCCTGTTAAAAAGGAGTTTTTCCTTCCCACTGTTTCCAAGTGCTTGCTCATAGGGGGTCGTTTAATTTTTGGGGTTCTCTCTGTATTATTGTAGGGTCTTTACCTTACAATACAGAAAGAGCTGTTGTTTTGATTTGCACTATATAAATACAATTATATTGAACTGAACGATGCATGTTTTAGAAAAAAAATTTATTGTAAGAAGTTGTGGATTACTGATTTACACCCTGCCTGACTCTGCACAGATTTGTCAGGTACTGATGGAAATACGAAAATGGCACCCAAGAGCAGACTCAATACCCAAGTTGAATGTTTTGCAAGGTTTCTTTTTTTTGTTGTTTTTTTTTTAACAAAATGTGACTTTAAACAAGAACATGGCTAGAAACTGAAACTGGGGAACTAGAGCTGAGGAAGGTCGAGGGCGGAGAAATACTTAAACACAGGGAGCACAGGGAGAGCCAAGAGGTGAGTGTGTATGGCCTTGGGGTGTGCTTACCTGCAGACTGGGGGGAGGTGTCCATAAAAGTGTCCAGTGGGGTGAGCAAGGTGAAGGAGGATATCTAGTCCCAGAGGAGTGACGACAGGCAGGAGGGCAGCCGGGTGAACAATGTGACTATGGAAGTCCTTAGATCTGACTGTAGTAGCTGAAGCAGTTCAGACCAACACTGAAGCATGAACATGGCAGTAGGCAAATCTGGTAGGAACTGAGGACAGAGAGCAGCATTAGATACAGGACAGAAGGACCATGGAACTGACCAAGGAAGTCGAGTTACCACCAGAGGTCTGGACACCTCTTGCACACCCTGGAAAATCCCCACTCACTCCCAAGACAGGATTAGTCGGTGCCTTTGTGTTAGTTAGTGGACTAACTATGCAACATCAACACTCATGAAATGATTGAAGGGTTTTTATCAACAGATAAATGAAAATTACTAAAATAAATAACTAATATAAGCTGATAAGATCAGCTGGCCAATATATCAGCTGGGTTCTACTATTTACACAGAATTTATATTACTCACAATATCTAATCTGATTTAAAGTGTACCTCCCCAGTTCAAGCTATTCAGGATATTATCAGAATCCATGCTTGTCAAACATGCTGATAAGAATGGGAAGATCGTCTCCAAAGAAACTCAGCCATTCTGGATATACATTTCCATCTCCTGGAAGACTTTGGAAGCACATTTCATCAGCTGAACAGCCAACAATAGCACGCCTCCAATATTCTACTCATATCATGTGGGTGTTATGGGTTCACGCTAAAGCTTCACAGTGCATTTCATCTGGCTCTTTGTTGTGTTTTTGCAAGGAGTAATGGCCGAAAACCACATGCTCAAAATTTCTAAATATATTGAATATTTTTGAGATGCAGGAGACAGACTGTAGTACTTTTTATAGTTGCCACACAAGGGAAATGTTAAGTTACTCCATTGTTTGGAGCTTGGCAGGTTTGGGTGTCAGGTTGATGCCAACACACATTAAGGAATTTGAGTCACTGAACTGGACCTTTCTGACATATTTTGGTGCTGAATTATGCTCACCTGATAGAGTTAGTTACTGCAATTCTTCAAGTTAATTTTCATGTTTGCACTTCTGTATGTGGCAGTTGTCTAGATCTGTCCGGATACAATTTATGGATGATTATTGCAAAGCATGTCAGCTTTGGCACTCAACCCCTGCAAATATTGTCACTTTTTTTTTTGTCAAAGAATAAAAATGCCCAAAATTCCGAACTCAAAGAAGTTATGGCCATCTTTTATAAACAGTTTATGGTACAACCTTGCCTATTTTTCAAACCACAGTATGTCTGAGAGCTGCACTGCGCTCTGAGTAACGAGGCTGCTGGTGGAAAAAATAGTTTTTCTTTCTTCTATGATGGATTTGAGTCCAGTGAGACATTAAACAAGCTGTTACTCTTTGAAT
This sequence comes from Maylandia zebra, assembly GCF_041146795.1. NCBI lineage: Eukaryota > Metazoa > Chordata > Actinopteri > Cichliformes > Cichlidae > Maylandia > Maylandia zebra. Next base: position 63,055,155 of record NC_135173.1, on the reverse strand, counting down.
CTGAGCAACTGACACCAAAACCTGACATTTACATCAGTATCTGTCGTTTTTCCTCCACTGCCTTTCTGCTATTTAATGTTGTTAGAATGTTTAAGAACATTCTACCTTTAAAAATTGTCAACAACAGATAACCCCCTGAGCAAGAAAACACAACGCTCACATCAACACAGAGAAGCCTTTATTTCATCTTTATTTCATCTTTTGACATGAAGAGCTAAAGGCATCCTCTATGAAGTTGTTTATTGAGTCACTCACACAGACTCACACAGACACACACACCTAAAAAAGGACTCAAGCATGTGGAAAAACCCAAGGCATTACTTGTGATTTATTCATTTAATAACCACAATCATTTTTCTCTATTTGGGTGCATTAGCCCGAAGAGAAAAATTGTTACAAATGCAAGTAAACAAGAAATGGTGAACAGAGGGTAAAAAAAAGAGAAGGACATTGTAGAACTACATTTGTGGGTCTGACCTTCTACCAGCCGATGACATGACTGCCAGGATGGTAAAATCTGCAGTACACATAAATCATGGCAGGTGAGAAGATGTACTGGATTATGGAAATGAGGCATAAAAGGTTTGAGTGAACCGATGAGCATGATGTAGCTGAGTACATGTCACCTTTCCGTGTCCATTTCCTTTTTTCTGGAATTGAACGTGAGCAAAAGATGGATATTTTGTCTGGCTTCTGTTCATTTGTTTGTTCCTTTTTCCCTTCTAGCCACTTCTGTCCCAGCCTTATATTCAAGCTATCTTCAGTACTTCACTTATTCACAGCTGTTAGTAGAAAAAAAATGACTCCTCATTCTCTTGCCCAGAAGCAGCTCCATGCTCTGACTTGTATGCACTAGTGAAATACGTATCATTTCTGAAGTCTCCAGGTCATAACACTGTGAGACAGTAAGTGTAATGGTCCATGTGTCACTGATGCAGGGTTTTGAAGGAGATGTGTAAGGGTTTTCTAGTTTCGTATTTATTATGATAATTTTCTGTTTTGCTTTCAAATTCTTTATTTATTAGTCTTCTGGTGTTATTTTTATATTCCTGGGGCTTATGATGATCCTGTTTTCTGTTACTTTAGTTTATTTATCCCCTTTTGTGTTCCCATTCTTCATCGTCTGTCTCTGTGTCAAGTATGTGTATCCATATATCAGTTATTTCCTGTTTTATTTTGATAGCCTCTTGTCACGTGTGCTTTGCATGTGGCCCTATTTCCCTGTCTCATAATTATATTCAGCTGTCCTCACACTTGTTGCCTGTTCCCTCATTAACCTTTGCATTTATATATTTTCTCAATGATCCCTTGTCCTTTCTTATGTTCTCCATCATGACCGTGTCCTTCCTTCTGTGTTTACAGGGGAATTGCAGATCATTTGTTCCTGACGAGTCTGGCAATAAAGCAGCTTTTGAGATTAATTTTCTTCATTTCTGATTCCTACATCTGGGTCCCAACTCCTGTTTGCTACACAGCCCATGTTGACTATAATTTTCATGCTTTCCTGAAAATGTTTAAGTCCAAAAACTAGCAAGGGGATGAGGAATGAATCAAGAACTATATTAAATGAATTCTTCAGAAGGTCACAGTTAACGGTTCATGTAATGAAAATTAGAAAATTAATCCAAAATTTGCGCTAGAGCTGCTAAATGTCCCTATGCATAGGAGTGGAAAGAGTCGCAACGTGTCACGGTACTGGGTCTGCAACTCAGTGTTTTGTGTATTTTAGTTTCATTCTTTGATTATTGCATGTTTTCAGTGTTTCCTGTTTTATTTTGAAAGAGTCTTGTGTCTTTATTATTGTGTTTAGGTTCACTTCAACTGTACCATAGTTCAGGTTCTTTTGTGTCAGCTGCTTCCTTATGTGTTTCCACTTCCACTGATTACCCCAAGTGTGTATTTAGTCTGTGTTTCCGTTCACTCATTCTCAGGTCATCTGTTATTTCACTCTGTAATCGTCATAGTGTTCACAGTTTTTCAGTTTCATAGTTGTTCATTGCCTGTACTAAGTTTAGTTGTCGTTTTCTGTTTTTCTCCTTATCGTTCTTGTTGCCTTTATTCATCCCTAATAAACCTCGCTTTTGTTTTACAAACCAGCTCCATCTCCTGTAGTGTCTGCTCTTGCGTCCGTTTAAAATACGTTTGCCTTAAATTCACTTTGACAGTGAATGATCAATTATTCACCCTCCAATCCTAACGAAAGAATATGTTTCCTTGATGCTAAACTACACTGTGACTGCTGTCTTTGAGATGTTTTGTGCAAGTTCAGCACAGAAAGACTGAACTGACTGATATTTACAGGATATATTTATCAAAAGGAAATGGCTCTCAATGTTGTGATCTCTCAATTAGTGCAAACAAAAGACCTTTATTGCTATTTTCAGGCCATCAGTATAAGGTAAACAATAAGATCAAGCAGCACTATACTTTCCTTTCTTTAAAATAAACTTTTTTTCAGTTTTCTTTCTCTGAGAGAATAGTGTACTCATAAATATTATATATACAATAATAATAATGTGTTTTATTAGATCTTGCAGCAAATTGATGCATTCTCATAAATTATAAGATTCTCAAATTCAACAACGACAGAAACGCAGCCTATAATTTCCTCCTGAGTGACGGTGAAAAAAGGCTTTGGGGCTCTAGTCTCTGTTGCATGGAGCTCTCCACATGATTATCATTATTATTATTATTATTATTGTTGTTGTTATTATTATTATTATTATTATTATTATAACAAAAATAAGTTCATGGCAGATGAGATAATACAGTTGTGGTTATTGTTACATAGAATGAAAAGGTAAATGTTGCAGAAGTATTCTGTCCAGTTTAAAAAGAATAGACGGTATGGCAGAGACTTGTATCTTGTATCCAGGACACTAAATCTGTGCAGATAGTCCTGAACATCTTTGTATCTGCTGTCCAGGTTGTTAGTGATGACTTTCTTAGCATTTATGATGGTGGAACTGTACTCTTTATAGTTTCCATGTCATCTTTTGAAAATCATCACTGAAAATTAGGGGTATGTTTCTGTGCTCATGAGATTCATCAGTCTTCAGAGGATGGTTGGTTTTCTAAATGATATTCCCAAAAGGAACATAAATAGCAGCTGTAAATGAGACTAATGAGAACTGCAACAGTGAAGAAGTGAAGCATTGCAGACCATAAAACCAAATATCATGAAAGATAATAAAATGGTCCACTGAGCTTTGTAACTACAAGGAACACCTTTGAAATTACAACATATTAGGTAACCCACTGTCGATGTAAAATTTGTACAGCTGTCAGTCTAATCAACCAAACAAATCTAAGCACAGTTAATAATTTCAATTATTTTTTTTTATTTATTATTTAAGTGTGAAATGTAACATCAGTGTTAATAGATTATTCACTTCATAGAATATTTTAAAAAGTGAGTCAATTCAATCCAATTCAGTTTTATTTGTACAGCGCCAAATCACAACATCAGTCGCCACAAGGCGCTTTATATTGTAAGGTAGACCCTACAATAATACATACAGAGAAAAACAATCATGTGACCCCCTATGAGCAAGTACTTTGGTAACAGTGGGAAGGAAAAACTCCCTTTTAACAGGAAGAAACCTCCAGCAGAACCAGACTTAGGGAGGAGAGGCCATCTGCCAAGACCGGTTGAGGAGAGAGAGGAAGACAGAATAAAGGACATGCTGTGGAAGAAAGCCAGAGATTAATAACAAGGATGATTCAATGCAGAGAGGTCTATTAACACATAGAGAGTAAGAAAGGTGACTGAAGAAGAAATACTCAATGCATCATGGGACATGGTCATCGCTCTGTTTATAAATGATGTGCACCTATAAGCAGAAGTTTGGAGCATGAGTATTCCCTTCATGAATACGTATATCAACACATGAGTTCATATATAATAAACTGTAGCACATCATGCTCACTTTCAACATATATGTGAAGTTTACATTTTCTCCTTGTGCCTGCATCAGTTCCCTCCAGTTATTCCAGCTTCCTCCCATAGTCCAGAATGTGCATGCCATGTGCGTGTTGAGTTATTTTGTGATAAAGTGAGGTATATAAAGTACTTCCAGTGTTGAGAATAAAGTAAAACTATGATTAAATATAACATGTAGTATAAAGTACTTTGAGTACAGTGCAAATAGGAAAGTTCTATACAAATGTGAGTCTATTGTAAGCTGCAGAGCTCAGCCTAGGAGACATAGATGAATATAATTGGACAGATGCTGAGTAAATGTGAAATGCATGCTGTAATTGTAAACTGTTGCTACTGTGTAACCAAACTGCTCAGGGTCTAAGGAGCTTGCAAATAAAAGCATCTGGACTTCTTTAAGTTGCTTTCAGCTCCTTAGACTATGATGACCTGGATGACTGAGAACCTTCACAGACAAACTGCCCATGGCACACTAGGAGGCCCTGGACTAAGGCTTGCATGGCTGCCTAGCAAACAAGGCAGAAGGAACAGGAGATAATCTGCAGAGGTAGGTAGACTAGAAGAAGATATACTGCAGACTAAAACCTTAATACCATGTATGTGGTGACATTACACCTGCTAATGAGGGAATTCAATAAATATTGATTGAATTAAAAAAAGAGCTGATTTCTTTCCATTCTACCCACTGGATATACAAATCATACATTTCAGTGTTAGCAGAAAATATGACAGCAAAAGGAGCCTATGTATATTAGTACTGGGATAATGTTGTTTTTGAAGAGACCACATGCTTAGCTGCAGAGAAAGAGTGTGCACATTACTCTTAGCACATGGTGTACCACATCATATTTATAAAGAGATTCTTTTGAAAAGCAGAACACAAAACAATTCTTACACCCTTAAAAAATAAAAAAGCAGGTTTCTGCTGTGTTTTCTTTTTTTTGTATCCTCTCATCTTCTACTTTTCTGTTCTGTTTTTCTCCTTTGTAAGTCGTGGCTGTGTTGTGATAGAAATGGAGCCTGCCTCTCTAACCACTGCCACCCTTTCATTTTTCACTAGCTCTTTTATTCTATTAAGGGTCTACTATCCTGTGAACATTTTCATGCTTTTCTTAGAAATAATTACCTGTTCACAGCTTTTATTCAGTGCAGTCATCTTGTCACCTAATTTCTGTGTTTCTTTGCCCAACTTCCAGCTGACCTCCAGCAGCGGCAAGGTCCCTGCATACAAATGAAAGGTAGGGGCCTGTATTCCCACCCATTATAAACTTAAACAATAGTGAGGTAATGTTCTGTACCTGTTTTCTTAAAAAAAAAAAAAAAGAAATGTCACTCAAGCTTTTAATTACATTTAAATGAGTGCAAAAACTAGATATTTAGAAAGTAGAGCAAGAAGTTTGCAAATAAATTAATTAGAATAAGCAATTGCTACATTAATTATGGAATGAACTGCAGGGTCATTCTGTAAGAAATAAGCAGATCAATAAGTTAATGTTAATGTTGACCCATTAGACTGGTACTTGTTATGGTCTTAGTTGTTGTTGCTGCTGTTGTTGTTATTCTTCTCAAACGCCTCTTACAGTTTCTCTTTGTTTTTGAATACTAATTCTTGGATTTTTATTTGAATTCTCAGTTACTGTTTCTGTAGATGTTCTCTTTCATGTGTCCCATGTTTGCCTGGGTAGTGCAAAGCCAGTCCTCAGGCAGTCATGGTCAGCTCGACTATCTGCAGTATCTCATGTGATTTCATGCCATTAGTGTTCCCATTCTGTTCCCTCAGTCTCGTCTCTGTTTTTGTCTTTTGTCTCTGTCAGGTCTACATGTTGTGACTTCCTGTTTTACTTTGGTGGTCTTTAAAGCTCTTGTGCTTTGTCTAGTTCTACTTCCTCTCTCACCATCTGTAGTTAGTTTCAGCTGTGTTCCCACCTGTTGCCTCCTCATCCTGTAAGGATCAGTTGTCTTAGCCTCCATCAGCTCTGTGTTTTCTCTCACTTATAGCTGTGTTCCTCCCTGAGGTATAGTTTTGGTTTCCTTCTTTCTGTTCTGCTGTCATTTTGTGCTTTTGTAAAAGCTCGGCAATAAGGCTGCTTTTTAGTTTGCTTACCCCTCATTTCCAAATCCCGCATTTTTGGTCTAACTGCCTGCTATGCAGTCATTTGACAGTTTGCTTTTTTCTTTTAAATTTTGTCATTGTTTTGGGACAGAGGGATTGTAAACCTAGAATATTTATAGAGACAAGTGTTCTATCTGCCAGGGTCACAGAACACAGTCAGAACATTGTGTACAAACAAGAACTCACATATCAACATGTGGTACAGCTGGCAGTTACATGGAAACAGATTAATATGATGCAGAGCCCTTTCTTCTGTAAGGTCAGCTTGATACAGGAAAGTAGCAGCGTCTCTAAAACTTTCATTACATTCCCTCCTTTTGATGGTTCATTGATCACACAAGTATTTTGCAATTATGACATAAACATCAGACCCAACAGTCCAGACAGGTTAAAAGTAGGTTATCGTCGTGTTTTACAGAAAGCTTGATGTTGTTTTTGCATGCTTTCGGCACTCTTGGGCTACGTCCACACGTACACGGATATTTTTGAAAACGGAGATTTTGCGTTTTCGTTTTAAAAAATAATCCCGTCCACACGTAAACGCAAAAATGAAGGAAAACGCTGCTAGGAACATGCCAAAGCAACAGGTGGCGATATATTCCTAACCATGTAGAAATGTTGGCCAATCAGAAGTCTAGATGCCTGGGAAATAGTAAACAAAGATGGGGCATAGAAGCAGAACCGAGTCCTATGTGTGGAGGGACAGTAACTGTGTGTGTATGTGTAAGCATTTAAACACTGCAGAGAGTACAATTAACAGTAACAGTATTTTGTCTAAGTCCCCCATTGTAGAAATTCATTTCACTGAAACAATAACGTGGCGCATAGTGTGACGTCAAAAAAGGCGCACACCTTTGATGCTGCGTTTTCTCCGTTTTCCTCGTCCACATGTAAATGCAAAAACTGAGTTTTCGAAAATCTCCACCCTGGCAGGCGTTTTTAAAAATCTCAGTTTTCAGTGACCAAAAATGGCATTCACGTGTGGACAAAAGGTGCAAACGCATAGAAAAATCTGCATTTTCAAAAATACCCGGGTACGTGTGGACGTAGCCTTGGTGTGTAGCAATGACTACAAGAGACAGAGTCCATCTTACACTGAAACATCATTTTCCCAAAGGGCCAAATTAGAAAATGGGACTGCTGTCAAGAGACAAACCAGTAAACTGGATTTAGTTCTGCTCAGTATGAATTTTATCCTTTCATGAAACTGCTACTGGTAAAAGTAGATGTTAGAGTGACTGTAGGTAATCTTTTTCTTCTTTTGGCTGCTAACTTTGGATTCACCACAACCACAACAATCTGCTTCCATTTCACCCCAATCCTCTCCATGTCCTCCTTCAGTATATCGATGAATCGTCTCTCTGGTCTTTTTCCTCCTGCCTGACAGCTCCGTTTTCAGCTCCATCCCTCCTCTGCACATGCCCAAACCATTTCAGCCTTGCCTCTCTTTGTCTCCAAACCATTCAAACTGAGCTGTCCTCCTATTATATTAATTTCTAATCGTGTTTACTTTCTCAATCATACCAGGTCTCACTACCAACTTGCAAATCTTTACTTACAAAATTGAATTATAGCACTAAAAAAGTGAAATGGGTGGAGTAAAAATGCTAACATTTTATCACTATTTAATCAGCTTTCCCGAAAACTGTTGTGAACAAAACACTTCAAACATACAAAATACAAAAGTCTTATTACTATCTATTACTATTTTGCTTGTAGTTTAATTACTTCATCTGGAGTTTTTCAGTTCTTACTTTCTTGTTGAGTCAGAGAAATCGAGTCTATTTTGGTCTTGAGCATGTGCGTTAAAGTAAGGTTCAGTGTTAAGGACAGCAGACAGCTGACTATCACTGAGACAGTATCTGTATCTGTATTTGTTAAACTGAAAATGTTTGTTCACATGTGAAGGTAGATCCAACGAGAAACTTCTGAGCATGTTTCCTTATGTGTACAAAGTTCTCCTCTTTCAGAGAATAAAGAAAATCTGGCAGTGATACTGACTCCGCCTGTAGTGAATCAGACTCCAGGTCAATGAGTTCAAGCAGAACATGACTGGATGCATTAACCACATTGCAAGTGGAGGGAGGTGAATCATGTGCATTTCACTCTTAGCTGTTTTGAAGTCTTCAGACTAATGATGCAGGGCTCCTGACATGGATCAGTACCAGCTGAGGCATTCAGCTGATTATTTGGCTTTTTTCACTGTTGGCCAGTGAGTACGAATGTTACTGAAATACTGAAATAAGCTTTCTCATCAAAACCTTCACTATGCTGTACATTTCAGATTTAAAGATGAACTATTACGCCATAGACTTTAAAGTTACCATCTGATGGATGAGAAAGTTTAAACATTTCTACAACTTTAGGAGATACTTTTTTAAGTTTAAACTTCATTGTTATTGTAACATACCTAGCAAATGGTGTTATGAAGAGTACCCTACACACAACATATTCATCAGTAACTATCAAACCTTGGGTTTCCATGACTACAGAAAGTTTTCACGTTACAGTAACAATCTTCCCAAACTTCTTTCTGGAGATATCACTGGCTGTGCTTGGTGATATGTGCCACATTAGGTATCTCTCTAGACTACACCCACATTGCACATTTTGACTGTTAGATTACAATGTTTCTGCTCTGTGTACAGTAGCTGATCTTTGGGACCAAGCTAACAGGAGATGTAAATTGGTTGAGAAACGTGACAGGTTTCAGGATGAAGTGGGTGTAAATTAGAATGTAGATTCCTGAGACAGTCACACAGTTTCTGTGGTAATCAAGGATAACCTATTTGCAGTATGTGAAAGTGCTGAATCCTGGAAATGGACCCCAAAATTGATCCTTTTTACCTTACCTGTCAGGGGCCCCCAAAATGGAAAAGTGTATGTAAAATATAAACATGGTGCTGCACTCATCCTTAGTGAACTCTGGATCCGTCCTTCCCATTCCTCACCTCACTGTACATGACTGACTTCTGACCAGATTAAGAGGGAGTTGGATAAAACTACACCAGGGAAAAGGCTTCTTCAAGTTTCCGAGGATCTGTAATAACCAGCTGCGTGTGATCATGAGGCACATTTATAACCCAAGTAAGAAACAGGAGAAGATACCGGTGTTACAGAATATCTGGTCTAGTTCCTGTACTGAAGAAGATGAAAAACATACTACAGAGACAACAAGTGAAAACATCTTTTGCCTCTCTTAGGCCTGGTCCTGACAGAGGCTGCAAAAATACAGACTTTCTGTGCTTAAGCAGAAGTACATATAGTAGTGTTAAAAATACTCCAGTATAAGTACTGATTCAACTTGTTCCTACATTAGCCCACACCCAATTTGTTCCTGGGTCTGTCAATAGGCAGGGTCACTCAGATCTTGCTGGGCCATTCCTATTCTTGATCCTTAAGTCCAGGTAAGCCAACAGGACTGCTATGGCTCTCCTTCAGGAACCTTAGCCAGTGCTTCCTAATTCCGCCTTTCAAACTGTATTTTCCATTTACAACATTACATCCTCTAATTACTCTTGACTTGACATTTCACATTATCTACCTCTCTCTCACTGTGTGGTGCTGTCCAGCATTTTATTCTGCCTCCTGAAACAACCAAGACCCAATGCGATAATGTCACTGATATTGATGTGCTGCCACCAGGAAAGCTGCAGAGATGAGAGGAACAGAGAGGAAGAGGAAAAGACATAGAAGGAGGTGGTGAAGGAGGCATAAAGTAAATTACCAACAGCCACCCAGACTGAGAACCACATAAAGGAAAAAAAACAAACAAACAAACCCCAGAGGGGACAGAAAAGGAAAGGGAGGGACAGAGATAGAGTTCATGTGGTTTAGAAGGGAGCTGTGGTACTTGGATGTAATTCACTTTACTCTCTCCAGAGGAATCCATTTACCCCCTTCCTGCAATTATGGGGTCTTGTTTCCTCTGTTAATCCATCTGAATGTTTGTTTGAGTTTGTTTCTGGTGACTATTAGGGCACACTCGTATAGATGTACACACACCACAAAGCCACCCTCCTCTGTAATAAATCCCTCATTACTGGCAGTAGTTGTTTTTCTTTCTCTTCTCTGCTGTGTTCTGGCAGTTGCAGCTGTTTTCTCTTGCTCTGCATTATTAGCTTTCTGATGTAGAAACGCACTGTGGAGCCTCCTTCAATCCACAACTCTGGGACACAGAGAGAAAGAAAGGAATAGAGACTCTAATTAGACTCTAATTCTACAATCCTCCTACTATTGCCACTCATTATTTAAATAAAGTAATCCCGACTGCTGATGTGTTTTCCTGTTGTGTGTCACAGGATAAGATGAAGATAGCATTGAGGCTAAAAAAAAAAAAAAAGCTAGGAAAGCTGCAACCACCAAGTACCTGCAGAGGGTCAGGCAAGTCCTGAGGAGTCAGCTGAACGGTAAGAACAAGATCCAGGCTATCAACACTTACACCCTGCCCGTGATCAGGTACCCTGCTGGGATAATAAACTGGCCAAAGGAGGAGATAGAAGCCACTGACATCAAGACAAGGAAGCTCCTTACCATGCATGGAGGGGTTTACTCCAAGTCCAGCACCTTGAGACTGTACACTATGCAGAAGGAAGGAGGCCGGGGACCAATGTTGTCTGTCCAGTATGAGACAACGAACATTCACTAATACATCAGGAAGCTGGCCATGACCGATAGTGAATACCTGAGGCAGCAGAAACCTGAGCAAGAGGAGGACCCTTGTTATCTAACAAGAGGAGGCAGGGCATACATGGAACGCCATAACCAAGTGGTCGGCATAGTATAGAGAAACATCCGTGCCAAGTATGGCCTGGAAGTCCCAAGGATGGCCTGGAAGTCCCAAGGTCAAAATGGGAGATGCCCCCAAGGGTGGTTGAGAATTACCTAGCTAATATCCTGTGGGACTTCCAGATACAGACAGACAAACTTGTAATGGCTAACCAACCGGATATAGTAGGGGTGGACAAGCAGAGGAAGACAGCTGTAATGATAGACGTAGCGATACCGAATTGCCAGCAACATCAGGAAGAAGGAACACAAGAAGTTGGAGAAGTACCAAGGGCTCAGAGAATAGTTCGAGAAGATGTGGAGTGTGAAGGTAACAGTGGTCCCAGTGGTAATCAGAGCACTCCGATCAGTGACTCCCAAGCTAGGCGATCCAAGGAACAACATCCGAGATCTCTGTCCAGAAGAGCGCAGTCCTAGTGGACCAGAAGCTGCCACTGGCCTTCTACCCCTCCTCAGTGGAGAGCGTGCTCTCCTCCTGCCTTGGTGTTTGGTACGCAAGAGCTACAACGAGCTACAACTGAGAACAGAAAGGCTGCACAGAGGATAATTAAAACTGCAAATAATCGTCTGCCCTCTTCCACCCCTGGAGGCCATTGCCAGATCCTCCTGAATCAGAAATACCAGGGCCAGCATAGGTGACTCCTCACACCCCCACCCATCACCTGTTTGACTCAATGCCGTCTGGTTGGTGCCTCAGGTCAATCCGGTTCCACACCTGTAGACTCACAAACAGCTTCTTCCCCTGGGTCATTCCGACTGTTAATGAACACCCCACCCCTGCCCACCCACCTCACCATGTAACCCTCATCACTCAGCCAATCACACATGGACTTTAAACTCATACCAAGTCTTTTCTTTGCACTACTTCCAGGCACTTTGCAACTATTTTGCTGTCTAACGTGTGCTTTTCCCCTTTTTGTATATATTTTCCTGTTTGCTACTTACTCCTGCTGTCTACTATTTATACTTTATTCAGCACAGTTGATGTGGAGCACCTACAATTTTGTTGTAAATGTACAATGACAATGCCAAAGTGCTTGTTCATAGGGAGTCATATGATTGTTGGGGTTTTTTGTTTTCTTTGTTTTATTGTAGGGTCTTTACCTTTCAATATTAAGCCTCTTGAGGCAACTGTTGTTGTGATTTGGAACTATATAAATAAAACTGAATTGGTGTATTTGTCACTTAATTTTTAGCTTTAGCTATGAAAAATCGCACCGCTGTCTTTCACTACACATGCAAATTAGCAGCGATTCTTCTGCTGTTCACTCCAGGCTAACTGCTGCTGTTCGCCTTCGATCAGCTGTAAGTTTACTAAATTGACTTTGCTTGATATTGCACAGATGCTTCCTGCATTTCCTTCTGATAAGATAAACCAGGTGTTTCTTGTGATGTGTACTCAGTGCATTTCTTTCTTTCCACAATGCCAACATGTGCAGCACACATGGATTGTATCAGTGGATGTGCGTGTATGTGTGTGTTAGCTCTATGGTGACCTTCTGAGCATTTCCTCAAGACAATGCCTTCTGGAATATATTATATAACCTGGAAAATGATTAAGTGGGTAATGAACATCAATGCTTGCTTTTAAAATATATTCAATTGTTTCATAATTAGCCTTTTAATTGACCATATGGCAAATGTTATACACGGTTACAGCCACTGATCTACAGCTAATTCAACACTCTCTTTTACGTGTGTGTGTCAGAGTGTGTGCGTGTGAAGTCATGTCCAGTCAAGCAGGTAATGATTTGACACCAATTAACACGATCACACCTCCATCTTGTTGTCAGAACACCAGCTGTGGAAACAGATACAAAAATAGAGGAGAGGAAAATGAAGTGTAATGCTGATAGACTGATAAATGGAGAAAGGTGAAAGAGTAGAGGAGTGCCAAATGAAAAGATAATATGTGTGCATGGTTAGAAGAGAGAGGTGGTGATGTGAGATGGAGTGGAGGGAACCCCTCAGGGAGATCATGGGAAAATTGGGCTGCTTTATATGGTGCTGTCACAGGAATGGAAAGACTGGCCGTAGCACATTGTCAGTCAGGGTGTGCTGTATGATGTCAGGGAAGTAAATCATCCTTCATTGCTTCTGTCCTGCTGTCCTTCATAGTTTCCACAGAATTCGGTGCTCTAAAGGGCTTAAAGTTCACAATTTTAGCTTAAGAGTGCCACCCCTCTCATGCCTTTTATAAAGTCACGGCTTGCATTATGCCACTGTCTGCAGCCGCTAATCTGATTCTGGAGAATTTTACACCAACTCAGAATAACTACAAAAACATGATAACCTATTTCCTGAGAAGTAGAACTTTAAGAGCTGCACGTCTCCAATGTTATGTAACAGGTGGACCGTATATTCCTCTTTTTAACAAAACATTGATGTGAAAAATGAAAAAATGTGATAGAATCTAATCTTCTGTAAACCCCTACATGTGTTATATAAGATTGTAAACAAGAGTTTTGAGAACATTTCTGAATGTTTTTGATGGTACTGAGATCTGTCATCTCTCCAAGTGTATCACACAGTGCCATCTTCTGGTAATCTCCTGTATCTTGTTATTTCTCCACTGTTGAGCCTACTACCACATACTCTGGCTAGGAATTTCAAGCACCACCCCTGACTTAGAGGGTTAATGGAGCAGGTGCCATGGGGAGCCTAAAAGTCACAGCTTGTATGCAGGTTTAATCATAATCGAAAATTAGCAATCAAAATGAAAAAGGGCCTCAAGGCCAAAATCCACCAGAGCTCTGGCTAAAGTAATATTGGTCCTGTTGTATTACCCAGTACAGCGTGTTTAATTATATCTATATATGAATAGAGTGGGGTTAGAGGGGTTCACAGTTCCTTTGTAAAGATGTTACCTGAAGCTTTTTTTGTTTTTAATGTTTTTAATTTTAGGTTAGTTCTTAAAGGGCAGCTCCAGTTTTTAGTGCTAAATAAGTTTTTTTAAACACAGTAAAAAGTGCTTCACAGTTTGGGTGTTACTTTAGCTCAGTGGGTGAGCAGGTGACCACGTGCAACAGGAGAGCAACGCCTCAGGTTTGAGTCCATCTTCCCCCATCAACAGACACTCTTCGAACCACGTAAACAGATTAAAAACTATGACCAAAATAATGGGAGAAATATTAAGGGGAAGTTCACCTATAAAGATGACTATAGAGCAAATTACAGGTTGAGCTTACCTGATAGGCTAAGGATGACTGTTCCAAAGATTTGGGCACTACAGCCTCAAAAGTTTGATCATCTCTGGTTTTAAAGTAAGAGCATTGAAAAGTTAGATCATAACCAGATGATCTGAGAAGTCAGTTGTGGTGATAAGGTCTCAGTAGCTCTGATATGTAATTAGGGGCCTGTCCAGGTAGAGCTTTATATGTTGACAATAGGATTTAGAATTTCACTGTGAGCCAGTAAAGGGCTCTCTGATTTGTTCCTTTCTTTTACAGACGAGCTACAGAGACTGTGACTCTGAGTCTGCATGACTAAAGTTAGGTAGAAAATAACAAAGGAGAAATCACTTCCTTAAATTTAGTTTCAGCAATTGGAGACATATCTGCTGTAATGACATTTATTTCTCGATGCAATCCATTATTGTAAATTTAAAAGTTATCAGGACATGGTCAGATAAAATAAAGGTTTTCGGGAAAAACTATGTAATGTTCAGTTTCTGCTCGATAACTCAGGACAAAACCGAGAGTGTGGTTAAGATGCTGAGTCTGCTCATTTTCATTTTAAGAGAAGTCTAACAATGAATTAAAGCAGCATTCAGGATGCTATTTTCTTATAGTTGCGCCTATTTAATATTTTATCTAAACTAGGCACTAAAAACTCAGGAAGGAACTCTGAGTAAGGGGAGTAAGGGCCAGGTGAGTGATAAAGAACAACAAATAAAACTGTGGGTGTACAAGGCAAAGATTAAGGCTTTTAAATAAATCATAAGGTCTTTGGTTAACTGATGAACTCGAGTCAATGATTACAGGCACTCCTCCTCCTCCTTCAGGGATTCTGACAGTGTAACTCAAGGGCACTGATTCACTTAAACCAGCATATTTATCCTGTTGCAACTCAGTTTCTCTGAGGTAAAAGAAATCAATATTTTGATCAATTACATAATTTACTAATGGGGACCTGAAAGAAAGAGACCTAATGTTTAATAAACCAACATATACTATTATGTAACCGTGTTTCCCTTTTGGTGCTGTTGAAACTGTTACATTATTCTTTTTTGTTAGTATTTACTACTATTTGTAGTTATTTGTAATTTAAAATAACTACTGGAATCTAGATAACCAAGCTGAAGAGAATGGGTGGATACAGGAATCTAGTGGTGTAACCCAAAGCAAAATAAAGCCGAATAAATGCCACGGCTGTAGTGGCAGACGTGGTGAGACAAGGACCCGAGTGCAGGCACTGATTTTACTGTGAGTGAGCTTTATTTACAAGTGATGACAAAATTAACAAAAGTACAGATGGCAGGGACCAAAACTTAAGAAAAACCTAAACTGGGAAAACAAACTAACAAACCTGAAACCATGAAATGCAGATGGAACACAGGGGATGACAGGCAGAATGATACGCAAACGGACCGACAAGGAGCAAAGGAGAACACACACTATATTTACAGGAAGGGAAACAAGGAATGACAAACATGAGGGAGACACAGCTGAACCTAATTAAATATGATGAGACAGGGAGGAAGCAAAACAGAATACACTGAGATAGGACCCGGACCTTCAAAGTAAAACAGGAAACAGAAACACAGAGGCAAGAGTGACAAGGAAGACTCAGAGAACAGAGACCTGAAATGTGAGGCAGGAAGGCACATAACCAAACCTGAACACTAGAAATCAGGAAATACTAAAGAACCATGGAGCTAGAAATCAAAGAGCAATGAAATGAAATGAAAGTTCAATAACAGAACAAAACTCAAAACACTGCCTCAACGACCCAGAACTGTGACAATAAATACACATTTGTCAACCACAATCTCCATCCTGCTAAAACTGAGGCACAATTTAATGGTACGTGACTAAATTGACTACACATTAAGTATTAGTTATTTTTGGGTAACTGTATTAATAAAACTTTGATTTTAGGACCTTTCTTCCCCCTTTGTTTACTACTTTGTCTACAATAATATCTTTTCGTCAGACCTCCGGTTGTGGGTAAAATGCACATCCCTAGGCTGTGATGCAGACGGGATACATAACATTACTTGTCATATAGTGCATAGAGTAAAATGTCATGTGAATATATCAAAAGGCATAAAGTGCTTTGAGTGTCCAGTAATAGCAAAAAATGTCAATCTACGCAATTATAAATATCCATCTGTCCATTCTGTTGCGCTTATTCTTATGAGGGTCATGGGGAGGCTGGAGGCTATCCCAGCTACCATACGGCGAGAGGCGATGAATACCCTGGACAGGATGCCAATCAGATGCAGGCCATTCTTTTAAAATACAGCTTCCCCATGCACAAGGTCAGCTCCAAATAGGTTTTCTGGGGTGGTGTAGAAGAATGTGACCAAGCCTGCACAGAACTCCGACCTCACTTCAACCAACACCTTTGGGATGAATTGCAACACTGACTGCAAGCCAGATTTCTTGTTGACAGCCTTCCCAGGAAGATTGGAGGCTCTTACAGCAGCAGATTGATACCCATTGTTTTGGAATCACCAGAATGTCATTAAGAAGACTGTAGCTTGTGTCCTCTGTGGGAATTTTGCTTTGCAATTTTAGTTTTAATTAGCTGTTTAATTTAGTCTTTATCTCTTATTTTCTTTTACTTTCACTCACTGTTTGGTTAGATTAAGAACTGAAAAAAAGACCATAAATCAGCTTAAAACTTGCCTGTTCATAACTGAAAACAGGTGCCCACTATGTTCAATGTGATGCCATAGGGGTCTTCAACAAGCTGGCATAGGCACTGAAGCAAAAAGATGACTAGTGTTACATTCACTAACAAACTGAAGAAGCGATTCTGTACAGACTAGCAGTACAGAGCCACGATGTCAGTCATAAAAAGAGAGGAGCCTCTAGATCTACAGAAAAACTGTGGCGAGTTCACCAAGATTTTCCTGACAAGTACCTTGAAAGGGGAAGTTAAGTGATAACAACCAGTGAATAGAGCAGTTTCACCTCACTGTGTCTGTGCCACTCATAGATAACTGAAGAGAAAACCTCCTTCCAACCAGCCATGTTACACACACTGAGGGGTAGCAGGCTGGAACCTGCCTCTAAGGATAACAGCAGGTATGTTCCCTTTGTTACGACATCGGGTTTATTGATGAGGGATGTGGAACAGGCTGACTGAAGGCTCTGACAGAGAGACAACAGAGAAGTCTGCTGTTTGGGAGGTCATAACTCACAGAGGCTTTAATTTTCATTTGTGCAGGGGAAAAAAACCTGCAGGGGAGTTCACCTGGAGAGGGAGGGGAGGAAGGTGGATGTGGGGTTGCAAGGTTAACTGCACAGCAGGGAGGTAGACGTGTCAGTATGTGACAGGTTAGGAGTGAGAATGTATTGCAGGAAGACACTGAAGGTCAAACTGTTGACAGAGCAGCCTACGGAAGCTCAGAATGAGGAGGAGGGAGGAAGCTTGGAGAAGGTCAGACACGGAGGACTTCTGAGCTTATAGAACTAAGAGGTGGCGGAAATGGATTGAGACTTTAATTTCAGGAGCTACAGAGAAACCATACATCTATATTGTCTACTGTAATGCTTAACTGTGGGTTCTCCATCTGCAGGAAATAAGTCATTTAACAATTTACAGTTGAGCAATCATTTTTGTACCTTTCCGCTGTGATCTGTAAATTGTAATGAAAGCAGGTTCTTATTACAACTAATGCAAGTAGCACAAAATTGAAACATATTGTTGAAATTGCCTGCAGTTTGCTCAGACTGTTCATCATGTTCTGTAAATGGATCATATATTATACAAGAAGATTTATTTAACAAGAAATAAGATCTTCTGTTGCCTGGCAACTTATAGTACTTATAGTAGGGAGCATCTGACAACATTTGGAATACCTGAATTTGTCCAAAGAAATACAGCGAGCATCACATCTGCATCTTCCCCAGGGATTTTTGTAAATAATGTAGAGCAGGCAAGCTTGCGCGATATGTGGCCAGAGGCTTGATGATTTGAGTGGCCGGGTGCTCTACCAAAGCCAAATGGTTGTACATTATTAATTTGATCTTATTATCTTAAAATGTATCTTTTAAGATCAAAATTCTGTCAGACAATAACACAGTTTTGTACTCAGCAATATTTGTTTTCTGTCTCAAATCCCCAGCTGTCCGATGCTTATGTTGCATGGTCAATAATGTTATTTTTCAAAAAAGTCACAAGCTATTTTTCTTTCTAGGCACATAAAAAGTATCAATCTTCTATAAAAGTAATATCAATCTTCTTACCTAATTTAAATTGAACCATAATGGGGATTTTTTTCTTTCTATAGTTTTCAATAACTGGCCTAAATGCATGACACAAAGTCACATAAATGTAGACTGCAAAGTCTTGCATACGATAGGCATGAAGACAAGTAAAAACAAGCTCCAAGACTATGGACCAGTCTTAATGTCCACTCAAGTGATTGTGGTAGCTTTCAAAAGCTTATATAGAAATGTAAGTGCACCTTATTTTGGGGTGACCGTGGCGCTGGAGGTTGGAAAGCGCATCTGTAACCGGAAGGTCGCCGGTTTGATTCCCGGGATCTCTGTCCTGGTCGTTGTGTCCTTGGGCAAGACACTTTACCCTACTGGTGTTGGCCAGAGGGGCCGATGGCGCAATATGGCAGCCTCGCTTCTGTCAGTCTGCCCCAGGGCAGCTGTGACTACAACTGTAGCTGCCTCCACCAGTGTGTGAATGTAAAGTGCTTTGGATGCCTTGAAAAGTGCTATAAAAATCCAATCCATTATTATTTTGATGATCCAAAACTAGCTTTGCACTCTTTTTGTTTTCTTTCTAGTTTTGTATAGCAGGCTTGTTTTGTACCTGGGAGTTTTGTAAGACCCATCGACTCAATGGGTCAAGCATTAGACTCCTTGGTTCATTTGGAGCCTCAACCTGACCGTTGCCTTTTGGGTGGAGTTGTACAGTGGCTTGCATAAGTATTCAGCCCCCTTGAACTTTCCCACACTTTGTCACATTACAGCCACAAACATGAATCAATTTTATTGGAATTCCACGTGAAAGACCAACACAAAGTGGTGTACACGTGAGAAGTGGAACGAAAATCATACATGATTCCAAACATTTTTACAAATAAATAACTGCAAAGTGGGGTGTGCGTAATTATTCAGCCTCCTTTGGTCTGAGTGCAGTCAGTTGCCCATAGACATTGGCCCTTTCTCAATATGCGTACTTGTGCATACTTGCGTTCTCGGGTACTCGTGATACGTCATCAGTCGGAGACCAAGTACTGTTCCAATCCGAAGTACGCATCAAGCCGAGAACGCAAAAAAATCCCGGATGTGTTCTTGCTCCGCCTGTTTTATCGAGCATGCATCGGTGGTGACTTGTGTGTACTTGGTACAGCTAAATATCCCAGAATTCATTTCGTCCAAAACTCAAATGCGGCAATGGCGGATGAGTGGGGCTAAAAACTTTTAAATATTACTCTTTCTGGGTCACAAAATGAACTTTTAAGTTATTTTCAAGCGAGAATGTAGCTGGGTAAACTTCAAATATCTGCTCGATTTATCAAGATATCATATATTTCCAAACGTGCTCCGACGTTTTCAGAGACGTCTGTGACCTGCCAGCGCCCTAGCAGACAGCAAGGACGAGGATCACTAGAGCCGGCGAGAACAGTGGACTCCCGGCACATCGTTTTCAACCCCACTGCGGTCTTTTCGCTACTCAGGTTAAACAAACCCCAAACCCCAGCAGCTGTCTATAGTACTAAAATAAAAATAAAGGCGTTCTAACATCTCACCTGCTTGTTTTTATTAGGACATACATGTACACTATTTTTATTAATAGAGATTTCGCTACTGAGGTTAAACATGATCTATAAGTCACTTAGATCACTTCTAAATGTTAATGTTTGGTTTATTTGAGTGTTTTATTTGTTCCTGAGTAAATCGGTTTGGCTGTGATTAAAGTTAAGCTTCATAACATATTACTCACAGTTAAATTAAGAGGGGACGGCAGTAAAAACTCCGGACCTGTGACATCATCAAGTACGCTGGTGTTCCAATTGTACAAATCGCGAGTCCGTGCTCGCGTTCTCGGCAAGTCCGTACTCCCGTGCAGTCTCGGCAAGTCCAGTCTCACCGAGAACGTGAGTGCGTACTTGTGTACTTAGAACTGAGAAAGGGCCATTGCCTGATGAGTGCTAATGACTAAATAGAGTGCACCTGTGTGTAATCTAATGTCAGTACAAATACAGCTGCTCTGTGACGGCCTCAGAGGTTGTCTAAGAGAATATTGGGAGCAACGACACCATGAAGTCCAAAGAACACACCAGACAGGTCAGGGATAAAGTTATTGAGAAATTTAAAGCAGGCTTATGCTTTCCCAAGCCTTGAACATCCCACAGAGCACTGTTCAAGTGATCATTCAGAAATGGAAGGAGTATGGCACAACTGTAAACCTACCAAGACAAGGCCGTCCACCTAAACTCACAGGCCGAACAAGGAGAGCGCTGATCAGAAATGCAGCCAAGAGGCCCAAGGTGACTCTGGAGGAGCTGCAGAGATCTACAGCTCAGGTGGGGGAATCTGTCCATAGGACAACTATTAGTGGTGCACTGCACAAAGTTGGCCTTTATGGAAGAGTGGCAAGAAGAAAGCCATTGTTAACAGAAAACCATAAGAAGTCCCGTTTGCAGTTTGCCGCAAGCCATGTGGGGGACACAGCAAACATGTGGAAGAAGGTGCTCTGGTCAGATGAGACCAAAATGCAAAACGCTATGTGTGGCGCAAAACTAACACTGCACATCACTCTGAACACACCATCCCCACTGTCAAATATGGTGGTGGCAGCATCATGCTCTGGGGGTGCTTCTATTCAGCAGGGACAGGGAAGCTGGTCAGAGTTGATGGGAAGATGCATGGAGACAAATACAAGGCAATCTTAGAAGAAAACCTCTTGGAGTCTGCAAAAGACTCGAGACTGGGGCGGAGGTTCACCTTCCAGCAGGACAACGACCCTAAACATAAAGCCAGGGCAGCAATGGAATGGTTTAAAACATATCCATGTGTTAGAATGGCCCAGTCAAAGTCCAGCTCTAAATCCAATCGAGAATCTGTGGCAAGATCTGAAACTGCTGTTCACAAACGCTGCCCATCTGATCTGACTGAGCTGGAGCTGTTTTGCAAAGAAGAATGGGCAAAGATTTCAGTCTCTAGATGTGCAAAGCTGGTAGAGACAGACCCTAAAAGACTGGCAGCTGTAATTGCAGCAAAAGGTGGTTCTACAAAGTATTGGCTCCGGGGGCTGAATAATTACGCACACCCCACTTCGCAGTTATTTACTTGTAAAAAATGTTTTAGAATCATGTATGATTTTCCTTCCACTTCTCACGTGTACACCACTTTGTGTTGGTCTTTCACGTGGAATTCCAATAAAATTGATTCATGTTTATGGCTGTAATTTGACAAAATGTGGAAAAGTTCACTTTTGCAAGCCACTGTATCTCATTGCTGTGTTTTCATGGGTTCTCTCTGGGTACTATGACATCCTCTCAAAGACATGCAGTTAGTGGGCTTAGGTTAACTGGCAATTCTAAAATTGTCTATGATTGTAAATGGTTCTGTATCTCTGTGTTACCCCTGCAAAAGACTAGCAACCTATCCAGGGTCTACCCAGCCTCTTGCTCTATGGAATCTGGGATAGGGTTCAGCCCCCGTCACCCTGAATTGGATAAGACGAAGAGAATGGATAAATAGAGGCATGCTTTGCATCAATTGATCTGAAAAAGTGAGAAAATGGGTACCAAAGAAAGCTGATAGGCTTTGTAGTTTGTTTGTTCATTTTAGAGCCAGAAGTCACTGTATTTAAAGGAGAAGATGGAGTGCTAAGTAATCAGCTAACACTAGCAGGCATGGTGAGCAATGGGCATCCATAGACTGCAAAACACACGGACACAGATAACTGGTCATTAGTGCTAAGAAACACACAAGAAAAGTACTGAAATCTCACACATCAGAAACAGAGCAGAGACTTATTGGATGGAGGTAAAACAAGGCCACATTATTTTAATATTTACAATTAAAAGACGCCAACAGCATAAATATGGTTGAGAGGTCCAAATCAGTGCTTCCAGTAAGTGGGCTAGCTGCCCGTAAGCATCCAGCTGTCAGTCATAGTTGTCAGAATAATGTATAACTTAAAGCCTTGGTAACACAGTTCAATTAATAGGAAAATTACAAAAAATAAATAAGTCACCCACTATGAATGGCTTTAATGGACGTTAGAGGAACTGTATTATCTTCATTTGTAACAGAGGTTGGTGGAAGTCACAAAGTTTTTACTACTTTACTGTAAATAGTTCAGTTCACAGCCACTGATAGAATGATATAGGTTTGCATATATCATTCATTCGCTTCATTATGAGTTGGTTGTAAAGAATCGATTCAAGAAGGAACAGCGCTGAATATTCAAAAAAATAAAAAATTAGCAGCTTGAGTTACCATGGAGATTCCTGTCACATTCATAGAGCCACTTTTGTGACTCTGATAACTGCAGCTTTAGGTTCAGCATACGTTGGTAACATATTAATCTTGCATCCCTGTGATATGATGAAAACACCTTTTAAATTTATGCCGTAAGACAAACGGTTAAGTGGTGATAAGTGTGTTCATATGTGTATTTGAACTTCTTCGTTCTTGGGATTGGGCCAAAAGAACAGCACAAAGTCAATGAGTGTAGACAGTGCAAGTTATCCAGTCTGATGAACCATTTTTCTATTAATTCTGGAAAGATGGTGCAAGTGAGATGACCAGGTGATAATTCTGGAAGTTGTGACACAAAAGAAGAAAATCAGAGGCAAATCGATGAATGAGGGTTTGCCGGATATCAAACAAGAAGAACTTGTCTTCTCACCGCTGCACTGAAATATCTAACTTTTATCACCTCGTTGAAACAAGAACAAAACACATCAACTTTTAATTCAGTTCATTCCTAAATATTTTATAATTAATTTCAGCAAAGTTTCTTGTAAGGAAGGACATCATTTGGGATTTATTATAAAGAGAAAATTGAAGCCGTCTTCAGTTGATGCATTACTAGTGAACTGCTGCTTTAATGAAGTCTTTTAATCAGTGCACAGCAGATCAGCTACACATTCCAACATTTATATAGAATACCAATAATGAATGAATAATGGATTCATGTTTTCTTGAGTTTAAATTGATTTCTTCGGGACACCATCATTTTAACCTACAATTAACATCCAATTATGTAGTTATTTTCAGCAAAGAACCCCAAACCCGCAGTGCAAAAAAACCTACACAGTTGAATATTTAATTTTGGTTTTTTATGATGTAATGACTCACTGAAATACCTCCAATAGTCCTTATGTATTACTTTTAAACCACCGTCCATTTTGGCCCCTTAGTCGTAGCTAAAGAAAGGGCTGCTCAGCAAGAACCAAAAGCTTAATGTATGAGCAATATTTCACTCGTGGCTGCACTTTCCTTCCCTCTCACCATCTTTTCCTCTCCTGTATATAGAACTATAATTACAGTGTCTTCTTTTTCTTATTAGCAGATAAGACTTTCATAATGGTTCCCTGGAGAGCCTGTCCAAACTTAATTAACACTGGCTAAACAGTCCCCTCTCTCCCTCCGTCTTCTTCTCTGTCCTCACCTCTGTCTCTCTCTATTTGTCTCCCTGCCTCTCATTAGACAATGACAGCAGCAGAGAGAAGGAGCCAACCAGTCAGTGATAAATACTAGAAAGCCCTGCACAGGAAAATGAAAGCTGGACTTGACACATGCTTGACTCAGACAACACTCAACAACCACTGGGGACTTCCTGGTGTAGCTGCGTAAATTAGCACACACTGGTCTGAACAAGTTGTGAGTATGTCTATGTGTATGTGAGAGAGGATCTAATTCCACTGAGCGGTATAAGCCCTGAAATCATGTTCTGATCTTCAGCTGAGTAGCCTGCTCTTTTAATTTCCGTTTGTTTGACTTAGAGAGATTAGCCATTAATTACCGACTAGAGAAATCTCCCCCCCCACACACACACAACACACACACAACACATACGCAACACACACATACGTGCACATGTGTAGCGTAGCATAGAGCTGTTAAATAGAGCTCATTACACCGGCCCTACCAAAGGTAGAGAAAGCTGAGACAGCATTGTCTAACAGAGCTTACACACACAGAGCTGGCAGGGGTAACAATCAGCTAAACGCTGCTGTTCCAGGGGAAATCTGGCAGGTTTTAGCTGACTGTAACATTAACCTCCCATATGGGAATGCAGGGGATTAGCACCTGAAAGAGACAAGTTTACTGAAGCCAAGACAGGATGAATGATATTACAAATGCAAGACACCTGAGCTGGCACAAAGGCAGGCTGCTTGTATTTTCACAGAGTCCATCATTGGTTTCAAAAGGCCTTTATATCATGTCTAACTCTGTATTACTCTAAATGTGGCCCTTGATGTCTGGAGGATATGGCACAAAAATACTGGAATAAATGAGTGACGAGGTTTCTCATAGAAAAGTATACTTAGAGGCTCACATGCAGTTACATTACATTACATACAGGGTCGACCGTGGCTCAGGGGGTTGGGAATCGCATCTGTAACCGGAAGGTCGCCGGTTTGATTCCCGGGATCTCTGTCCTGGTCCTTGTGTCCTTGGGCAAGACACTTTACCCTACTGGTGTTGGCCAGAGGGGCCGATGGCGCGATATGGCAGCCTCGCTTCTGTCAGTCTGCCCAGGGCAGCTGTGGCTACAACTGTAGCTGCCTCCACCAGTGTGTGAATGCGAGTGAATGAATACTGGTATTGTAAAGCACTTTGGGTGCCTTGAAAAGCGCTATATAAATCCAATCCATTATTAGTATTACATTTAAATGCCTTTATCAAAACATTGTATGCAAACAATGGATGTAACGTCTAGTTATGAAAAATGATATTTCCTCTGGTTGCAGAAAGAAGTCAGATTTGATAGGTAAGTACAGGTAAATGCATCCTTACTTTCCTAGTTCATGGTCTAATGACTAATTAAAACGCTAATTTGATGTCTTACTGAATACAACATCCTGATCACTATGCAAAGTATGGTTTCAATCAGTATCCAGAAGGTCGAGATGGGACTCATTCGAGTTCATCTTCGCATTTCAAACAGCTGGGGACCTTGAAGTTTTAAAGAACATGACTTGATGTCACAGTTGTTATGTCTGTCTTTTATATAAAGTCTGGGCTCTAAGGAAAAACAGGAAAACACCTTAGCCTGATGGCCAATAACTTAAAATGCATGCAGAATTTGATAAATCTGTTGGAAATGCAGTTATTATAATACATGTTGCGTTTTTACAGCTTCTTGCTCTTCCCCAAAGTAGAAAAAAAAAACATTTTTAACGTGGCGCTAATCACTATTTTTGTTAGAAATGAATTAAAATACAATGTGTAATGCAAAAGGCATTGCTTATGGTGGATTTTCAAAATATTTTTTTAGATTTCTTGGTTTTAATTTGCACCACAACTGCTCAAATCTAAAGATCCTTCATTAATCATATATTTTTCTCACACACTAGATTTCTATTTAAAGCTCTAATGAGCTGCATGTACACTAGCTGCAACAAGCAGCACACAGACGTTTGGCACTACTCTGTAAAACATTGGTGGAGTATTGAGGAGCTAATGAGCTACATATTTCTCTCAAACATTAAATGCACCTTAGAACACACATGCATCAACACTACAATGAGCGGGTGGAGGGAGGTTTGGAGTCTTCTCTCACCCCCATTCTCTGCGACCTGCTGGAGCGGGGGGGCTAGGAGGAGGAGTTGGCCGTCCGACTGCGGTCTGGAGTGTGGGGCCTCCCTGCTGCTGCGGAGTCGGGGCGGTCTGCCTCCCCCCACCGCAGGGAAAAGGGTAACACCACCTGGGTCTGGGTGCAGTTCCCCCCTCCAGGGGCAAGGGTACCTAGACCCGGTTTGTAGAGTACGCTTGGGGAGTGTGATCGTGTGTACAGCGTCTCTTTATGTCTGTCTCCACGTTGGTTGAGTGTGGAGTAAGTGCATATGAGAGCATGAGGGTGGGAATGGATGTTTGTATATGTGTGTGTCTGTATGTCTGTGTCTATATGTCAGGTTGGGTGTCAGGTGCCACCTCTCTGGGGACATCTTAGGCCCTCCAAGGTTTGGAGGCCTATCTCCCCTTACCACCACTTCCCCTGCCAGTGGCGGACTCCCTCAGACATCGGTGCGTTGGTGGTTCTTTGTGTCCGGGGATGGGGGTCCAGGTACACACCGGCTCACTCCTTGGCGGCCGCATATCGGGGCCTGGAGCCTGGGGCTCGCTCGGGCCACTTCGGAGGTGGGGTGCCCCCGGCCTCTCGGCCTGGGGCTCGGTCACTCAGGCACAGCTGGCTGCCGGCGGAGCTCACGGGCGCGTCACTGCAACTCCCCCTGGCTTCTGCTCCGCGGCTGCTGAGTGAACCCTCATCTGGGACTCTCCTCAGCTCTTTCTGGGACAGTGGCGCGGCTGCCCCTCTGTTGGTCTTCCTTGGTCTCTTGTGTTCTGGGGGCCTCTGGATGTCTGGAGTTTTGATCTCCTCCATACCTGCTTCATGCCCTGGAGGACGGGGCTGTGGCCCCCCCACACCCTCTAGCAGATCATTACATGAAGGAACCTTTAAAAAAAAAAAAACAAGCGCGTCCATGCTCACCCACAAACTACACCCTTTTTGGCTCCTACCTCAAAGCACACTGTGTTCTGTTGATCTTATGTGCTGCACAATAATGTTTAATATTTAGTATTTACTGTCATATTCCCATATATCATTGTGATGTTGTTTATTCTATTACTCTTGTTCTCTTCTGCTTGTTTTCTTTTTTCTTTCTCAGCAGGTGACCCAGGTGATTGATATATGCATTTTCTTTTTCTTTTTTTTCCTGCCCGTTCTGTTGGTTTTTGCCCTTCTCCCCCGTCCCTCTTCTCAGCTGTTTCTCTTTCCCTCTTTCTTTCTCCCCTTCTTTCCCCCAGTCAAGTCTGTCCCGTATTCAGTAAGTGAAAATAAAATGAACAATAAAAGGTGAATCAAATGGACCATTACGGCAAGGCTGGGATGGTCAATTTGGTAAAGTAAATCCGTTGGGCATCTTTCTTTGCCTTTAGACAACAATTCTGATGGCAAAAGAGCCAAACGGGACAGGCAAAACAAAAAAAAAAACAAACAAAAAAAAAAACATTGGTGGAAACCAAAACCAAGCTAAAAGCGGGGGAGATGTTGGACTTAATTCATCAGATGAATAGAAAAAATGTATCTTATGTCAATTTGATCATAAGTTTCTGACGATCAAAGCGTAAATACATAAGTTTCCTCTTAGATAACTTTGTTAGATTATGCTGCTCAAGCTTCTTAGCTTAAACTTTATAATTCTTCTCAAACAGACATTTTCATGCATGTATATGCAAATAAATTTTTTTTTATGCATTTACGTGAAAAAGAATTCTAAGGATTTATTGTCAGGATATAGTGAAAAGCTATCTGGTCCTTGTCAGGTCTTAAAATTAGGCAAATATGACCTCATATGCTCTCCATCCATCCATTTTGTTCCACTTATCCGTGTGGGGTTGGGGGGTCAGCAGCCTAAGAAAAGAAGCCTTGACCTCTCTCTCCCCAGATCCCTCCTCCAGCTTAAATGGGGGAACACCAAGGTGTTCTCAGACCAGTCAAAAGATATAATCACTCCAGTGTGTCCAGGATTTGCCCCGGGCCTCCTCCCTGTGGGACGTGCCCAGGACACCTTGCCCAAGAGGTGCCCTGGAGGCATCCTCATCAGATACCTCACCTCAACTGCGTCCTTTTCACCATACCCAGGATATGGTTACTGGTGCCCCGCCTTGGAGCCACAAGTCCAATGAAGGGACATGTGTGAAGTGTTCTGGCCATGCCCCACCACCCGCAGGAGGCGTCGTAGGAGTCGGGTGCAGCATGAGCTGGGTGAAGGGTGAAGGAGCTGGCAGCCCAAGCCCAGGCTACCAAGGCTGGAGATGGGAACATGGAAACGTATGACATATTACAATATATCATTATTTAACAAAGACTAACCTAAAATGCAAAAGCAGCGTGTGAGGAACTATGTACATTTTTTGTGCAACTATAGTAATTGAGAGGAAAAACATACAGCAGGCTGCTGATATTAAAATGCACATAACTGATCATCAGCAAGTGTAGGCACCTCTGAAAAAAGGTTTTGCCCATCAATAAGGGTTATACACCTATTTACAAACAATTTAAAGTTATTCTCCATATTCATCAGTAATGAGTGGGAAAACATAACAGACTTCAGGAAGACCAGGAAACACTTGACCCCTGTTTCAATCCAGGGGGTCAGTGTTGACATTGTGGAGGACTATAAATACCTTGGAGTACACATTGACAATAAACTGGACTGGGCTAAAAACACCACAGCACTTTACAGGAAGGGCCAGAGTCGTCTCTATTTTTTGAGGCGACCGAGGTCCTTCAACATCTGCCAGAAAATGCTGAGGATTTTCTATGAGTCTGTGGTGGCCAGTGCGATCCTCTATGCTGTTGCATGCTGGGAGAGCAGGCTGAGGGTTGCAGATGCCAACAGACTTAATAAACTAATCCGTAAGGCCAGCAATGTTGTGGGGATGGAGCTGGACTCCCTCAAGGTGGTGTCGGAGAGGCGGATGCTGTCCAAGATAAAGACAATGTTGGATAACACCTCCCACCCACTCCATGACATGCTGGTCAGTCACAGGAGCACGTTCAGTGAGAGACTGAGATTACCGAAAAGCACCACTGAACGACACAGGAAATCATTCCTGCCTGTGGCCATCTCCCTGTACAACGCATCCACTTAACACACTGTTTGCTGCTACAACTACACATGTTTCTTTTCCAAATATTTATTTATAAGTGACTTATGTATGTATGTATGTATATATATGTATATATTGTACTATTCTTAGTTAGCGTATTGTCTGTCTTGTCTTAATGTTGGTTTAAAATGGAGCACTGTAACAAAAAATAATTTCCCCCAGGGATCAATAAAGTATTCTGATTCTGATTCTGATTCTGATTACCAATCTCACCATGGTCAGACAGTCCTCAGAGAAACTACAAAAAATCCAAGCTACATCTATGACTCTACAGGCCTCAGTTAGCATGTTAATTGTTAAAGTTCACAACAGTACAATTAGAAAAGGGTTGAACATGTATAAATGATTTGGAAGCATTGGCTGAAGAAAATCGCTTCTCTTTCAAAAGTAGATGACGGCTCAGTTTAGGTTTGCCAAGTTGCATCTGACCACATGAGTTCTGCACAGCTGACACCAAAGTGGAGATATTAGGCCAATGCTCAGTTAAAATAAAAAAGCTTAGAAATGTCAAAGGACATTGCAAAATGTAAAAAATGTAACCAGGAAAGATACAGATGAACAAAACTTGTATTTTTATAGCAAATGTTTGAAGCATAAGGTTGATTGTTGGAAGTCTGGGCCCTCTGTGCAAGCTTTTGTTCTTAGGTTGCATCCCGAGTGTAAGAGACTAGAAGATGAAAGGCAGGATTTGCAATCAAAGTATTCAAAGCTTTCTGAGGGATTAATGATATTTTAAATTGGATTAAATTAGTTAAAGTACAACTGCTGCATTTAGGAGCAACTTAAAGTCATTAATGTTTTCTTTTTACTGGCTACACAGAGATATTCTGTGTAGCCAGTAAAAAGATGGGAGAAAAAAAAAGCATCGATTACTTCTTCCAAGTGAGCTAGTAAAAGAAATGCCATTGATATCTGAGAATGTCCTGAAGTGATCAAAGATAGATACATTAACTTCTTGGGTAAAACTGGCCGGTCAGAAATATGTCGAGCCCAGAAAATATCTTGTTTAGACAGAAGAAAGAAGACTTTTCACTGAGTTATTCTTTTGATTCTTTTTTTGAACATCCCAAATCCAAATCAAAAGATTATTCCTTCAGGCTACAGTCAGGTAAGACAACAGGGGAGTTTGAACTGTGATCCAGGGCTGTGTGTTTTTTGCAGTTTACAAGCTGAAGTCTGCCGCAGAGACATCTCGTTCTAACTGAAAGCATGTGAAGGTCACTGACAGGCAGCTGTTTCGGTAACGCATCTTTCATCTCAAAAAGGATTCCCCGTGCATGTTTTATTCATTACCTAACTGCCTTACCTTAAAACACAAATAATTTCCTTATCTTTTGCAGGTATCTGCCAGCGGTAACAACACAAACACTATCTGACAGCTGACAACTTTTTCATAAGCTGGATAAAGATTAAACCTGTAACGTGTGTCTGCCTCCCTCTAGTGGTTTATACTGTTCATACACGGCAGCCCTGTTTCACTGCACACAAATACAAACAAAACACACAGGCTGAGAATTGTAATTTGTATTTATTGTTTAAATTCACCAAAAAGTTTTCTGCATAACTACATCCAACAGCATTCATGGTTGTCGTCACTGTGACCTCCTCAACACCTGAGTGACGATAGTATGACATCATCAGCGCCGCCAAGATGTCACAGCTTCATGACATGCCCTAAACGGCAGAAAAATACTACTGATAGTTAAGTCCGTCCCGGAGTCCGTCATCAATCAAAGCGTCTCGCCACTACCCGTGTAAAACACAAACATTGCACATCAACTTAGAGCATCGCATCAAGCCTCGCTTTTTACCCACCCACCCCTTTCTTTTGCATGGAGTCAAATGAAATGATAAAAGTGCGTCTGTACAGTGAGGATGAATTAAAATGTGATGGTTCCTGTTGTCATCCAGTAATGATACTGACAATTCAAAGCATTCCAAAACACACCGTGTGCTCCCACAATGCATCAGGACTTTCTTCTCACACCTTTGCTTTCCTATCGCTAAATATACACAACTAATATTCATCATGTGCAGGCCTGGATTTATGAAGCGGAGAGCTGTTAATAATCGTCTGTACTGGAAGAAAACCAGTCTGTACTGCTTGCTGCACACATGGGTTTCATTTAGCAGATTGAGGCAAGACAGTACAGGACAAAACTGACGATTTTGGGATTGTGGGGTTATTTTTCTCTCATAGTAAAATCTTCAGATTATTGCAAAGAAAATGTCCAAAAACTTTGTTGCTTATTTTACAGGACAGTTAACTGATCCCTGTCTGTTACCTAAACTTTTAACAAAACATTTTCATGTTTTCAAGTTTTTTAAAGAGGCATTTGCACACAAACTACTCACAGCTATTTTTAGCTGTCGACAAGGTTTAATGGTTTTTCTCTTTTGTGAAAAAGAAATATCCAAATCCAAATTTCCTTCTGGAAGAACAAAATGAAAGTGAAAAAGTTTTTTTGTTTTTTTTAATTCTGACTTCTCAGTAATCAACTTGGAAAGTTAATCCATCCACGTATTTGCCTGTAATGTCTTGCTTGAAGTCATAAATGTAAAGGAAGAGTTGTCTACATGTCTGCAGACTACAAATGTCCCTTTCCCCTTTTTAGACATTTGTGTAAATTCCCTAAAATCTATCTCAGTCCATGACCATTTCAGTGGCTGAGATGTTGCTTTAAAGCCAGTCTATTTGTTTTTAGCCATGACTGTCAAAATGTAAGAATTCTAACTTTAAAAAAATATCAAAATCCTGCTATAAAGTGTTAATTTGTAAGACGTGTGTATTACCATGTAATATAAACTTCCTAAAGGTCCTGGGTTAGGAGTCTTCACTGTTAGTTACTGCTGAGCAAAAGTATTTCAAACTTCGTGTTAATTGTGCAGTTACACATTTGACATTTTTGCATTGATTCTGCTCTTTTCTTGTCACAAAAGTGCTTTCATCTTTAACTACCTACTATCCTGTCTTTACATTATTATATCTATACTATATCTCTCTGTCCTCTGTCTCCGACCCCCAACCATATCTCTCCCACTCACCCACCCGTGTCTAATATATTCTCATTTGGTATCATTTACTTTTTTGACATATCATTTATCTTTTATATCCACTCGATAAAGTTAATATATGGCTATAATCTCCTTTAATACCATCTAAATGATAAGGAGCTTTACGTACAGTGTGGTCACAGAATTCCAGTTTTCCTCAGTAAAAATGAGGCTAAATATATTCTAGACATTCCCCATAATAAAAAAAAAAAAATGCATTATTTCTATTATTATGGCTATCAACTTTTCTACTTAATGAATACTGCAATTACAGCGGTAAATTATCTTGCTGCACATCACTATAAACTCTCTTCTTCTTTCTTAATGTAATGATTTATGCATTGTGTTATG
The DNA here is from genome assembly GCF_041146795.1 of Maylandia zebra. NCBI lineage: Eukaryota > Metazoa > Chordata > Actinopteri > Cichliformes > Cichlidae > Maylandia > Maylandia zebra. The sequence continues at coordinate 63,022,856 of NC_135173.1, read as the reverse complement.
ACATAATATGATACTGAAATGTGCGCCACCTTCAGAAAGTCAAGAAGTTACAACCTTCTTTCATCTGAAACCCAAACAGACTAAAACAAAGAAAAGAATGGCATCGTGATAATGTCAAGTTTCCCTCCCACACTACTTGCATAAATCTCTTCATTAAATCATCTGCTATATACAGTAATACATGTAATCGTTACATATACGGCTCGTCTGAGCCCGGCGAGTCTCTTGAACAGTACTAAACCATAGTCCGGCGACCAAATAATAATCCCTCGGCCTCAAAAGAACCAAAAGTCAAAGTTACAGTAGAATACAGTAGACACCTTTCAAGTAAAAGAACTGTTTTTTTTCTAAGAATACTGGTGTGTTCACATAACTGTAAGAGACCTGAGTCAAACCACAACTGAAACCCCTTCAAAAGCAGCTCATACTAAGTATGTTTTTATCCAAGGTGCCTTTTGTGCCTTTCAAGAAACGGCATGTGACCAAAATCATGCTGAGCAGGATTTCGGTGAGTGTCTCTGACTCAGGTCTGTCTAATGTTTAGCAGACAAAAACGTCATAATCAGATGACTGACAGAACATAGTGACATACAGTAATTCTTGTTTTCATTGCTGAGTCGGATGAAGGAAAAAGGTAAACGAAGTAATTCTTTTTAAAAAGTACAGAAATGCCGTCATAACCACAGACAACTAAGCCACCGATTTCTCTGCTTCAAAGAATGTTATATTTTTTTTGCCTCGGAGTAACATTTTTTGTACAATAATCCATTGATAATAATCAATGCACAAAAGTAAAAGACAAAAGCACACAAATATCCAAAAACTGAAATAGAGACAGCTCAAGACAAGAGATTTTTTTTTTGTTCCTTTTTCCTTAGTTATTTTTTTTCACTCAAGTTTAAAATACACATATTAACCAGCTGTTGAGTTTTTACATAGGAATTTGGATTGATCAAAAAAACAAAACAAAACACAGTTTTAAGTCAGTCCAGCTTTCCTGGCTTTACGGTGGACCTTAGGGGCAAGTCCACGATGGCCCAGTCCAGTCCAGTTCAGAAGAGGACTACTGGCAACGGCTGGGGCGCTACAGTACTGATAACGCAGCGCTGCCTGCCATCGTGTGCTGGGCAGATGGCAGTTACTCTACGATGATTGCTGGGCCACAGAACTTGTCACGCTGTACTGTAATCACCCTGTTCATCCACTCTGCATCTGTGTTGTTAGGCAGGGAGGCACAGCACAGCAGCTCAGCTCAGCAGTGTGAGGGGCCTCGGACTGTACAGTGGTGGTCACCACAGAAGAGGCAGTCTACATGGAGATAGTGACTATAGGCCCAGAGGGGCCAGCACAGGCCTGTGAGGCCGGGGGCTCAGAATACAGAAAGAGAAAATTATGGCTGAGCTTTTCATTGGCATAAGATCGAAGACGAGGTGAAGAGGGATTAGAGGAGCTCTGGAGGATGTGAAATGCTTTGAGCTGCAGATGAAGTGGGCTGACAGAGGACAGACAGAGGGCAGGCAGAGGAGAGCTGTGGGAAAAGGTGAGGGCAGGGGGGGGGTTCCACTGGTGATGAATGAATCATACAGGAGGAGCGCTGTGCCGGAGCCAAGGAGGGGTGATGAAGCTCCAAAGAGTTTTGAGTGTGAAGGAGGTCCTCTGCCCATCTGAAGAGACACCTGCACAAAACACAAAGACAGTGGCCACGCATGACAGACCTGCTACCACAGCACAAGTTACTGTATGTGATTATCTCTTTGTACATCAGGATGAAAGTCCAGAAACACCAGCAAAATCAGAGCAAAGCTTGATGTTAAAGCTATAAAAAAAGAGTTAGATTTTAACTTTTTTCTTTGTTTAGTAATTAACAGCAACATTAAAATCCCATCAGCCTTTTACTGCTGAAGAACAAAAACATAATAAAATAATAAAATGGAAAATCTCTAACTCTCAAACTTTAACAACTCCATTCGCTCATTCATCTGTTTCACTTTACAGTGCAACTGCTGCTTGATCTCATAATCACATCTACGGGCTTTTTCTACTCAAAAGAAAAGGCTGTAACTTTTAATTTTAAAGACTTGCTTTCTTTAAGGACAGCTTTACTCAAAATTGGATTATTATTTTATTATTTTAGTCATTTGGCACTATGTCTGTGTTCTGGGACATACTGAGCCTTCCACATGCATAAGTGGAAAGCCTGAAGGCAGGAGGAGCAGCAACAGGACCCCCTCGTGGAACAGGAGTTATAAATAGATTGAATAGCTATTACAGTAGCGGGAGGTGGGTGGCAGAGCAGGCTGGAGTGGCAGCAGCAACTTTATCCAGTTTGAAGCAACTAAAAAGTCTCATTCAACATGAGTCTTGCCAAGAAGTTGCACAGTTGCTCAGCTGAATAAGATCAGCTGCCAGTGTTACTGACTGAGCTGCACTAGGAGGAGTCACAGGAGTCACCAACCCTATGCTCAATTTGTGGATCATCAAATAGCTATTTATCATTTAACTTGAAAGTATTTGCTAGCTATTTCTCTCAAATGTGTGTATTTTGAACTTAATAGTGTCACAGATAAAGTCTAACTATTTCCATATCAGCTTCATATATTTTACCCTGCACAAATTAAAAAACAAACAAACCCTGAAACGGTATCGGTCCAGGTACAGCACTGCATTGCTTTCTGAACACTACAGCAAACATTTGATCCTGTCAGCTTTTCGCCTGCAGGCTGGCATGCAGTCTGAACTCTGAAGCAGATAATGGTTTTGCTATCAAAGTAGAATTACCTGCCCAAGGCTGTTTGGCCAGGAAAACAACAGTCAACAAAGCAAAGCTTTTTTTTTTTAAACAGTATTTTGAAGGATTCACATGTTTTTTCATGAGATTTCTACTTTTTGTATATCTGGTAAATGGCCTTGATTTATACAGTGCCTTTCCTGTATTACTCATCTATTCAAAGCTCTTTGTCATGACACACTGAGATTCAGTCTATGAATATCTGCTTTGTCTACACACATACTAACACACCAATGACTCTATCTGGGGAATCTGCCGTTTAGTATTTTCCCCAAGTAAATTTCACCGCATAGACCAAGGAAACCATGGATTATCCAATTAGTGGAAGACCTGCCAGGCAACATATGCCCCTATTTACACACAAATCAAATAGTTAATCCTGATCACCATCTCTGGAGGTCTGCAACCTCAGGATCATCCTGAATTCTGCTCTCTCAAACTCATCACATACCAAATCCATTAAATCTCTTCTACCACCTAAAGAACGATTCCAGACTCTGACTTCTACTCTCAGACCCAGCAAGTAAAACCCTCATTCATGCCTTCATCACCTCCCGCCTGGTCTACTGCAGTGGTCTCTGCTTTCGTCTGCCTAACAAGCTGCAGTATGTTCAGAACTCAGCTGCCCGAGTTCTCACCTAAACTAAGTACGGGCAACATATCACCCCCAACCCTTATACACCTCCACTGGCTCCCAGTCAAGTCCCATATGTCCTATAAAATCCTTCTCCTCCCCTACACCCCATCTGGGTTCCTCAGTTAAAGGCCTACTCTCCATTTCCCACATCAAACCGTAGTCCTTCAGGGACAGAGCCTTCAGCGCTGCAGTGCTGCTCCCTGGAACAAGCTCCCCTGAGAGATTTGCAAAGCTCTGTCTCTGGAAATCTTCAAAAGCCAGTTGAAATGTCAACTCTTCAGTCAAATTTTGGCCTTCGACTCATTTTATGTCCAAATTAGTATGAGGTCTACAGTGAGACACTAAGCAATTCCATAATGCCACAATTATACTCTTATATTTAATTTTTTTTACCTTTAAGACATCAACAAAATAGTAACTAAATACAAAATATTTTCACTACAGATGCCAAAAATCCAAAATAAAATGGAAATATACGTTGAACTATAGATGGAATACAACATTTAACTTGTACAATAAACTAAAATCAGCTAAATCAAAGATGAAAAGGTAAACAAAATTCACCAAAGAACCACGACAGTATAAGACTGCAGTGCAGAGAAAAAGTGACCCACCGAGCTACTGACCGTTTCAAATCAGTGTCACAGTCGGACGACTTCAGCAGATGGTCTCGAGGTGACGTGAGTTCTGCGGGAAGAAGTGGGGGAAGTGCTTCACACACACTGAAACTTCCTGCAAAGTGTTCACAGCACATTGTGTACTTAAAAAAAGGAAAACAGTGTCTCACAGGTGTGTCGTTCCATTGCCGCGGCAGGTCTTCTGGTTCAGGTGGATAAGACATCCATGATGGACTCCGGTATGAGGATGGCGGTGACATGACGAAGTAGTCTGAGTAACCTGGGCGGTTGGCCGATATAGCGTAGACTGCTGTTATTGGGTTTCCTGTGAGATGTAAATAGATTTAGATTGAACGGAAATAACATATCAATAGAAATTCAGCGTCCTGTCAGTGTGTCGTACCTGAGTAGGTGCTGATGGACTGGTCAACAGTGACAGCAGGGAAGGGGGTCCTGGAGAGTGGCAGGTAGGGGGCACCATTGTGCTGCTGGGCCTGCAGCTCTGAGGCTTCTGACACGCGAGGCTTCAGACTAACATCAGGGGTGGAACTGTCAGTGGAGAGGAGAGGCAGAAATCAACCCGATGTACAGCAAACAGACACCTGCAAATAACAACTATAGCTTTTTGTGCCCACAGGACACAATTCAATAAAGCAGTTAAGAGAATCTGAAAACATTTGAAACCCGAGTTTAAAAGTTGTTGGCAGAAGAGCAAAAATAATAGCAACTGGAATCTGTTCAAGAGTTCAAGAGTGAGCAATAAAAGCAGTTTAAATTCAGTTGGAGTTAACAAATCAGAGACATCACTGACGCGTCACCACCAACAATATAACATAATAAACTGAGCATTAAAACTGAATATTATAATATGACAAAACCTTAAATAACATAATTTGGTCAAATCTCCCTTCCTTACTTTCTAACTATTTACCATTATTTATCAGATGCTGCATTTAGACTTAGCTGTCTGACACTTTAAATAATAAAAAAACAGAGTTGGCTGTGAGGCTTCAAAATGCAGTCATAAACCAATGGGTGATATGATGGCAGTTATGTCTCTCTTTTATATACAGTCCAAATTTCATCTGTATCAGTTTAAAGGTCAAATCTGCACCATTTGGAAAAAAAAAACAACCAAACAAATATTGATCTTTGTTAAACACGGTTTAACAAAGATACAGGAAACATGTTTGTAGAAATGGCTTGCAGCTTTAATTAAATATTATGGGAAAAGACATAGTTACACAACATAAAAAGATATAAAATCTTTAGTAATCTATAAAACAAGAATAAAGTCCATCAGACATCTTTTCATCTTAAGTCACATCAGACTGTGGTACTGATAGCAAGTTCAGAAAGTCCTGGTTTAAGTATACACTTCGAATGTTCTTCCCTGTGTCTGCATGGGAACTCTGGGCTTCCAAAGACTTCCGTGGGTTAGCCCTGCAACAGAACTAGTGACCTGTTTGGGGTATAACCTGCCTCTTGCCCTATGACAGCTTCTGGGGTGATGTTCATGCACAGTACAGAGGTTCCCAGACTTGTTTTCAACATCTGGCTGAAATTTCCAGGCATTCTGGGTCACTGCAGTGAAGGACACATGACCTCACGGATCATAAATCCCATCCTGTCACCTTGAGCCTTATTAGAGCTCTCCATGCAGTCATATTCTTTCTCCACCTCTGCACTGAAGCACCATCCTCTTCATCGTACAGACACGTGTTACAGTGCATGTTAACTACAGTAAAGAACCGGAGGACAGATGATGTCACTGGCACATCTCAGGACCATGATGCACTGTGCGCACTAATGCCTCACAGTGCATAGCAAAGAGGGATTAACATGCTGCACTCTTTCTCCCTGGGAGCACAGTGGAGCTGATGTGTGACGAGCTGACTGATTAACCGCCATAATATGACCGTTTCTGGTTGTAATAAGCAAGAATAATGGTCACATACCCGTGGCCATATCTGAAAATTTAATTAGCAGTAATTAGAGAAGTCCAACTAAAAGCTGTCTCTGTCAAGCAGAACATTTTAAAAATATATATATAAATACATCTATATTTATATATAGAATTAATATATTTTTATTAGTAGATTGATTGTAAATTATAGTTTGTCTTTTTTTATTTTATTGCATAATTTTTTTTCCTGCCACTCTGCAGCACCTTCTTTTCCCACAAGTGTTAATTATTTATTTTGCCCACTAGATGGCGAGAGTGCTCCTCACTGCTAACCAACAGACTCAATCACTCTCTGCAGTGCTAAAGTGCCCAGCAACACAGTGCACACAGCAGCAGCATTCAAATGAAGAAGAATATTCAGTTCAAATGATGCAGACTAGCATATGGGCCTAAGAGAGAGAAGTGAGTGGCACAAACCGAGGGTGCACGTGGAGGGCACTCTTGAAATGACGCTGATTAAAATTCTGATACATTTTGTGTATTCTCCAGTGTACTCTCCACTATCTGTCTGATCCAGTGATTAGCCCCAGTGCTGCCATGTGACTGGCTGAGAACCAATCTCAAATCGCATTTCCTTCAAGTTTGATGTCTAAATATATTTATGGGCCACATGTTCAACACTGCATGTTTTTATCTTTCACTGAAGGGACTGAGTGTTTCTTGCTTTTATGTTTTTTTCTCCTTATTTTAGGCTTTAAAAATGTTTTCCCTTCCATATATGAAGTGCAATGTGTTTGACTGTTTGATTATATAAATGTGCGTAGTACCGTCGCAGTGAGGTCGCAGGTGGCGGTCCTGGTCTTGAGGGGATCAGTGGAGGTGGAGAACCGATGCCCATATCAGGAAGCTGGGTGAACCGGAAACCCTGCAGGAGCCACAAATGCAATTTAGAGATCTGTTCAGCTCAGTATGAACACAAAACAACCTTAATCCAAAGGGAAAAAGAAGAAATAAATAGGGTAAGGAAACCAGGGGATATCTGATCAGAGCGGAACAGAAAGATCAAATACAGATTCAGATTCAAGCAGCAACTTTATTTGTTGGAAGGCGTTCAGTCCTCAGTTTCTTTAATCATTCTCAAGGTTCTCCTTGCAGAGCAGCTGGTGACGGCACGCAGTTTGACTGTCCAAATTCTCGGTGTCAGTTTCTTGGTGCCAACATTTTAACTTTTGCATGCAGCCAGTTTAGCTGTTTAGTCATCTGGCAGATAATGCAATGTGACTTACACGAGTATAGATAATTACCCCACATGAGCAACTATTTACTACACATGCATGACCTTATCAAGCTCTTTGGGGATTTACGTATCTATTTGCTGGCATAATAAAGCTAAATATTAAACATTCTCATCCATTATGCAGAGTTTCTTTTTTATACTTCAAGTAGTTTAATGCATGTCGGAGAAAAATTACTGGAAGAAATTACTGTGTGTAAGGTGTCATCATTATCTTTGTAATGTAATCACTATCCATGTCTCCACTTTTCTGTTTGAGCATCTTTTGTGTGTAAACATTTCTTTCATTCATTTGTAGCTTTCAATTATTTATTTTGGGTTTTCAGACAGTATGTTTCTATGTTTTGGTTCAGTCTCATAGCTGAAGGCAGTGGACTTCACATTACTAACACATATTAGGCCTAATATGCCTATAACCAGAGGTTATTCAGGAAATAGTCACTTTAAGCTATTTGGGTGAATTGACCACTTAAGCACTCAAGAGGAAAGGTGCTACAGTGTACCTAAAGCCTGAGGTCCAGACAGGCACCCTGTTTACTCGTTTTATTCTAAATTATTCATTAATGTTGAGCCTAAATCTTTTTATTAATTTATTTATAATTGCCTGACTGGTGAAAATTCTTAACAACTTAAACCTATCTGCAATATGTTAGGTTGCTAGGTTGCCTGTGGCTGCATTTTGGTGGGTAATGGTTAGAAAAAAGTGAAGAATCTACTATATAAAGCTATGGGATCCAAAAATCAATACTCCAAATACTGTGAGCCTTCAAATTCTAACAGAAAAATACAAAAAATAAAACAAAAAATTCTGGCTTTCCAGGAATCAGACTTACTGAAGACTTTCTTACTTACTAAAATCAGAATATATTGATACCTGTCACAGAGGTAAGCAATCAACTCAAGCACTGTAGCTGCTAAACTATGACCATGTTTGTGATGAGTCACCTGCCTGAATTGGACAAAAGTACAGATATAGATTTTCCATAATATCCGATCCACCTATTTTACTGCTGTTTGCCTTGTGCATGAATGTGTTCAACTCTTCTTGCTTTGGAGATGCTCGTATGGATCCTGCTGCTGTTTGATGCTACTGGTACTTAATAAACTCAGGGGACAGACAGATAGTTTGAAGCAACAAAAACATCCCTAGGTCCTCTAATTAAAGTCAACACACATGAAAGGCCAGGTTAATTGCCACATGAAAGCTGAAATGTTCAGAGAGACTTGATCTTGTTTATGAGATCAAGTCACTGAGGATTGTCATCCTTGGCGTGAGATTAGTTTGAGCTCTGTGAGAGTGTCAGAGTATTATCAAAAGGTAAAGTTCCTGAAATGCAAATTTCTTTAAAACTATTACACCCTGTTATTACCAGACCTTGATTCCAATTTTAGACAGGGCTATAAATGTGTTGGTTTTTATTGGAACTACTTTCTACTCAAAAATAGAACCTATTAAAAACAGATGGTGACAGTGAAGTTATTGGAAAGGCTGTTGGCAGCTTTAATTGTATTTTTCTAAGCCTTAATCTTCCTTTAAGTGCTTACTGGTTTGGGCAGGCTACACTGGTGCATGTCCTCATAGCCTATGCTTCTCTGCCTGCCTCCACAGGGGTGGTTCATGGTTCCGGGGGCACTGGTCACTCCGTCACTGTAGTGGCTGGTACTGGAAGGGTTGTAGGCGCTGTGAGCATGGTGATGATGATGGCGATGGCTGAGAGAGGAAGAAAAAAAATGAAATAGAGTCAATTCACACACACCTACTGTCTCTTTATTTTTCTAGTCTTGCTCCAGCGCACACTGCATAGGCAAGCAGACATCAGATAAAACTGCTGTGATTTTGAGAAACAGCTTGGGAGTGGGATGTATGTGCTTTCAAAGTGCGTATCAGGGGACCTCTCTCTTTTCTTTCCCACACAGTACTGTAAATTATGCAGATGTTATAAAAGAAAAGAGTTTTCAGTGAAAAATAAAAACTTACTTGGTTGGAGGAGAAGGAGGGTCATGGTCCGGAGGTGCCAGGCTAAAAGCGTTGCCTAGCAACATATGCATCTGCGTACGGACCTCGTCAATGGACGGCTGGGAGCTGAGTGTGGAGGAGTCGGAGCCACGGTGAGCCTTCACCCCCAAGCTGCCGTTCCCAGTGCCAGTAGATCCACCTCCATAACCCAGAGAGCTCATCAGACGGTCCACGTTGGTCTCCTCAAAGGGTTCTGGTTCACCCTGTGGAGTGAACACACAAACATTTAGCAACCAGTACAAAAGCAGTTTATCAGCTTTTCCAATAAGTTTCGAGGACACAAACACCAAGGTCATGTGTCCACAGTTTAAAGCTCATAACATTCCTCCTTTCACTCCTGGCTTCCTTATAAACAAACCCAAAGTGATAAACATTCTGGTGCCGATGTTTTCATCAGTTATTGCAGAAGCAGTAAAACGAGCCACACTCACAAACATTTGTTTTTCGTGTTTTTCTCCTCTTATGTTGAGTGCTTTCATCAATCCTTGAGAAATGTAACTGTATAGTTATAACTGTATAGCACTAACTGTACAACTGGATGTTTTCAACTCAATCACATGGACATAGATATCGTTTCTTCTTGTTTTTGTTTTCTATCTTTTTATTTTTAGTCCTTTTTATTCCTGTCCCTATCCTATTTTCATAAAACATTTAAAACTAAAAAAAAATATGACAGGAATTTCCATTATTCTGCTGTCTACAAAGCATAAAACAAGCATGAAATGAGTTTTCATGAGTCACGTGCAGTCAATGAACTGCTCCAGGTGGGTTATTCAGGGCAAACATTTTGATGCAGGAAAAGCACAGGTGGAATTTTTTACATTAAAGACCATTTTTACATGTGGACTCAACTCTTATTTAGGTTTCTGAAATCTTATTTTAAGAAACATCTGCTGTTAATAAAGGTCTAGATTCTGATGTGGTGTTAGAGCTGGTTTACCTCTTGCTCTCAATGCTGTTCTGGCACGTGCCAACAAGAACACAGGGTGCTTCTGTTGGTACGTGCCAATGCCCAGGAGGTAGATCCCTGGCTCCTTCAGTCTACATGTTGAAAATACTGCACCTGATTTATCCATCGCTGTGTGTGCATAAGTGGGTATAGAGGAATATCAATGGGTATTATGTTGCTTGTAGTAAAAAGTGCTATGAGTACTTAGAATAGAAAAACAGTCTGTCAGTAAAAGTCAGTGCATCTTGTGTGTAAATACTGTATGTGCAACTTCATCGCTTTGGAAATGCTGGTATGGATCCTGCTGATCTACCGCAGGTATTCAAACGGAGGAGTGAATGAAGTGAACTCAGTATGCATGAAATAGGTCCACATGTACCACAAAATGGCCAAAAAAATGCACAAGAAAGCACAAATTAGCTGTAATAGTGACAAAAACATTGTTTTGACTTTGTCCCCTTTGTGGAAAAAAGCTTGTTTAATATAGATATGTAACAAGTGGAATTATTTTTGGTATTTTGAGAACTTAAGACAGGCTTTAATTGAGAATTCAAGAAAAACCAATACCTGTTGCATTTCCTGCTCTAATTAGCTTCATACTGATAAGATTTCTTGCCCCTTCTTCGTGTTGCACCAGGGTCTAACTCTCCTTCCCCTGTGTACATTTGGTCTTTCTTTCCTCCTCTCTATCCAAGATTGTCTGTCTGCCACTAATCAAGTGTTCTGGTAATCTTTCCTTCTATTGGACCTCAATTTTCCTCTTAATTTTTTACCTTTTTTTACCCTTTAGTTTTGTTACCTCCACTGAAGTCAGCCTTCTTGATCTTTAGCCGCATCTTGGGAGTCTTCTCATTCACTCATATATATACAGGGACTGCACTAAATGTGTCATGCTGTAGTCAAAACCAGCGTAAGACTCGTTGCATTTAGAAGAGTGAGTTTCAGAAACGGCACCATCTTCAGTATCAGAATAATGCTAATAAGCAGGGATTGCATTTCGCTCTTAACAAGTACTGTAACATACATCTGGAAAATTTAGTTATATTTAAAAAGAATCAGTCCAGCACTGTTACCACATATCTCTGCTCTTTTCTGTTGTAACAAAAAGAAAAAAGAGAAAATCCTGATGCAGTTTCATCGTTTGTCTCTTCTCGACTCCTTGCAATGGAGTCGTGTACTAGTCAACAAAAAAAGTCTCACAGCTGTCATCTATTGATTTTTTTTTTTCTTTCTAGAATTTTACTATTTTTCTTGTCCCTGGACACAGATTTCCTAGCGTTATTTTTATGTTCCTAAACACAAACCTGTCCAATCTCATATGGACGGATTTGCATCCATGTATATTGAATTAATATTTTGTGCTTTTAGAGCGAAAGATGCTCCACAATTACAGGAATGAATGGAGGAGTTGGTGGTGAAATGGATCCTCTCATTGCTTACACCAGAGACTACCAGGTATCCAAAGACCGTTTATTTGCTTGCTCATGTCCCCGTGCTGCAAGCACAAAATATAGTTCCCAACAAAGATAATCAGTTTCTTAGTCTTGATATAATGACAAAAAAAAAAAAGGAGAATATTTCTCTGGTAACACAAGCAAATAAGTTATACTTTTATTTTAGTAATTCATTTGTGCTGTAGCAAAATCTTACAGTTGTGTCATTGTGCATTTAAAGGTTGTCATGGGAGACGAGATGGTTATTATATTGGGAAGGTATTCACACTTCATTTCATGCAAGGATGATAATAATTATTATAATTTTGAAGAAGCATCTTGAGGCTAATTACCCACATTATTGTGGAGCTGTAAAGTCCATTGAGAAGAAGAAAGATGGCGGTGCTGCAGCTCTAAAATTCGATTTTAGCCCAAACTCTCCAAGGAACATCAGGAGCAGCAAGACTGTTGCTGGTTTTGTGGTGGAGGAAATACTACAAGTATCAACTCACTATGCAGTAATGTAAGTCAGTAACTGCTACGGACATATGCAAAGATAAATGGAAACAGTTGTTTTCTGGGAGCACAAAAATGTGGTTAAATGTAACAAATTAGTTTTTAATAGCAGTAAAAAAAAAATTTGACATTTAACAGGGTAAAGATCAGTATCAAATCTATATTTAATATTCTTTGGCTTTTTCCCAAATAGAACTGTATATCTAAATATATTTATTACCTTATAAAAATTGGCTTTTTTTTTTTTAGATTTTCAGATTAGCTCTACTGCAGCTATTTGTGACTATGCTGTGTTAAAACGTCACATAGGAAAAAAGACTTTCATCAGATAAATGTAAGACGTGTGTAACAGAAACTAAAATAACCCACTGTATCAGTTTTTAATTAAATTTTGCATTAATTAATTAGACTAACAGATGAATGAATGAATAACAAGACATTAAAACATAATCACATCACCACATCAGGATTCCATTAAAAGTTGGATAAAGAATATTATTAAATTATGACCTAACCATTGTACAAAACCACAGGAATAAATTCCACAAACCACATAAAAGCCACTCATAAATCCAAACATCGCTAATACCGCTTTAATATGTCTCAACCGTTCTAAAGCATGAAAACAAAAGTGATAAGGGATTCTGATCACATTGCTTTTCTGTCCTGTCTGCACACACACACGCTCATGCAGAAACACACCATGTTCTCCTTCCAAACCGTTTGGTGCAGGGGTGCCCAATCCCGGTCCTCGAGAGCTACCGTCCTGCAGCTTTTAGATGCATCCTTGTTCCCACACACCTGAATCAAATGAATGGCTTGTTATCAGGCCTTTGCCAAACATGATGGCATGCTGAAGAGTTTGCCATCATGTTTGGCAAAGGCCTGATAACAAGCCATTCATTTGCAGCTTTTAGATGCATCCCTACTCCAACACAGATCAAACCATCAAACCATCAAATCAAACCATTTGATTCAGCTGTGTTGGAGTAGGGATGCATCTAAAAGCTGCAGGATAGTAGCTCTCGAGGACCGGGATTGGGCAGCCCTGGTTTGGTGCATCCGAGGCTATTAACTGCTATCAAGTCTCCCATCTGAATCCATGAATAGGCTATAATCATATTCAGAGTCATTGACATTCAGGTAGGTAGCACGGTCGATGCTGTTACTATGGTGCGTCAGAGGAGCAGCATAAAGAGACTTCACTCACGATGCTCTACCTGTCCCCGTTTTATCTCCTCCTCTCTGACTTTTCACCCCTGTTGGCTACTGTAAAAATGAAGGAATTGTGCTCTAATCTTTTTGTCATTTTCTTCTTTTCTATCTAATTTATTTTTCTTCATCTCTGTGTAGGTTTATAAGGTTCATCAGAAGGTAATTTGTTAATCCACTGGGTCAGAGCTAAAAGCATCGGAGAGGAAAGGAAGGGAAGGATTAAAGTTAGAACGCTCTCAAGAGATTATTTTATTAGTGTGACGAAGTGGCAGCGCTTTACTTTCCTACAACTATCAAGTGACCCATTTCGTCATCGCTCTATGGCACTCAGTTGTTCTGATATTGGACCTGAGCTGCTATATTACAGCTCGTTACAGAATCAGACTTAAAAGCTTTGCTTTTTCTTACTACTCAGTAAGTTTATCTGAGTCCAGAGATTCAAAAAGATCTATCGGAAATCCTCCATCCTCAAGTCACAGACCTTGGTTAAGTCTGAACTCTTGGTTATAATACACAGGTTATATAGACCTATACTCACATATTACAATTTGGGTCAAGCTATAGTTTCTGGCTTTATTCTGGATCTGCTCTACTGACCCCATTCCTGGTTTACTGTTTCAGAAGGTTGTTGTCCAGTCACTTACATCATAGCCATTGTTGCGGATGCCCCTCCTGGATCTTTCCCTGAGCACCAGCAGGTCCATCTCCGTCTCTACTGGACTGGGGCTGCTCAGAGACTGCCGGCTCCAATATGTAGGCTCTCGTGGGTGAGAGTACCTGGTGGAAAGAAATACAACACCAGCCTAGTGTCATTACTACAATTACTCCTGATGGCACTGAGGTCCTTTTCCAGTCCTTTGACATCTATGTTTAGGGTAGTGTTACGACTGTTGTCGTAATTTTAATATTGGTGCATCCAGGGTGGACGGATCGTACTGATTGGCTAATGATCGGGAGGCAGCGCATAAGAAGACACCGCCAGGGACTGCCAGGTCATTCATCCTCGGCCCAACCCAACCGGCAGACCGTGTGTTCACTGTTTAACTATGTTGGTTTAATGTAGGAGCATGTAGGGGTGGACCGCCTTTTTGTTTGATTCGTTTTCTCCTGTTTTTGTTAGGTAGGGAGGAAAGTAATTGTCGTTTGGTTTAGTTCTTTTGACTAGGTAAGTTTTATTTACTCCTGAGATAGGCTACCTTTTGTTTGTTGTTTTGGCCTTGGGTTCACCCCGAAGTTATAATTTGCTCCCTTCCTCTGTTTTTAAATTCACTCATTGTAAATAAATCACTGTCACAAAGTGTTAATTGTGTGACGTGCTGCTTGGGGTTGGACGGGGATGGATCACCCTTTATGTTGTGGTCTAGCCGCACCTAGATGGGCTATAACAGTAGTTTGATGCAGTGTGAAATGAGAGCTTGATCTTCCATCATGAGGACTTTGTCACACTGCCCAGTATTGCTCTACTCTTATCTGAGTAAGAGGTCCTTGATAATCAGCATTGGTAAATACTCTTAAAATGGCCTGGTGTACCTCAAGGTTCCGTTCTGGTTCCCATTGTTTTTTTTATTGTATTTGCTATCACTAGGACATGAAGCTTCTCAATACTTGGGACCACGTCTTTGCACCTTGGCATCATGTTTAAAACTCAGCTAAACAACTTCTGTGTTATTTTTTATTCTTTGCTTAAATTTGACTCATCTGTGTGACCATAAACATGCCAGCTTTTTAAAATTAAGATTTCTATGAATAAATGTCAGAAGCATAAGTCTGCCTCTTGCTTAGATCCATTGAACAATAACTTTAATTAATGTCTCCTTCCTGACTGACTTGTACACAGTTAGTTGCAAATCCTAAACTCTGGAACTGCCTCCCTCTCCCAATAAGGTCGTCAACTTCTACTAACAGTATTCAAATACCAGTACTTACCGTACTATTAGTAAAGAGCCAGTTAGTTACTAGAAGCTAGTGGTTATAGCGATTAAGCTAAAAATGTTAGCTTGCCAGTATGGACGTTTTTTACCTGATACACATACTCTGAAAAAGGAAAAGGCCTAAAATGAAGATAAATAAATTCACAAAAGTAAATAAGATCAACTCTTTTCAGTCTTGGTAACCCTTTTGTGACATGATGGTCAACATAAGATTAATAGCTGCATGTACAGAGTCACCAGTTAAATCTAATAAAAACTGCTGTACAGGTATGTTGGCATTGAAAAAAAAGTTAAAATTTTAAAAGTTTTAAAAGCTTTTTTTCCCCCCTCCTCCATAAGTCAATAAGTTATACTTTTTCCAGCCTGTTTGCAGTTATGGAATTCACCCATATATTTTAATTAAACTATTTGAGTGTCATTTGTTTTTCTGGTAAGATTCACTGAAAGGAGTTAACGAAAAATATTATAGAAGTGTTTTTGTCATATTCAAAACAATTCTTTTGTATTCTTTTGATTTGCTTAAAATGACCTAAATTCTTCTAAATCTGAATGGTTTTTGGTAGAAGTTTGAAGTTGCTGAAGTGCTGAAGTTTAAGTTTCAGAAGGCAATAAAAGCTTTTCTTTGTCTGATGTCAAAGGATTTGTGAAATGTCCTCAGGCTGAATGTATTAAACTTAGTGACAAAAACAAGCAAAACCGACACTCTGTCAGTGTGACCTGTGAAATATTAATATGCTGACCTAATCTCACCCCTCTCTATTCACTCACTTGTTACGTGTTGCTTAGCAACTATGCTTTACAGCTACAGCATCACATTAAGTTTATATTTCCAGATGAAAAAAAATGGATTTAGCCTTTATTGTTCATCATTGTAGTAGTTCAACACTTGAACATTCATTATTTAAATGGCATGAAACAAAAATTTCATGTGTAAGAACTGTAATTTTGTGGAGGTAAGCATCAACGACACAGCTCTCAGTTCTCACTCCTTCTTTATTCGTCTCCAACATCAACTGCGCATATCGCGCCACAAAACACAGGAACACACTTCCTCTACACTGGGTGTGAGTGGAGCCCTCTAGTGGTCCACCACACATGCCCCCCCCCCCGAACACCCAGCAGAACTAGTCCAGGACCCGGGGCTTAAGCAAACGGCCGGAGCGGCTGAACTGGGGGGGTGGGGAACTGACAGAGGGCAACCCAGCCCGGGAGCGAGGCTGGCACTGGCGGTCAGAAAAAGCTGAAGACGACTCGGACTCTGTTGATTTCGGGTCGCTCCTGGGGGAAAAAACAGAATCCATCAGCCCGGTGGCAGGTGGGCGGCCGCGGCGAGGAGCCTGGGCCGGGACCACCTGATCCTCTTGCATAACATGTGCAGGCTTAAGTCTGTCAACAGAGACAACTTCCTGCCGACCGCCAAAGTCCAAAACGAAATGTTTGTTGCCTGGTTTAAGAACCCTGTATGGCCCGTCATATGGTGGACGCAGCGGAGTCCTATGGGCATCGTGCCTGACGAAAACGAAACGAGCAGAGTCCAATGAACTCGGAACAAAGGTGTCAGGCAGGCAGTGGTGCACAGGACCAGGAACAGGAAATGAGTTTCTTGGGGGGCGAAAAGGCAACAAAGAGGTATCGAAACATGGGGGAGGGCTCTCAGGTAAGAATTCCCCGGGGACCCGGAGAGGCTGGCCGAGGACCAGTTCAGCCAGGGAAACCCCGAGGTCTTCTTTAACCGCGCTACGCAAACCCAGCAAAACCCACGGAAGACGTTCGACCCAGTCGCCACTTGTCAAGGAAGCACGGAGCGCGGCCTTAAGTGACCGGTGAAACCGTTCGCACATCCCATTAGCTTGCGGGTGGTATGCTGTGGTGCGGTGGACCTTGACTCCCAGGCCGTCAGCCATAGCAGACCAAAGCTCGGAAACAAACTGGGGGCCCCTGTCCGAGGTAATGTCAGCAGGGGGGCCGAAACGTGAAACCCACGTTGACAAAAACGCCCTGGCCACCGTCGCCGCTGTCGTGGACGCCAGGGGTACCGCCTCCGGCCACCTGGTTGTGCGGTCCACCACAGTCAAAAGGTGCGTGAAACCCTGTGACTGCGGCAAGGGACCAACCAGGTCCACATGAACGTGATCGAAACGCCTACCCGGGACACGGAAAGGCTCGAGGGGTGCCTGTGTGTGCCGGTGGATTTTCGAGCGTTGGCATGGGATACAAACCGCCGCCCATTCTTTCACCGTCTTGCGAAGGCCCGGCCAAACAAACCTGGCGCTGACCAGCTTGACCGAGGCCCGGACGCCGGGATGAGAGAGGGCATGCACAGAGTCAAAAACACGACGACGCCACGAAAGGGGAACCACCGGGCGGGGGCGGCCGGTGGAAACGTCGCAAAGAAGGTGCGGACCGCCGTCCCACACCGGGGTGTCCTCCAGCACGAGGCCCGTTTTTGTTGACTGAAGGGCAAGGACGTCCGGGTCAGCACGTTGCTCGGCGGCCATGGCAGCGTAGTCGATGCCGACATACACCGGAGAAACCAACACACGTGAGAGACAGTCAGCAACGTGATTGGACTTACCAGCCACATGCTGAATGTCTGTGGTAAACTCAGAAATGGCCGCCAACTGGCGCTGCTGGCGTGCGCTCCATGGGTCAGAGACCTTGGACATCGCAAACATCAAAGGTTTGTGGTCAACGTACGCAGCAAAGTTGCGACCCTCGAGGAAAAAACGAAAATGCCGTGTTGCGAGGTGCAGGGCCAGCAACTCCCTGTCAAAAACACTGTACTTGCATTCAGCATCCCGGAGCGTACGACTGAAAAAGGCGAGCGGTTGCCAGAGACCTGAAACCCGCTGTTCCAACACTCCGCCCACTGCCACATCCGAGGCGTCGGTGGTCAACGCGATCTCCGCCGACGGAAGCGGGTGGGCCAGCAGGGCGGCGTCAGCCAGCGCAGACTTGGCTGCGGAAAACGCACGGACGCGTTCAGGCAGCCAGTCAACCGGATCTTTGGCTGTTTTACCTTTTAAGGCAGCATAGAGTGGCTGTAGCAGGTGGGCAGCTCTGGGGAGAAAGCGGTTGTAAAAATTTATCATCCCCAAGAACTCCTGCAACGCTTTAACTGACGTGGGACGCGGGAAAGCCGAAACGGCCTGGACTCTGTCGGGCAACGGAACCACACCTTCAGCGGAAATGCGGTGCCCGAGGAAATCCAGAACAGGCAACCCAAACTGGCACTTGGAAGGGTTGATGATCAGGCCGTGCGCTTCCAAACGCTGGAAAACCTGGCGCAGATGGGACTCGTGCTGGCTCGCTGAGCAGCTGGCCACCAATATATCGTCCAGATAAACAAAAACGAACGGCAGCCCACGCAAAACGGTGTCCATCAGCCGCTGAAAGGTCTGGGCGGCACCTTTCAGGCCAAACGGCATGCGCAAAAACTCGAACAAGCCGAAGGGGGTAATGACAGCGGTTTTAGGAACGTCTTCGGGGCGCACGGGAACCTGGTGATACCCCCGCACCAAGTCAATTTTAGAAAAAATCGACGTTCCGGCGAGATTGGCAGAAAAATCCTGAATGTGGGGGATGGGGTAACGGTCATTCTCCGTGGCATTATTTAAACGGCGGAAATCTCCGCATGGCCGCCACCGACCGTCCGATTTGGGCACCATGTGAAGCGGAGAGGCCCATGCACTGTTCGAACGCTGTACAATGCCAAGGCGCTCCATGGCTGCAAACTCTTCCCGAGCGACGGACAGTTTCGCGGGGTCGAGGCGGCGCGCGCGCGCGAACACCGGGGGCCCGACCGTGGGAATATAATGCTCAACCCCATGCTTCGTTACCGTGCTAGAGAAATTAGGGACAGACAGCGATGGAAACTCTAAAAGCAAACGCTGAAAAGCATCCCCGGAGGTCACTACATTAGCCCGAATCAGGGGCTCGGCGGCCCGAGTAAAACAGGGTAGCGAAGAAAACGAGAGAGCATCGATTAAACGTCTGTTAGCGACATCGACAAGTAGTCCATGAGCACACAGGAAATCAGCACCCAAAATAGGTACAGAGCTAGCAGCAACAACAAAGTTCCACTGGAAATCCCAGCCATGAAAACAAACAGTCACCAACCTTTCCCCAAACGTTTTGATGGGAGAGCCGTTAGCTGCAATGAGCTGCGGCCCACAGTTCGCTGCTAGTCCGTCGGCAGCGGTAGGGGGAAGGAGGCTCTTCTGGGAGCCGGAGTCCACGAGAAAACGTCTCCCGGAGCGCGAGTCCTCTATGAAGAGCAGCCTTTCTGTATTGCCAGCGGTCGCGGCTGCTACGGCGCGCTGGCGGGTCCGTTTCCCTGGGCCGTGAAAGCGCAAGGCGGCAGGCAGCGACGCGCTCTGTCGCCAAAACGCTGATGGTAGAAACAGATGCTCTTTCCGCGGTGCCGGCGTGTAGCAATCCCTGCCGTCAGCAAGGGGGCGGATGCTCCGGGGGAGGCAGGTGGAGGCGTGGAAGGTGCCGCCGGCGTGTCCGTAGCCAGGGCGTGAACGTTGAAAGTGCGGCTAGCCAGGAGAATACGATCCGCTTCTTCAGCCAGTGAGCGATAATCCTTCGCAGGCAGAAGCGGAGAGTTCGCGAGGACAGCTCTCACGGCGGCCGGTAGTTGGCGAAGGAAGAGGTGCACGAAGAGGAAACCACCGTCATCCGGCCCGAGCAACGATAGCATGTTCTCCATGAGCTCGAGCGCAGTACCGCCACCCAAGCCTGACAGGTTGAGGAGCTTTTCGGCTCGTTCGGCGTCGGAGAGGGCATAGCGCCGAAGAAGCAGCTCTTTGAGGGCGGCGTATTTCCCTTGGGCGGGTGGGTCCCAGAGGAGCGCCATCGCGCGACGGGAGGCCAGCGGGTCGAGCGAGGCCACCACATGGTGATACTTCGTGTCGTCAGCCGAGATGCCGCGAAGGGCGAACTGAGCCTCCACGTGTACGAACCATGACGGGGGGTCATGGAGCCAAAAGTCCGGCAGTTTCAGCGCCACAGCGAACGTAGCTGCAACAGGAGGCGGAGGTCCGGCGGCCGCTGATGCATCCATAGCGGAGTGTGCGTTATCTACGGCCCGTTGCATGCTCGAGTCAGGGGTCACCAATGTGGAGGTAAGCATCAACGACACAGCTCTCAGTTCTCACTCCTTCTTTATTCGTCTCCAACATCAACTGCGCATATCGCGCCACAAAACACAGGAACACACTTCCTCTACACTGGGTGTGAGTGGAGCCCTCTAGTGGTCCACCACAATTTCATAATAAGGTCTAATCCTCGTAATACAATTTTGTGATTGGTCATTGAGATTTATTTCACTTTCTGCAGCAAATCAAGTCAGTGATAAGACAAACATTTAATTATATTCCAAAATATGCATATTTAATTATATTTATATTACAATACCTCTTGTGACACCCTGCAAAGGACGCCCTCTTTTCCTCGGCAGTCATTGGCTCTTTCACCGCGCTGTCGTGCCGGCTGTGCCTCGTGTCACGGTGGCTATAACCGTGGCTTCCAGTCTCGGAGAGCGAGAATTCTCCGTAGCCTTTCCTCCGGGCCTTCTGACGCAGTTTGTTCCTGTAGTGCTCAATGTCGGACTTCTGTTTAAGCCCACTATGGTTAGCCTGCAAATTCAAGTAATCAAATTATTATTATTTTATATATATATATATATATATATATATATATATATATATATATATATATATATATATATATACACACACACACACACACACACACACACACACACACACACACACAATTGTTATTTTTACTGTTTTGGCCTCTTTTTAGTACTCACATCCAGATATTCAGACTATGAAACACACTCTAATCATGGGGTTTTCTAGTCTTATGTTAATAGACTGAGGGTGGATTTATCATGAGCCTGTGTGTTGCTGTTTGAGCTGCAGCAAGGTGCAGACAGGTTGAGGCAGAATAAGAATGAGATGTGATGGGCTGACTGAGAGATTAGAGAGAGACAGAGGAATAGTGTTTGTAGCAACAACAGCTATATTCAGTAACAGTACAATTTGTCCCAGAGGAGATGTTATGTTACTACTACTATGGTGGAGGAGGGGTAGTATAACAGAATGGAAAAGCATCTTTCTGAGTTGATGCACCTAAAGAGCTTGATAAACTACTTCTTCAATACCACCCATTAATATTTGTTCAATCAATTGAGTTGATTGATATCAATTTGGATGCAGTCCAACATCATCAATCGTTTAAACAATGGGAGACGAAACGTGGTTACCAAATGCTGCACTTGTCTGTGTGACTCATGGTGTCCTACTTTTTACTCTGCCCTATTCTGTCACCACTTCCGAGTCCAGGAAAGCTTTGAAGACATGCGTGTAAATGTTTGTTTGCCAACTCACGTCCCCATTGACAACCACAGAATCTTGGCTGTGAGAAGAGGAAGAGGGATACGAGTAGGTTGGCTGGGCTGTCATGGGCTTGATAGTGATGAGACGCAGAGAGCCTGTATGGTCTTCATAGGGATCTGGAAAGACAAGAAAGCACACAACTTGGTAATAAGCAAGAGTACCAGTTCTCAAGGTAGAATAAATCAAAAATCAGTATTAACAGATGGATACAGAGGTTTACTAATGGAGCTACTTTTCATTTCTCGCATACTGTAAGCTTTATATTAAGCTTGGGTGGACTATTTTTGAACCAATGAATGATATGCCTGTTTTTTGCCTTACATCCACTTGCAATCTTATAGTTTACTGTGACGTACAGACCAAGGAAGAAGTTTGTGTTTCAGGTTTGGTGAGGAAAATTTCTGTATTTATTACTCTGTCATGTAGCACTAATAAGCTGGTGTGTGTGTCTACATTGCACCCACAGAGTTTTTGAACTTACTAATGAAGCAAGCTATTGTTAGCTAACACATTAGCACTCTAGGATTTAATTTGTATGATTTTGCTTGTGCTATGTTGGGTTTTTTTGGAGCCATAAGATGAATTTGATCAGTAATGGGTTATCAGCTTTTCAATTTCCTACCTTCCGTTGTCTCATTGCTCACATGTACTTTCCTCCACTGTTTTCCACTCCAAAATAATTGCTTTTATCCTCTAATGTGAGATTTACTTGTTGTCATGGAAACTACAACTTTAATAAACACTAAATCCAATAAGAATTGAGTTTTGTCTCATGAAAAACATCCGCTGTATGTGACTGGTCCTCTGCTTCGCACAGTAACACAATCTCAGTATTTATGAGACTGTATGTTACAGCAGCGAGCAGCAGATGGATAGTGCTATGTTGCTTCACAGTGACTCACTGACTGACTGACATCATATGGCAGACTGCTTCTTTGTAGGGCTACGACAGTATGCCATTAACTCTGCTCCAAACCCACAATGTTACATTCGTCCAGGCACCAGCTTCGTCTGCTCTCATTTGCTGGTGAAACTGTTCAGCCTATCAGAGTGTGACAGCTCAGGTCAGGACAGGTGGCATCACAAGCAGCAGAGGGCTGTGAACCTGAATGGACACAGGTAACAATGTGTTGTAGCTAACGTGAACCCTGAACCATTTCACAGCAAGTGGCAAACACTGTACTGGTGTTTGAATTGAACATGTACATGGTTTCTGCCACAAAGGTTGTTACATCTGGTGAGTGCCACGGAGAGTGTGTGTGTGTGCATGTTTAGACATCTTTGTGAGGACCAAAAATTGGCATGCTATAGTTTTGGGAACCAACAGTCACTTATGTGGACAAAATGCCCGTCCCCAAGTTTGTAGGCATTTTTGAGGCTCAAAATGTGGTTTTAGTGTCAGGGTTACAATTAGGTTATGGTTAGGCTGAGGGTTAGGATTAGGCATTCATATTTGATGGTTAGGGTTAAGGTAAGTGGCTAGGGAAAGCATTATATCAATGAGATATCCTCACTAAGACATGAAAACGAGTGTGTGTGTATGTGTGGCTGTGGGTGGTTGGCTGGTTGGCTGGTTGGCTGCATATGTGCACTCCTGCACTCAGGGAAGACAGAGGCCAAAACGAGGGTGAAATTCAACAAAGGCTATTTTATATTATTTTATTTTACAATAACTTATCTTGCCTAAGTTTCACTATGAAGAAAAAGTAGCAACTGAATCATATTTATTTTCATACAGCACTGACTGGTTTGGTCTACATAAATGGGAACATTACAAACATTACAAATATAAAGTTTGTAGGCTTTGCTTTTTAATTTTTTCCTTATTAGGAAAAATTTCTACTTTCCTGTTGTGTCTGTTCCTTCATTTAATTTAGCGGCAGCATGATGGCTGTGTTGTTGTTTTGCTTCCTCACAGCTACACATTTCAGATCAACAAAGAAGGGTCCTTCTTCTCTTCTTCTTTTGTGGTTAAATACATTTTAAAACATGTGGCTTCATTGACTGAATGTAGAAACTACATGTTGCATAATTTGAATAAACTACATTTTAGAGCCCCCGTTACTCAGTGTGTCTTCTGGTAAACAGTATGAGTCAGTCAACAATCTGCTGGTACTTTTGCTGTTTACTCCTTTATGTTTGCAGCAATATTGGTTACTATTATGGAGATGATTTAACAGATGAACAATAAAGTTAGTATATCCATAGACTACATATAAAACCACCATCATGTTATCCATTAGTTTTGGGATTTGAACCCTGAACATCTGAGGAACATTAAAACGTTCATTTAGCTATACTAAGGTCAGTGTTAGATGTAGTCTGTTTCTCTTGAACAGTTGCTCTAAAATCATTCTAAAATGTAAAAAACTACAACACTGTTTTTAGTCTCTTGTTGTGGAAGTTTAGCGTGCGAAATAAAAGAAGTCCCACTGTCTTTTGAGTGGTTTACTCTTGTAAGAAGGAATTTAGTCAGCACAAGGCACTGATGGCACTGCCCTGAAGGATTCACCGGAACAATGGAACCAGGCCGTACTTATATGGAAAGCTGTATCTTCATATATAAGAAACTAATCTTCTACATGTCTCACATCTGACAGATTCATTTTGGCTCACACTTCTTTACAACATTGCTTCAGTTTATTGAAGTTTGCATGTATTTGTTCATCACAGCTCTCTTGACTGAAACACTGGAACACCTCAATTGTTTTCTTTTTTGGCCATTCTGTTGCAGATTTGCTGCTGCACTTGGGGTCATTGTTTTGTTACGCGACGCAATCTGGACTAAGCTTTATCTTGAGTATACAGAGGAGTTCACAGTGGACTCAACTACACCTCAACAGGCCCAAATCATCACCCCTCCACCACTGTGCTCAACAGTAGCTATGAGGCATTTGTGCTGGAATGCTGTTATGTTTCTCAAACTGTGGCACTGTGCATTATGGCCAAACATCTCCACTTTGTATCCCATCTGTACAAAGGACATTGCTCCAGAAGTCTTGTGGTTTGTTCAAAATCAACTTTGCAATTCTAAGCTGTGTTGTTCTGTTGAGAAAGAAGATGCTTTTCCTGATAATGCTTCGAAACGAGCCACACTTGTTCAGTCTTTTTCTAGTTTTTTTGCAAGGAACTTTAACTTTTAACATGCTAACTGAGGTCTGTGGAGTCTGAGATGTAGTTCTTGAGTGTTTGCATTTTCATTTCACTTTCGCTGACTCTCGCAAGTAAAATTACGGGTGTAGTACAAAATTCTCTTTAGCCAATGCTTTGACACCTGTAAAACTTCCTGAAGATGTGTGACCCACTGCAGCAAGCAGGTGTTTTTATCATTTCTGTAGCATACCGGCATTATTCTCTCCCTTTTTTTCTGAAAACTCTATTCCTGTCCATCTCCAGCTCTCTGCAATCTCTAGTGAGAAAATGAAACAATTACTCATCTTCTTGTCTCTTCTGGGTAAACATTCATTCGCTCGCATAAACACTATTAATCACTTAAATTGCTGTGAACATTAGTTTGCTGATGCAAAAGAGATCTGAAAATCACAGTGTCCCAGAATGCCACTGAACAGCAGCAACGTGGCAGTGTTACCAGTGATCAGAGCAATGTTTAGGCAATCAATTCTGAAACTGCAGAGCTGGAAAAAAAACTGGGCTGATAATCTGTTGAACAGTTCAAAGATGCAGTGCATTCACTGCCACTACTGATTACAGGTGATGTAGATCAAAAGGCACAGTCTATTATCTCATGTCTGACAAAATGTTTGTTTTTAATCCTGTGATGTCTGCTAATTTAACGCTAGTGAGGAATCTGTGCAGACAGCGAATAATGTTATCATTTTATCACATTCTGCAAACTATGTAATTTATATAATATTTTATAAATATGTTTTAGGTTTACAGGTTGCCAAATATTGCAAGGGCTGACAAAAGCATTCATGCTTGCATCTTTGGACCTCTAAATTAGCTTAGCAGGTTCAACCCACAGACTGTATATAAAAGATGGACTGACCACCAAGATGGCAACCATTAGTTATGAAATCTGTATGTGGCGGGGCGTGGTCTGCAATGCCGCTGCAGGAGCGATGGACGCACCTGCAAGGCATCTGCAATCATGCCTCGTTGGCTTGAAAATCTGCACTGGGTCCTGAGGGTCGTGTTGTTGTTGTTGTTGTTGACGCAGTCGGGCTTTGAGCTGGAAAGTTGCAGCCGACTGAGTGTGTTTGCAGCAGCTTAGTAAAAAGATGCGGAAAAGCATGTTCATGGAAACATCATCAAGTCTGCCGTGCAATGTTTACACTGCATTTGGAAACTTCAACATTTGCCTTGCTTGTCCCATGTTGAAGTTTTTGGACCATAAGTGAAACTAGTTGGATGGACGGGTGAAGTCCTAAACCATACAAGGCTATTTAGCTTCATCAAGATGCATCCATTAGCAATATGCTACAGCACATATATATTTATTAATTAATAGTAAGTAGCAGACTACTAAAATAGATAATTCCATTAAAATGCTAAAAAGGGACTAAAGGGGCAAACACAGTTGAGAAGTCCATTGCAGTGGAGTGGTCCAAATTACCAGAAGTGAGCCTATCTATGGAAAACTACAACATTTTTTATTGTCACAACCTGCTAACATGCTTTTTTAAGCTTTATTAGGAGAACTGTCATTTACTTCAGCAGCGGAGATTGTCATATGGCTGTAAACAAGAACCTTCTTCTTTAAAATGACACAGTACCTGCCAGCTACTTTGTTGAATTAATGATGGAGAACATTTCAAAAGGCTCAAAGATGATGCAGTAGAAAACAGACATTGTCTTTTTTCATTTCACATGTTCTGTTTAAACTTGGCACCACCATTACTCATAACAGGAGTTCACTTGAAGTTGCGCCATCATGCTAGAACCAGCTATTGTAGCCTCAGGCAATGACGAGAAGACCACAGAAGGTGGTAAGCTCATTTTTTTATGAAGCCTCAGTTTTTGTCATTTCTAGATTTGACTTGAGTCCTAACTGACACTGACTCAAGAGTCTGGATAGATTTAGCCAAAGAGTGATTATAAAGAAAAATGTTAGTAGCTTCCTGGTCCGAAAAGGGGAAGGGGAAGTGAAATAGCTATTGGAGGACATCGTAGTGGCTGGATTCATTTTTCATAGATGTACCCAAATGTAAATGTGGGTATATGACAGATTTAGCACAGCTCCCACAGATTAACATGGGCTTTGTGTATAGTTTTGCTCACATATACCATGCTTACTCCCAACACAAGCACACCTATGCTAATTTTGTTTTGTGTTGTTTTACTTTTATATCAACTTTAAAGTTGCTTAATTTTTTTCTTGAATTCAATTCAGTTCAATTCAGTTTTTCTTATGAAGCACCAAACCACAACAACAGTTGCCTCAAGCTGCTTAAAGTGAACTTAATAATGTGAAGTACGTGTTTGTCATCATCATGGACCAGTCTCCTCTTTTTATGACCTTTTTTAACAAATGCTTTTAAATTAATAATGCATTCTTCATAATTAGTCATCAACCGTCTGTCTAATTGATGTAGTAGTGTGAAAAATATCAGAATCGGCATAAAAAGGTAGAAAACAACATGGAAATAAAGATGTCCTTATAACCAAGAAGTGTCGATAAAACATCAATAAACTAAGCTACAGCATGTCATCGCAGATTTTAGACTACATCAGGTCCCTTCTTTAACAAAAAAAAAAAAGAAATGTGACTCTTGATTACAAGTAACCTTCTCATTTTAATAGTAATTCAATTATAACTTGGCATTTAAGTAGTCATACCCTTTGTGTGTGTGTGTGTTTTTAATATTGCACTCTGTGTGAGTGCAATATCTAAAAGCTCATTTAAAATGATGGAGAGGACAGGCATCAAGGATTAACAAGTAACTTTCCTACAGCATAGAACATATGCAGTGGGTTGTATGGATTTGAATAACACCTAAGGTGACACTACGCTGTCAGAACTGTTTCCTCCCACTTCCTTGTCTTTCTCTGTGGTTCTGCTCCAAAGTAAGTTGATGCAACGCTTAAGGAATATGTACTCGCTTTTATCTCCATGCAGCATTTGGAATGAGGTAAGCCGATTGAAAACAGCCTAAATAGCAACACGTGAATGCTTCATGTGTCTTCTAACTGATCTAATATCCCAGTTTGCATATGAGCGGACGTGTGACAATATCTGATGAGTACATGTGTCGTCCCTGATAGTTACATGATGCTGTAGCAGGCTGACTCATTGTAAGCATGAGTGTGTTTGCGCTTCATTAGCTCACAATAATTATCCTTGGGTAAAAACATCATAGCATGAGTGTGTGTGTGGAGGGGCGGGGGGTGGTCAGTTTTTTGGTGATCTGCACTTGTTTATTAGCAATGAAAGACTTTCTGATGGGCACAAACATAAGGAGAGGCAGATTTTTTTCCATCTATCCATCCATCTGTCTTTGTATGTGTCCTTCTCCTAATACCTTCCCTTCTTCCTCCTTCACTGGAATCATCTCATTCTTTGTCTACCTTCTTAACCCCCTCCCTCCTCATCTCTCTTTCCTTCCTCCTCCTCACCGTTGGCGCCCCTCTTGTGTAGCTCCTCTTTGCCGTTCTTGCTGCTGCTGCCAGTCGCAGTCCTCCGGGCCGAGGAGCTCTTGCTGGTGTTCAGCTTCCCGGAGCCGTTACTCGACACCGAGCCATCCTCATCACTTGGCAACCTCCTGTAGTAGCCATGGCAACAGAAAGGAGGCGAAGGGAGAGAGGAAAAGGGAGGGGCGAAGAGGGTTGTGAGTGTGTACACAAACAGGGCATCATCTCACAGTTATTACTGCCAACACACTATTTAAAAAAATGTTAATGGCTCATTACAAAAAAGAAAAAAACCCAAAAGTGCTTTACAAGCCAAAAACATGTGGTGTGGTGTTTGTATGTGAGTGTGCGCATTTTATGACAATCGTGTAGGTAAACCAGCAGATTTGGAAGTTTATATGCAATTTAATTTGTCCTGGAAATGCCAAAAAAAAAAGAGAAAAAAGGTAAAAGCTTGGCTGTAAGGACTGTATAGTCTACGGGAACTGAAGGTGAACAAACTTTGTAAAATCTAAGCTACTTTTCAAGTGGCATTGTTTAACTATAAGTGACATCATTAGTCACAAAGACAGAGATGTCTAAAACATTAAAATCTGCAGCAGCAACTTGATCTGAAAGGTGAAGATTAGCATTGTCACACATCGTGCTACCTTCCAAATGTCAACACCACTGACTCAACTTTTGTCTCATCTTGAGCTAATCACTTGTCATCACCAAATTATATAATTGTCAGTCATAAAAGTTTGAGTCCCCAACTTTTTCTTTGTGCTTCATATTGTCCCTCCTGACAGGGTCAAAGGGGACTGGAGCTACAGGATACTCCCTGGGCAGAACACCAGACTGTCACAGACAACCATTCACATCTACAGATAACTAAGAACTAATGAACCTAACATGCATGTCTTTGGAATGTGACACCAGGAGAAGACATGAATTCCACACAGAAAGGCTCCGGCCTGCTGGCGGATTCGAACCCACTGTGCTGCCCGGATAAGCCATTAAGTGAAAGGATGACTGATGGCATATGACATCACATCAGCAAATAAGATAACATTATAGATATACAAGCCTGATCATTTAGAGTCAAATTAATGTCATAGCATTTTTTTAAAATGATAAATGATTTATTTCTTATCTTATCTTGTGCACCTAAACTAATAACACTCCTGACTCCTGGCATTTTCATGCCAGCTTCCACACCTGATAATCAGCAGTTACAGTAGCTTGACCTATGTGATGTTAGCAGCTAACTAGACAAATTACATCACCTTTTACTGTTGTACTGTGTCATACGGTGTTTGTGCTTTTAGAGATGGTGATTAGACTTGTGCTGAATGCACCTTGTAAAAAAAAAAAAACGTGAAATGAAGAAATGCAGGGCAAATGTGAAGGACAAGCAGAACAATGGCATGCTGATTTTTTGGGATAGCCTGGCTTCCGGCCAGGGACCTTGATGGAAAACAGCCCAGCATGCATATATTTCCCACTCAAAGAGTCATTTCCCTTTACTTCAGAGGAAATTATATTGATGACATTTATTTCCTGTTATAGCAGCAACCTCCAGGCTTTATCATAACCTTAAACCAAATAGTGATCTACATTATAGTGACTTGCTTTTGTCCCCAAAAGGTAACATCAAGTCAGTGTATTAAACACTTTTATGTCCTTTATGTCCAGTGTGTGTGTGTGAAAAAAAACTCGTGCATAAACATGTACGAATTCAAAAATAGCACTTAGTCAGTTCAATCTATATACCGAGCACACACATACGCACACACACGTGCAGGGTACACAAACACACATGCGCACAGCCTTGAGGCATGTAAGACACAGCAGCTACACAACGTGACAGGCCGGTCTACAGGTGGTGTGAGATGCACAAATCAGCCGGAGCCGACATTACAGAACCACAGGCGAGGCTAACACTGTGAACACACACACACACACACACACACACACACACACACACACACACACACTGCAGCCAGTGCTGTGTCCGGTGACTGGCCAAGTCAAAGTAAAAGTCATGTGGAATCAGGCAAAGAGCCGCTGGGATGGAAGGAGAAATACAGTGTGTGTTCCACATAAATCTGTGAAGGCCAGAGGGAGGAGCAGCTGAATCAATAATCACACTACTGGAGACTAGCGTTCATCTCCGTGCCGCTCTTTGTGCCTCACAAACTGCAGCTCTCTGGAGGCTGAAGTGAGCAGAATAAATGCTGCCCCTGTGAACCCATCCTACAGTGTTGCCCCATGGTTAGCATGCAGACTGCGTCTTCCTCCTTCCTCACACCAGAGCATGTTCAGCGGGTAAAATAATCACCGCCGTTGTTTCTCACATTGTTTCAATTTTTTATGGTTTAAACAAAGAACCATTTTGAAATGAAGCAGAAAATGATCACATCACTCTGCTCGTGTCAAGACAATGACGCAATCACACACAAAAAGCTGACTGCAATTTAGTCACTGTTGAAGACAAACGGTTATATTACAAAGCTGCAGGAGTAAAATATATATTCTTAAAACACAAACATGTGGCACCTGTTCCACTGCTCATTAGCACAAATAACTATAATATACAGCAAACAATAATATTAAAGGAACTGTTGAATTCAAATACAAGACAAATACTATTATTTACTCTCAGACATCATACAGAGCCAAGAAAAAAAAAACCCTCTGACATGGCCTGTTTAGTATTTAACAAAAATTCTTAATTATTTTAAAAGATAGACTACCATCTATGGATGCCTATCTGTCAATCTGCTGTTTTGTGATGGGTGGGAACAACATCATCTACCCAAATCTACCCACTTGTGATACCACAACCAGTTAGGGCCGAGGGCAGCGTCAATGAATTTGAAATGCACGCACAAAATAAAAAGCCCAAACTGGAACGCAGTGCAAAGTGATTTCAATAACATGTATACTGCTTAGCAATGCAAAGTCATTTGAAAATGACAATCGTGCAACTTTTCATCTAATGCAAGTCGGAAACTTTTCCTTTATGATAAAGCACAGCACCTGGTTCTGCCTGCACACAGACCACAAAGCACAACAATAAATGCATTCTTGGTTGTTGTTTGGGTTTGAAATCCATTGCACCCCACATTGCATCGGTTCGACAGTGAGATATGTATGTACCCAGGTGGTAGAATAATGTGAATAGTGTTACCTTCTTTGAGAATGTGTGTGCCGGTTGGTAAAGCTGATTATCAAACTATGCCAGCGCTTCCAGTCCTTTACACTGTCATCACCGTCACACAGAACGGCTGCCTCTCGCTTGGCTACAGCCAGGGTTATAAATATACATGTGTTTATCATCCTCGAGAGGCAAAGCACAACTAATCCCACCTCCATTCATTTTCATCTAGTGGTGTATAAATGTGAGGCTCTGTCTTATGTGCATTTCTGCATTTGCATTAATGTGAGAGGAGGCATGATGCATCTCATTTATGACTCCCGAACTTCCTCAAGGGAAAGCTGTCGCAATTGACTGTGGGCGCGGGTGTGGGTGTCGCTCGTAGTAGAGAAATGTTTGGGGATGGAAACGTTTACAAAAAGAACAGTTTTCATATTTTGTTCTAAATCTTTTCAGTGTTTATGCATAGAACAGATTATGTCATAAGTCTAGTGAAATCTACCGGGAATAAGACCTTTTGGTACATTTTGGGAAATGTGTTTAAATGGCAGGATTCCGGCAGATGTTTGCAAATCACATTCATCGCTCATGCGTGAAAAGCAGGGACAATAACAAGGAAGATTAGAAACAAAAAAAGAGAAAATATATGGGGAAGAGACTTCATTTATTACCAAATAAAGACAAGCTGCATAAAACATGAAGATTACCAGCAGATAGATGCAACTTTCATTTTCTAACATTATTCATTCTGATTTGAAATCACAGAAATACAATCAAACACTCAAATGTCTAATCCTCAGTAGTAGCCCAGTGGCTGTGGGGACAAATGACCATCTGTTTAGCCGTGTGTTTGGGTCATTACATGGATTTCATTAGTTTTTCACTGAGAGCAGATTGTGTCTGATCAGTTTGTCTCTTCCCATGAGCTCACATTTCCAAAATCACCATAAATCTAATACACAGTATTTAGCTCAACTTTTAAAAAAAATGTAGAAATAACATTTTACTAGAGCCAAGCTTCAGAGCTTTAATCCAAAATAGTGCCCAACTTTTCAAAACGGGCTCGTTCCGGCTTGCTTGTGATGGTTTTGGTGACGTCTTTGAGTTTTGGTTCTTGTTTTCATTGTTATTCTAGTGGTGTTGACTTTTTGTCTGCCCAGCGCTTCCCGTGTTCCTTCTGTCTCGTCTGTCTGCTTTCTGTGTGGCATGTTTACTGTGAGTCTTGTCGCCTTCATGTTAAACATGGTTTTTGTTTGTTTCCTGTTTGACTTTGATAGGTTTCTTCTGGCTGCTTTGTTTTATCTTGTGTCCTGATGTGATTTTTCTATCCGATTATTGCTGTAGCTTGCATATTCTCCAGTTTTTAATTATATTCTTTGTGTTTGTATGGTCACGTTTGTCCTCTGCTGTCATATGTTAGTCAAACAGGCATGCACTCAAAACATTTTTTAGGGTGTGGAGACCAGTCAGTGAGCTAATGGCAAATTTCTGATCTCTAATTAATAGTGTGTATTTCCAGACTGGTTGGGGAGGTATAGATATGTTGATGCAGCAAAAGCATGCTTGCAAATGCTAGCAGGTTGCTGTTGTTCCCCATAGTTTATATGGAAAACGGTGAATGTCAGAAAAAATACTCAACAAGTAGTTGTGAAAAGTGCGATCAAAACTGGCAATTTCTACCGCTTACCTTCAAAGACAAAGTTTCACCTTTTGAAATGTATTGTTTGAAGTGGTAAGATAGAACTTTTACTGTGAAGGCGCATGCTATCCGTTTCCATTTTGTGTGAACTTTTTTCATGTTTTATCTACAGCTTGAAGAGTAAAAAGGCTAAAAAGTCTGCAGCTTTCATGCAAACTACAGGCGACTGTAGCAATTTGCAAGGGATCTCACGGGGAGCTTTTTGGTGCAGAACCCAACTTGCAAATCATTTCGCTGGGCAGTGAGCTGACCTGTGAGAAGGTGTGAGGAGGTCACTAACTGGTCTCTAGGCCTGTGTGACTGAGGCCTTATGCTTTTGCAATGTTTCTTCCATGTTCTTTTACAGACGTGGATCATAGTGACAGGCTTCAGCTGCAGTTTCTGAGACAAACTTTTTAATCAACAGTGAACTTCCTCCTGATTTCACTGGGTACAGATGCATTTTTTTTTTTACTTTATTGCTCCCCAACTTTTGAAATCAGTCTATGATTCATGCCACATGCCGAAACATGATCCAAATCTTTCAAACCTGACACTACGCTTTAAGCAATACACCCCCCAGTGTGTAGAAGACTGGAGGAAATGCGCTTAAGCTTGCACGGATTCTATTTTTTTAATATTAGTAGTATTTTTGGAGACATTTAGTTGCAGATAATTATCTGTGAACGACCTAATGAACCCACATTAGTGCAGCAGGAAGCCATCGGACTCATGTCATCAGCGTATTTAAAAATATGAGAAGAGATGTGACATTCATTAGTGTAGAGTTTGTATAAAATCCAGTACTGGCCATTTTTGCTAATGAGAGGACACGGTCTCTCTGCTCACTAAAACGACAATGAAATTATTCATCCAAAAAATGTTATTTAAATGTTACTTAAACAGATGACTTTGGGTTTGTACTCTCTCCAGTGTAGACACCAATCCCAACACAAAAAGAGCCTCAGTAACTATAAAAAAATTAAAATTGTTCGCCTCTGCTGCGAAGCCATCTCTGATATCTATAAAGAAATGTATATGATATTCGTATGTTTCAGTGAGACTAGCTGTGCGTAAGACACCTCCACCCCCACCACCTGTACGGTTGGCGATCCGATCCCAGGCTGGAAACAGTCCCAAAGTATCCTTGGGAATACACTGAACCCCAGATTGCTCCTAGTGTGTGCATCATGTGAATGTTAGATAGAAAAACTGTAGAAAAAAGTGCGTTTATGAATGTCTGTGTCGATAGATAGTTTTGTTTTTTTTTACTAATGAAATATCTGAAGGAATTATGAATTCATACCACCACTCAGTACTTGTAGGAAACTTAATTATCTTTGCGCCTCAAACAAACACAGTGGTGAAATCTCAGGCAGCAGATTCCCCTTTGATGCCATGAGCTTGACAGCAAACTGATAACCAGACAAATCAAAGACAAATGAAAACTTTCTAGTTTTCAGACTCAGTAACATGTAGAAACTCCTAAAAATCATCATAAAACACTGATTTGTGTAACAAGTTATAACTATGCACAACATTTTAAAATTGAAGATTAATCAAAAATCTCTTTGAAACACATTTGAGCTTTGAAAAAAAATACTAAGATGAAGCCTGTTTGTTTTTTTGACTCAGCAGGGATGATTTTAAATATGAGAAGCTGAGAATATTTTATATTGAAAGCCATATGGAATCCTAGAGTGCCTTATTGGGTTATATTGCATTATATGTTCACATTTCCCCATAAACTGACATAGAAAAGGTACAAAATGGTGCGTAACATTTGACAAGAATGCAGGAAATGAAACGTCTGATGCTTGAAATAATCAGGGGGAGGGGTGTCTGGCCCTCCACCTTTCCTAAACACATGTTATGTATATTCTTACATATAAAGTATAATGAGAGAGATATTGATTTTGTGGATTATCTGTATTTTTTATTTTAAACTCGTTTATTAATTTCTGACTTTGAGACACACCGGTGTGTCTACTGGCCAATTAGTTTTTTCACAGGTCCAGCAGCCCCATAATGAGTCATTTAAACAGGTAATGCTCGTCGTTGCCAGTGATACCCCGTCCCACGCTGTTTACAGTAGATCTTGCTCATCAGTAGATGAAAGGCACAGTCGTTTAAATGTATTTCCTGTTAATTTACACAAATCTTTTGTGTCACATCATGTGTCAGATAGGTGTTAAGCTGTTAACAGTTGAAAATTACTGGAGCAATTATTTATTCACACTTAAATGGGATCATCTGTATTTGTATAGCAACACACCTAACACCACTATTAGACTCAGCGCTCTCAACTTCAGCCTAGTACATCACTCCATCCGTTGTTTTGGCTGCAAACAGAAGCAGCTTCCCTTCTTTTGTCTACAAACAGCCTTTCGTTAACATTGGACTTATCTTAAAATCATGTCAATCTGTCAGACTGTGCACTGCTTACTCTGGGCTTCTCTCTGGCTTAACTGTGATGCACAAACAAGCACTGATGTCTGGACTTGCTGAAAAGCTCTGGTTTTGTCACCGCCTTGTTCACTGACTGAAACAGATGCTCGAGAACTTTGTTCTTCCCCTTCACAAGACTTCCAGCTGGGAACAGCATGTCGGATCAGCTCGCTATCTCAGCACTGTACCTGTGTTCAATCACAGCGTATAGTGATGTATGAACAAGGGAGAGCTTTCCTTTACATCCACATCTATAATGAATTATGCACAATGATGGCAGCAGTGTGACATAAGACACCTCCTCTACTGGGTTTTGGTCCGTGAAAGGGTCAGACTACACTTTTGTGTTAACGACATGCTTTGCTTAAACACCCAAAAGCAAACCGTCAAGCTCAAATTTCTCTGAGCCAACTGCTGCTATTGTTGGACATAAAACAATGTTTTAAAACAGACAATACAGCTGAGGGTGTGTTACCCTCTCTGCATCACAGCTGATCGAGCCTAATTCATACCTAGTAGATGCATATCAGCTGAATGGGTAACACAATATTATGTGACAAAAATTGTATTCTTAAAACTTCTTTATGTAAATTTGAGTCAACAGGACTTTTGAAGTTTCATGTGTGTTTATGTTTTCCAGATTCTTCTGTGGGGACGAGTCGCCCTGGCAACCAGCCAGCAGACATTTAAACCCAAACCATGATCAATACCTAACCCTAATCAAATCAATTTTATTGTCTAAACCTCACCAAATATGTTTTTTAAATTAATAATATATCAAAAATAACACAAATGAAGTCTGTGAGGTCTATTTGGGTGAACATTTTTCATTTAATACTTGAGATTTTGCCATTAGAACTTGAGTTCAGTCCACATAAAAAAAATAATGATATATAATTAATGTTTTATCCAAATTGTAGCATATGTCTGTGCATGTCTCTGTTTCGGTTTGGTAGGTAACACCTGACTAAATGATCACACCAAAATAAAGATTTTTGTGCTACTTGTCTTCATGATTTAAAAAAAAAACAAACTAAAAAAACAGATGCAATGATAAAGCACAATAATGCTAACATCCAAATCATTTATATAAGGTCAGTTTTCCCAGTACATTAAAGCAGATGAGTCAGTAACTTTCTTACCCTCCTTTGTGTATGTCAGCAGACGGAGGCCTCTTATTGGCAGTCCCATCCTGGTGCACCTTCTTATCCAGTGACAGCGACAATGGAGCGTCTCGCACAGGCAGCCCCAAAACCAGCGTCTCCTTGGTAACAGAGACTGCCTCATCGCCAGTTCGACCCATGTGCTTCTTGGCATAGTCGAAGCCCTGGACAGGCTGTTGGGGGGGAAAGGACAACACATAATGTTTGAATTTGCACAGTCAAAGCTAATCCAGCTTTTAGCACAATCCAGTCAGGAGTTTTTGGATTGATGGACCAAAAGCAACTTGAGACATGAAAACAAACATCGACTGTAGAGCACATGCAAAGACATCAAAAAAGACAATGCAACCGTTTCTGATATGCTGTACATGGCAGACG
This sequence comes from Maylandia zebra, assembly GCF_041146795.1. NCBI lineage: Eukaryota > Metazoa > Chordata > Actinopteri > Cichliformes > Cichlidae > Maylandia > Maylandia zebra. The sequence goes on along the minus strand of NC_135173.1, from coordinate 62,985,743 downwards.
CTGATGAGAGGGAAATATTGGAAGTCAGTTTACTTTAAAACTCACAAAAAATTAACAATATATAACAATATATCAGCCACAGAATGTGCAGATCTAGCATGAATGAAAAGAGCAGTTGACACCAAAAGAATAACTGAAGAATCAAAAGTGCGAGGCAGGATTTCTTGCAGAATTGAACATCAGAGATTTCCCATTTACATTATTGGTAAGCTAGTTTTCAGTTTAATTATATATGTTATACTGATGCATTTCAACAAGCAAACAAATAGAGCCAATAGCCAGCTGAAGCATGCATACAACTAATGTTCATGACAGTTTCAGCTGTGTGGTGGCAGATGTCTTTTCTGCCTGTTGCCATAGCAAAAACATAAATACATCTGCACTTTTTATTGTCTTTGCCTACTGTTTTGTGACATCAGTTGCCCATTGTTGCATTGTTCAGTGCACAACACCTTTTATCCTGATATAAGCACTCTGGATTGAGCGGTAATTGAAGCCATAATGTTGGGTAACACACTTACAGCAGAAGCAAAAGCTTAAAGTTTAATTTGGTGAGAAGTCACCACACTTTAGAAAAGCTCGCTGGATTTGACAGGCAATACCATACGTGCAGTTTTTATGGCATGCCACAGAAATTAAAGTTAAGGCTCCTTCTTTTACTGATAAGAGCTACTTAAGTGACACATATAGAATTTTACTTTGTAAACGTTTGCCAACTATTTGCAAATTCTAACACTTGGATAGACTTGCTGCGCATGTTCTATGTAGGGCTCTGGCTATGACAGCAAAAAATTTTAATTTTTCCTTGTTGTCGTTTGCCTTCAGTTTCTGAGCCTTGCACAGGATCCAAAAACTCCCTGTGCATGGGGTTCTAATTTTAAATTTTGAATTCCCACTCAATACTGCTGCTCCGAGAATGTAACCTTAAGCTTTGATCCATGAGTTTGGGGGTTTTTTTGGGTTGTTTTTTTTTTATAGACTGCTCATCATGTAATAAGCCCAATAGCAGTACCAGCTGGAGTTGATCTCTGTGGCACATACACACCTATCACATGCCTGGTGTAGCCATTTCCTGTGATTAAAGCAGAAGCATAATGCTGCAGCTTCAACTCTATTATTGATACAGTCTATTCACTGGGTTTGTGTGTTTCTATACTTTTTTTTATCCGTTTAAAACCTTCTGTTTCACAAGCTGGGCTACTGCAGCTTAAATGTTAAAGTGTGTTTATTATGTTTTTCCTTTTCAGATTTAACCTCTGTGTGAATAGATATGTCAGTAAACACCATGAACGCCAGCGATGGGACTGCCTTTGTTTGACTGGACTGATAGATGAAAGACTTCAACTCACTTTTCAATTCATAAAACATTTTGAGTCCGTTGTCACCCTGAGCTTTTCACGCTAGCTGCAGCACTGAACAACCTGATGTGGGTGAACAGCGCTCAGAGTTCTACCAGCTGACACGACATGGTCTCCTGAATACTAAAGAAACATTTCCAGATAGGTGTTGCTTCTATTTCAGATAAAAGTAATTGAATGGACATCCCTCCCTGAACCTTTTTTTTATCAGTCTCCAAACACCAGAGCTGGCATAATGAAAAGTTGAAAAATAAATAAATAAAAAAAGATTAACAGCACCTTTGAAGTGGGTTTTGGCATAAAGAGACAGAACATAAAAAGAGGCGGCAGCAAAAGCAGTCTGAAAAGCCTCCGAGGCCTGGACACAATCTTTGTATTCAAATTAAGAAAAAGCGTTTAGCGCGCAGGAGTGAAAAAAATTAAAGCGTGGGGGGGGGAAGAAAATTTTAATTTAGGTTACACAACCACGTAAATGAAACCCAGATTGAAAAAAATAATAAAAATTGCCGCCTCTTTTCTATTTCGAGCAGCTCTAAAATGGGACGTCTAATGCATTTGATGATGCATGCTAAATTCTGAGTGCGTGTGAGGTTAGGCAATGCGTGCATCCAGCTGACGGCGTTGTTAATAATTCATCAGTCATACACACCGCTGTACCATCAGCAAGCTCCAACACACGTGGCTGCAGACGTGGATGAGTGCCGGGGAAAGTGATAGGAGCTCAGATAGAGACGGAAAGAGAGCGCTACACCGTAGGCCCTCTCACCATGCCATAAATATATATGGATTGAGTCCATCTTTACACGCATATTCTACCAACTGAATTGATGTATGTTGACAGTTGCTGACTCTTTCATGTGAAAGACCTATGGAGAGTGCAAACACTCATTTGCCTATAACCTATGAGGAGAAAAGAAAGGGCAACGTGCAAGGTAGGAGCACAAGATGTGCTGTTGCAAATATGTCCTTCCACCAGTATGCATGTGGATTATCACAGCACAGGCATAAGGTTTCATGCCACGGGTGCTGAAATGGCACTGAACTGCAGGTGATGGGTAAAGTCATGCATGGAGACAGTATGAATTCTCAGAAATGACAAAGCCGAGGGGATGTAACCTTGAAAAGCAGGCTGACATTTCACCGCTCACATTTGATTCATGATCGTTCTTTCTCTCTGTTCTTTTCACTTCCACACATCTGTCTATTCAAATTGTCTCTGCCCTTTCTTCCTTTCAGGACTTTCTCTTTTCCCATTCTCCCTGCCTTGTCATCTCGCTCCCTCATTTCCTACGTCCACTGACAGTGTGTTGACTTAACAAATGGCCGTCTTTCATCTTACGCGAGGGGCCCAGTTTAATGAAGACTTGAAGCCCGTGCTATGGGGTGATCCTCTGATCTCTCTGTCGGAGATGGATGGTGTTTTTCTCCACATCCATTTAGAACAGCACCAGAAGAAAGAAGGCGAGGAGAGAGAGGAGGACAGCAGCAAGAAGTCTGGGATTTCTTCCACTTGAGGATGTCATATGAAGTCACTCTGAGCACGACTCTGTGGCACCACCAGATTATCCTCCCTTTTTTCCCTTCAGTATCACACAGATGCTTCTCCTCTTGTCTAATTTTAACTCAGAGCAATACCCAACAGCAGCTTGATGAGGTGCAGCAGATGGATAAGATATGCTCTTTTCCCCCTGTGGCCATATTGATTTAAATTCAGCTCCAGCAGGGCTGATAGCGGAAGCACAGCCAAGAGATGCGCTTAAAAAAAATTTAAAAAAAGAGACTAGATGCATAATAAAAAAAATAAAGTAAGGCTTGATTGCACATCAACAAGGTGCTGCAGCGGTTAGATAAACTCCTTCAGGGGGCCAGTCGAGGCATGATGCAGCAAAATGCAAACTACCTTCAGTCCTTTAAATGGCAGCCACTGCATTGTGCACTCACTGAACACCTTACAAATGAAAAATGGATTTCTTCTACTTTCGCTGATTCCACCTCTATTGTACTCCACATGGAGGCCAGCTATCTGAGGCTTTCATGCGTATACAAGGCGGCACAGAGGGAGGAAAAGCCATTTTGAAGAATGTTCCGGCTGCACAGCAGAGTGATAAAGTGAGGAGGAAGCAGCAGAATCCCTCTTTAATGCTTAAACACACATGCAGACCTAATATAAGTCACACTATTGATCAGCAGCTTTAGCTTGTCCTGCACAGCGTGGGAATAGTTCACGCACACATGCGCACGCGGGCACAGTTGCACACAGGAGGTCAACTTGATGGAGTCTGCTTGGTATTCAGATGACTTAACAGAACACACACGCAAGCCAGCTTAAGACACGGACTCCGTTTACGCCTGAAATTTGTATGGGATTTATATCTGCATGTCCCGTGGAGGAAAATTCAAGATGTATACACAAACACTAAAATTAGAATGTGTTGTAGAAAAAAATGAAATGACAACATGGGATCTTTGCCGGGTGTAAATGCGATCTGCAAGATGTGACCACAAATCCAGCCAGTAACTTCTAATCAGCTCTTCTGCTTCTTTCTTCTTGAAAATTAGACATTTTCAAGCTAAATTAATCAAATTAAGCAGTCGTCTTCTAGCATTTCAGTCTTTTTACTTTATAACTGCCTTTTGTGTTTTTCTTTTTCCCCACTGTAGCTCAGCAAGACAACACTTCCTATGAGGAAACACACTGAGGGAATTTGGTGCTACAATAACTCACTCTGCAGGACTGGCTAGGCTGTTAATCTCAGTAATGCGTACCGTGCTTTATGCTCCTTTTGGACTCTAATGGGGACTATAATTTTCAAAATGAACATCTTATTGTATTCAGTAAGACTTGAAACTAGCAACTGAGATCAAATCAAATCAAATCACTTTTATTGTCACATCACATGTGCAGGTACATTGGTACAGCACATGTGAGTGAAATTCTTGTGTGCGAGCTTCACAAGCAACAGAGTTGTGCAAAATACAATAATGTAAACAAGCAAAATACAAGAATGGCTACATCTGAAACTAATAAATATATGTACAATATATAATAGTATATGCATTTCTGGATGTGTATACTAAATATTTTTCTACGTGTGTGTGTGTGTGTGTGTGTGTGTGTGTGTGTGTGTGTGTGTGTGTGTGTGTGTGTGTGTGTGTGTGTGTGTGTGTGTGTGTGTGGCATAACTGTACAGTATGGAGTGCATAATGTTAAAGTTCCAGTAGTGAAGCTGAGGTGTCTATGACGTGTTCAGCAGTCTGATGGCCTGGTGGAAGAAGCTGTCTCTCAGTCTGCTGGTACGGGACCGGATGCTGCAGAACCTCCTTCCTGATGGAAGCAGTCTGAACAGTTTATGGCTGGGGTGACTGGAGTCCTTGATGATCCTCCCCGCTTTCCTCAGGCACCGCTTCCTGTAGATGTCTTGGAGGGAGGGAAGCTCACCTCCAATTATCCGTTCAGAGCACTGCACTACTCGCTGGAGAGCTTTGCGGTTGTAGGCGGTGCTGTTGCCATACCAGGTGGTGATGCATCCAGTGAGGATGCTCTCAATGGCACAGTGATAGAAGGTCCTGAGGATGCGGGGGCTCATGCCGAATCTTTTCAGTCTCCTGAGAAAGAAGAGGCGCTGCTGCGCCTTCTTCACTGTTTTGTTTGTGTGTACTGACCACGTAAGATCCTCAGCCAGGTGTACACCAAGGAACCGGAAGCTGCTCACTCTCTCCACAGCAGCGCCGTTGATGGTGATGGGGGTGTGTACTTCTCTGCACCTCCGGAAGTCCACTATCAACTCCTTTGTCTTTGCGACGTTGAGGGTGAGATGGTTGTCTTGACACCAGTGGGTCAGGGCGCTGACCTCCTCCCTGTAAGCCCTCTCATCACCATTGGTGATAAGACCCACCACTGTAGTGTCGTCCGCAAACTTCACAATGATGTTGGAGTTGTTAGTGGCTGTGCAGTCATAGGTGTAGAGTGAGTATAGGAGAGGGCTCAGTACACACCCCTGTGGAGCATCAGCGTTCATATGAAGTCATTACAAAAGTGCTCACTGAGGTAAACAAGGAGACGTTCATACAAGTGGGGGTCTGTCGTTGCAACCACAATCCTCACCCTCTCCAGGCCATTAGACAGAATGCAGGGTTAGGGCACAGGTATAACATCTGGGATGTTAGCTTTGGGTGGTGAGAAACAAATCAAAATGTATATACCAGAGAAACTAAACAGCTGACTCCTCAAAGTGCAATAAAATTATGAACAAGGCACCCGACTAATGAAATAACTGTTGAGTTAAAATATTCCACCTTGATTTCAATAACTTACTTTAATGAGATGTAATCACAACTGTTTTTTGGAACAGTCTATATAAGCGTGTATTTTTGCTGTAAAGCTGGGCAGATTGTGGACCCTCGAGTTGCCATTTAAAGACCTTCAGTTTTTGGCAACCCGGAGGTTGCTGCTTGATTGCACAGAACAAGAACTGCACGCCATTCCCACTCTCTTTTTTATCGTTTCTTCTAACATCTGGCCTTTCTTATGTAAGCAACAAAAAAAAAAGATTTAAAAAAAACACCAGCCAGTACTGAATGTAGACTGGTCAGTATACATGCCGCCATGAGAATAATTTAAAAAGACCAAAACTAACTGAAAGTCTCTAACTTTAGTTTTCAGCTCCCAAACTTAACTCCTGTTAAATATTTATCTGATTTATTGAATGCACATCTTGCTCGGGTTTGGGAGAGAGTAAATACAGTGGTTGTAGCTTCACGGCGCCACTTATAAAACCTCATATTTTGGGCCTCTTTAATATTTCATGCGCTCTCTTGTGAAACAGCCCATTAAATGTTTACAAACAGTTACGAAAGCAAACACACCTTGAAGCTGGAAAATTTGAATGTTAATATATAATACTAAAAGAAGTGGAAAACACTCAAACCCAACACGTACATGTATTTTCCGAGGAGTCTACACATACTAGCTCCGTGTCCAACCAAAGACATCCCGCCTACCCCTGCATGCATCGTTCCCTCGGCTCGCTTTGCATCTTGAGGGATGAGGATGAGAAAGGCTGGACCAAAATAACCCTGATATGTTCCACCGCAGTAACACTAACCACACTGATGGCCTCTGCACAGTTCTTTGTCATTTAAGGCATTTTTAAGCATCTTTATCTGTTGGCTCTGTTGCTGCTCTGCTTTGAGTTCATGATCATATCATTTAGTGGAAAAACCACATATAAAAAAGGGAATGGGTTGGAGGTCTGTGTGCAGGGATCCTGCTGTGCCACTGCAGAATGTGAGCAGGATAAAACAACCGGTCTGAAAGGGAATGGCAATAGCAAATAAGCCAAGGCTGATGACACAAGCTTGTGTCACTCTTTATGGATGCTACAAAAATAAAAATAGATCAATTTGGTTCGCAGATGTTGAGCTTCATTTTTGCAATTCAAATTTATGGGCCCCGGTTAAAAATGGATTCTTCTTCAGGCCAATAGTATTAAGCTCATTTGGCTGTTTTTATGAGCCAGCATTTTATCAGCCTATCAACTCAAACCTAAACATTTTAAATCTCACTGAGCATGCTTTAGATATTTCTTCACCTGCTCTCAATGCTCCCCCTTCCAATTTCCTATTGATATCTCGTAGCCAATGAGAATGGTGGAAAAAGTGATGTCCACAGAACAGCAGCCGCATGCAAGAATTTACCCGGCAACAAGGACACACAGAACACAGAGTGATAAGCAGCCAACAAAGCAGTTCAAGCAACTGTTCAAACCCTATTAATTAATGAGAATAACAGCAACTCATTCATTCATCCACTGACTCTATCAGTCAGCTATACACCTTTCAGGCGTCTTAGTGAATACCTGGTGGTGGTAACTGCCCTCCCTTCGATATGAAGTCTAAACAGGGAAGAGAGGGAAATGGTCAGGAAAGGGTTATTATAGAATAGAATAGAATAGAATAGAATAGAATAGAATAGAATAGAAAACAGGTGGATAGGGGAGGAAGGAATGCATCAAATGTTCCGGTTTTGGCCATCACTCTAATCTGGGTTAATAAGGCTGTATTCACCGAGTTCAGAATGAAACAAGAGTAGCAAAACAATCAAAGTAGGATACTTCTGACATGCCTACCATGTCGAGCTATAAAAAAAATGTGTATTTTAATTTAAGAAAATATGTTGAACACTTTTTTGAGTGAAAGATCACTAAACACCTCATGCTATGGTGAGTTTTACCCACGGCAAGAACATTCAATGTGTGAAAAAAGGAATTTTAGCTCATCTCCCTTTAACATGGCAGTCTGCTTTATTATGGACTGTCCATGGAAAGTAGCTGGGTGGGGCTTTGCACTTACACCCAGATGTGTGTGCCTGAGATGCCCATTGTAGGGATATCAGCTCCCTTTGATATCATAAAGAGCAAAGAGTAGGAAAAATTATAAACCAAGGTTATTCAAACCTATTTGGTTGGAAAAGCAACAATAAAAGGCAAACTTTTACACTTTCCCTCCACCTAACACAGTCTACAAACCCCTGGAAACTGTACTTATGTGCCACTTTTTAACAACATTATAGGCAAATGAAGCTTTAGTTTTATCCAATAAAGTGTTTTTTCTCATTTCTTACTATTTGGTGGGTACAGAAGTTTTAGAATTGAATTTATGGCCAACGCTATATGATGAAATATCTGTAATCAGTCAGCGTTATCCTTTAATGTGCACATCCGTAACCTACTGTGGTGCAAACGGGCTGCAATCAATTCAAATAATGGAAATTATCTGCAGGCTTTTCCAGTAACTCAGTGAGTCACTTCGCTTTGTTTTGGGCTGTGAAATGTGAACATGGTTCACGTGGATTTACAACCAGCCACATCCCATAAGTCAAGTCAATGCATGTGCTGGAGTGGAGACCTAATGATGATATCGAATTTGAACTTAAAGGCGATCAAATTCTGAACACCCCTGCAAGAATTTTCTGAAGAAATAAGGCTGGCGGGCTCGCTGCTTGTTTAGCACTTAACTGACTGCAGTGACACCAGCAGCTGTTGTTCTGGCGTCATGTGCTGCATGGTGTCAACCTGACCCGATCAAACCCAGCTGGTAGCAATCCATAACAAACATGCCCATTGCAAATGATTGACTTTTACTTAACCTCACACTGGCTCATGTTGGCTGAATGCTATTATTGTGAAAGGGCCAACATTACCCTAAGGTCCACTTCTAGCACAACAGGGCCTGCCCATTTCCTTTTGGTCATTTGGTCTTTGCAGCATGCATGATTAGCAGTAACCATGGGCTATTGGGCAGTGAGAAAACAAATGAGTAATTCCGGGACAGATGGGATTCATTTTTCTGACCTGAAGGAACGGCTTAACACACTCGTTACTCTGCGCAGTTTGTCACTCATAACAGGGTTATGTAATATTTTAGAAGATCCAATTTCTAGTATTGGGATTTGTTAAAGTGAAGCAATGACATTTAGATATTTTAGGTTAATTATTTTTTTCCTCTTCTGCTATAAATACTGCAACAGTTGAGCTGCAGTATTTATAGCAGGAGGGGAGAAAGGAGCAGAAAAAGCAGCAAAGGGAGAGAAAAAGTGGACAGACACAAACACAAAGGGCAATAAATAAAGGCAGGAGAAAGGGATAAAATCTTACCTTGGATCGAGTTTTAAAGGTCCTGAAGGCGCCCGTTTTAAAAAGGACCCTGTTTCTCTTACACAGAATGAAGGCCACCATCCCGATCACCACCATCAATAAGAAGAGAGGCGTCAGAACGGCCATGATCCACAGGTTGCTGGGCGGTGTCTTTACCACAGCTGCACACGAACACAAATGGGTTCAGTCATTAAAAACAATACACTGTATAACAAGTTAATTAAATATCTTTACAAGAGCTTATTAGGTAAACTGATTCAGGCGGTTTTCCCAGATGCCTCATTAACAATCTCTTTTCCACCTCCATGTTTTTCCTTCTTGGACTTCACTAGCAAGGCTATGCATGATTCACAGCTCAAAATATGCTGGACATTGATGCTAAGCCACTGCCTGAAACAAGGCAACATCTGATTGGCTCTTCAGCACAAGTAAAACAATTTAAACAGCAGGTGGGTGTGGCTTCTGCATAAGACCCAGAGGTTTTAAGAGAGAGAGACGTGGCACTGAATTAAAATCACACAGTCAATGCTGTCTGCCAGAGATGAGCATATTAAAGACATCACTACTCTATGACGTCATAAAAATCTAGGAGTATAAAAAGCTGTGGGAAAATAAAGCGTGTAGAGAGTCTGAAGCCTGAGCTTTTAGATGACAGGGATTGCTTGTTTTGAATGTATATCCAATATCAAAATCAGGCAACAACTTGAAGTTCACCAGAGTTTTGAACTAATAACATATTTCTCTGAGTTTCTCTTCAACACAGCAGTTTACCAAATGGATGCATCTCCATTACAAGAATTAATGTAGATGGTTTCCACTGAGGCCATGAAAGCAAAGCAAATGAATTTTACAGGAACACTGTGTTCAGCTCCCTGCCCAAACACTGTGTGGAGGAGCTGTGAAGGGCACACATGGTTGTTGGTGTCTTTCCAGTTTCTGTATAACTCAGAGGGAGAAAAGGTAAGGGGGAACATTTTGTCCTCTCCAGCACAAACAATACGAACAATAGTTACTCAAAGAAAACTGACCTGAAAAGCATATCTAACTACAGCGTCTTCTTAATTTAGAAAATCCTGTTATGCGTTATTTTATTTCTATTTCATTCAAAGCTCTTTTAGATGCACTGAGTATAACTGAAAGTTAATTTAAACCCAAATGTCACAGTAAGCCAACACTGCTGTGCCCAAGTTTAGCAGATCTCTCCTAAAGAGGAATGTTTTAGCAGTGTGGGGTCTCTACAACTGCTACTAAATGAGAAATGTGCTCTGTGAGTTGATTCTGCGTCTATAATATCTCACACTGACAAGATTTGTGTTAATATTCAAAGAAAAAAAGGTCCACGTACTTCATTGCTCCTATTTTTATGCTAATTAATTCTAAATTCTAGACTAAAATCTGCAAGTGTTAGAACAAATGGGAACAGATCTTTTTTACACCAGACATTTTGACTTGTCACAGCAGGAAAAGCACTTAATGAAACATTAATAACTTAATGGAGTCATCTTTCACTCTCTGCCATAAAGTGATCCCGTAAGCCGTGACAGTGAACCAGCATGCATGACAGTAGAGCCGCTCCAAAGTGAAATGCAGCCGTCATTAATCCGTCTACTGTGCAAAAACATCAATAGTTGATCAATATGTACTTGGATTACACATTTCAACTTTGACAAATTATGCATTCATTTAGGACCTTTACATCAAGGATTTAAAACAACAGATCAAAATTTACTATAGCAGCTGCAATTCCTAAGCAGGTAACTACAGAGAGCTAAAATCACTGCTTGTAAAACTAGATTTTCAGCCTGATGAACACCCCGAAAAATTTTAACAGCTGCTTTTTTAACAGGCTGTGAAGCTTGTGTTTGTCCCAAAAACTGCATTTCCACCTCAATAAGCTGTGACAAAACCAAAAAATGCCACAAACAACCAGCAAACCTGTTTTGAAACTCCTTACATTATCTTTCTTGTCAAAACTTACTAAATACAATTATTACATTGTGTATTTAATTCTTTTAAAAAATACCTTTTATTATAGTCAAAGGAGCTTTCAAAGAAAAGCGTCTGGACTTCTTTAAGTTGCTTGAAGACGTTTCATCTCTCATCCGAGAAGCTTCTTCAGTTCTAAGGTCAAATGGTGGAGAGTCCCAGATTTAAACCTAGTGGGAGTTTCCCCCCCACAGAGGGACAAAAGGACCCCCTGATGATCCTCTAATCGCCTGAGCCAAGGTGTGAAACTGGGTGTGGGTCCCAATCAGCCAGAGTTTCGGGTGAGCTCGTTGTGAAACCTGGCCCCACCTTATCATGCGAATTCCTGAGGTCAGATGGCCCAGGATGTGAGTGGGCATTAAGGCGTCTGGGGAGGAAACTCATTTGACCTTAGAACTGAAGAAGCTTCTCGGATGAGAGGTGAAACGTCTTCAAGCAACTTAAAGAAGTCCAGACGCTTTTCTTTGCAAGCTCCTTTGACTACGATGACCTGGATGACTGAGAACCTTCACAGACACCTTTTATTATATAAATATTCTTGTAAACACTGGTTATATATTTAGGTTCTGAACCTGTTTGTTGGAAGCTCATAATTATGCTATAAATATACAGTTGGTATTAAGGAAAAAAAATAGCCCGCTTGTTATTTCCCAAATTGCACCCCACTATGGTTTAAGTTGATAACAATACTATACTACTAATTTAGCATATATTTTGCAAGCATACTTAGTAGTTAGCAACTGTAAGAGGAGAGGTAACAAGAAAAGCAATTGTATCAACTCTAGTTCACAAATTTACAAATAAAGACCTTCTACATTTTGTTTTGTTTTTTATCACAAAGATACACACAATTTAAAGCTAATGTTAGTGTTATACTGCAGGCATGAAAAACTAAGCCAAAGTCCTAAAAACTGCAGTTTCTGAAGTGGCCACTTGAGCCTGGCTTCAAAAATGAGTCTCCACAAAAATGCCCATATTTACAGCAATGCATGTTTACAGGCTGATCCAAACAACAGCTTTGATCTTTATAGCCAATATGTCATAACTAGTCTATGCTGGGTGAATTTCTAACTTACCAGTTTTGGTAGTTTTTGACAAGCTAAGCCTGCTCAGCCTAGCTTGCACCCTAGCTAGCTTTCTGGCTACAACAATCAACATGGTCATAGCCAAAAAACTGACACTTACATTTTGTTACATTAAAATAGCTTTTATGCATAGTGACACTGGGATAAATAAAGCCCTCTTTTGTGTGACTTGCCTGGTCCCTGATATTCATGATATATGACAATGTAACTGAATACTGGAGGAGTATAATGAGAAGCTTACGTTCAGCCTGGACTTGTACAAAGTATCCCAGGGTCAGAGCCATGGTCTGGGAGTCCAGACTGCTCAGTGTCTTAGCAGCTGTGGTTCCAGAGATGGGTGCTCCATTCAGCTGGGCATAGTAGGTCATCTCTGCTGGGTTCTTGGGACCGGGAAGTCTACGCATGCTCACCATCTGCAAGAGAATGGGGATGTCATAAAACCTTGAGTAATATGAGAAAAAAATGTTTTACCACAGTTCATACTAATAAAACATATTATATGGCAAGATTTAACACAAAATCCAAACTCTCTTTCTCTCTACCGAGCAAAGGATTAAAAATTCTTGCTGGTGGCCCAATCAAAACTCTGAATCAGCTCAGTTGCTTTAATCAAGTCGAGCATTTGGTGGAAGATAACTACACTTGGGGAAGACACTCGAGGATAACTGAGTCACTTGAAATCTCAATTTCCTTTCATCATACATCAAACACCATTTTTAATTTGACAAACATTACACGGTTTAATAAAGTCCGGTAATTTGATTTTGTCATAAGAAGAAGGGATGTGTGTTATTAAATGGCTGGATGATTTCTCCACTGGCTACACCCCGCACCACCCTTTCTGTCTCTCTCTGCCAGCCTCTCCCTCCTCCACTTTGCAAGCATAAAACCGGTCATCCATGGCAACCATAAAACCTTACGGGTGTGTAAGGCATAAGGCCCAGGAAGAGTCAAACATTGTCTTAATTTGCACAATATGGAGCAGTGGAGCCAAATCCCCAAAAGTCATGCACACACACACACACACACACACACACACACACACACACACACACACACACACACACACACACACACACACACACACACACACAGGGTTTTACTAGAAAAACACAATGAAAATTAACTTACTGGCACTTGAGACCTATTTATGACAAATTTAAGACTTTATTTAAATATTTGGGTACTGCTTTTAAAGGTTTGACATTGTAGTGTGTCTCAGTTTTCATAAAGTTTGCCCTTTCCATGTCAGTTTTCTGGCAGCGTACTTCATGCTCCCCTGCAGTTTATGCGCTCAGAATATCAGCATTCTTGAACGCAACAACAGTTTTGAAACCCGTCCCCGCTGACTACTGTCAGTAGCGCTGTCCAGGGTGCTAAATCTGGAGCTGTCCAGGGACATGCAGACTTTCACAAATAGTAAGTTTGCAATTTCCCAAAGCCCTGCCAGAAGGGGGTTCAGGGAATGATACTGACACTATGTTCATTGATAGTTCTTCCAGGGCAAATGTGAATGTTATTTATTACATTGAAATTTTGCATGGCTTAGAGGGAGGGGAAACAGAAACTTAAAACTCAGGATGAACAGAGGAACCAAGATTTTTGATTATTATGAACTGTGAGTTGTGCAAAGCTACCAAAGTGTAATATAAGAACAAAATTATGTTGCTTGAAATTATCATAGTAGGTCCTCTATATCACCACTTTGAGCATCGTTAGTACAGCAAAGACATAATGTGAATTACAGTAAATTACAGATTGTATAAGCAGAGTGAAGGCATATCAAAGACAACCATGACTATAATTATTGTTATATTTTTCCAGTAAATATACATATTAATTTGTTTTTGAAGCACAGAAAGGAGTTTAGAAACCAGATTCTACTGTGAGCTTCTGAGACTCTGTCCCACATTTTCTGGAAAAAGGTAGATGTCTACAGACCGAATGTGAAATCCCAATACCTAGAGCTATCTTAATAAAAGATTAAAGCTAAACCTGAATCTCTAAAAAAATAAACCTGAGTAGGTGAACACTGTGTACCAGTTTCTAAATACAAAAGGTGATGAAACTTATAGAGGCGCAAAGTGTTTTTCTTCCCGTATGGAGGAAGCAGAAGACGCCATCATCACAGCCACACACTGAGATCCACAAATCCCATTTCCACCTACCTGTACGGTGTAGCCCCCCACAGTGGTGGCCCGCCGGGATCTCGCCGTCCGAGGGCCCTGCCTGCCAGCCACCAGGAAGAGCTCAGCTAGCCGTTGCTCCATAAGACTGGCAAAGCTTTGGTAGTTGACCTCCAGGGAGGAGCTGTCTACATCCTGGATCACTGTGAGTTGAGACAAGAGAGGACAGAGGAGGGATTTTGAAGGGGGGGGGGTTCAGGCAGTCAAAGAGAAGAGAAACCGGAGACAAGTGAAGAGATGGAGGACAGGAAGGAAAATACAAACAGGACAAGAGCAAAGGGAGGAAAAGAGAAAATAGGTGTGAGGAGGTGATAAAGAGAGAGAATGAGAGTGTAAAGACAAATTAGCTGAAGACAGTATTAATACTTGAGAAAAAAGAAGGAAAATAGATAAGAGAAACAAGCAGACAGGAGATGAGTGGGCTATCAGAGAGGACTGGGTGATTGTCCCTTCAATTTAATAGCTGATCATCTTGAAACTTCTATCAGGGCTACAGCGGCACACAGAGCAAACAGTCTGTCTGTATCACACACGCACAAACATATAAACAAACACACACGCACAAACAGATGAAGGTGCTTGCATCAATCTTGATCTTGAGTGCGCGTCTCTTATTAGAGGCCATAAGTGAGATGAATCTGTGGACAGACACACAGACACACACACACACACACACTTCAGAATCATTCACACCCTGCCATGATGTGATGTGAAGTGATCTCTCCCTCTGCCCCGGTCAGGAAGCTGTGAATTATACATCAATAGGTTTTCCCGGGAACAGAGCAGCTAAAGACACTCTGACACGGAGAGCTTAAGCGGGCGAGGGGGGGGGGGGGGGGGGGGGGTGCAAAGGGAGGTGGGAATGGGGGGGGGCTCAAGAGGAGAGGAAAGGAAAATGTAAAGATCCAATACCATTGTGCTGAATTGCACAACAGCACGCGGCAGGCATTTAACTAACTGCTGTTTTGTCCAATCGATGCAGCTCTTGATTACCACTGATCACCAAGCAGCACCTCAGTCCATGTGTGTGTGTGTGTGTGTGTGTGTGTGTGTGTGTGTGTGTGTGTGTGTGTGTGCGTGCGTGCGTGCGTGCAATTTACCCGTTATGACCCAGTAGTTCTTGGTTGCTGCAGACGTGTTGAGATTATGATACTCAAGAGCTGGAGACAGAGAGACAGAAATAGGGGGTTAGATTAGATTAGATTCAATTTATTGTCTTTGATAAAGTATCTAACACAAACAATGAAATGCAGTTTGCCATCTAATCTGAAGTAAAAACAATAACAAAATTCATAGAAATATGGGAAAGTCTCATTTGAGTCTTTTTACCATCTAAAATTTACTTTGGGATATTTTTTAGTATTTTCTAAAGATACACACATGCAGACCAGAACTTCTGATTTTGGATGGAGCTCCTTTCTATAAATAATAACACTGACAGTTCCCTAAGATCGTATTTTTATTTATTTATTTATTTCTGGTTTACACTTTTATGGCGTGAGTTGCAGTTTTTTGTTTTTAAACTGTTGAGGATGTTGAACCCATGTGGAACAGAAATAGAAAAAAATCCTTTGTTAAAGGTAACGTTTGAAAACGTTCACCCCTGGATGTCAGTAGATTGTATACTGCAGTCAATTGAATTGTTTTTTCTTAGCCCTCCCAATTCAAATGCATAACCCTAGCAATGATAGCCACTGTAGTAAAAACATATTTTAGTCTTCCAAGAGAGATTCAATTTGCAGTATTTTTACTTTTTCACCCCTGAGTCACCTCAAAAACCCTGGACACCATTCATCGGTAGAGAGTGTAGGCTGTCAGCCTGCTGTTTACCTCAGCAGTAAACGTCTATTTACTCTGGAGGAGGCTGTAAAACCTTTTGAAAAGAGTCTAATATGAATTAATGAGTTAGTGAAGCTCACTGCTGTCTGATGAAAGCGATACTAAAATGAGTTTTTGAGGATATCCCGAACTGGTTTTTGCCATTATTAGTTAGCCAGCCTTACTGAATCTTAGATCTAATATTGCGGGCTCAGCGAATACGATGTGAGAATGTAATCAACCTATTTATCAGAGAGAAACTCTGATTTTTAGAACACCAGAGCCTAACATCAGCTGCTACAGTGTTAGCATATAACCAGCTGTTATTGTTGTTGTTGTTTTGCAAGCTCTTGTCACCTGGCAGGAGACCGGAGGGTCACATGGCTAATCTGCTGACGCTAAATGATTGTGACAATACTGATAATAAATTTATGGACATTTTTGTGTGTTAGAGCCCTTCAGAAGAGGTTTGAAATGAGCAAGGATAGAGAACAGTGGAGGAGAAAGACAATGAGAAAGAGATGATATAA
Organism: Maylandia zebra; assembly: GCF_041146795.1. Lineage (NCBI taxonomy): Eukaryota > Metazoa > Chordata > Actinopteri > Cichliformes > Cichlidae > Maylandia > Maylandia zebra. Next base: position 62,969,125 of record NC_135173.1, on the reverse strand, counting down.
ATATATATGTATAAATGTCATATAGACATATATAGTTTGAATGAGATATATTATGATCTTTTAAAAGTTACTTATAAGGCGTACTGCATATGTGGCCCGCTTCTCGTGAGGTCTGTCTTGGCTACTTTATTAAACATAGCGGGGAAGCAGGTAGTTTCCACGATCCGGTGCCCAATCCTATGTATTTTAATAGATTATTAAATCTACTGGTGTTGGCCAGAGGGGCCGATGGTGCGATATGGCAGCCTCGCTTCTGTTAGTCTGCCCCAGGGCAGCTGTGGCTACAACTGTAGCTGCCTCCACCAGTGTGTGAATGTGAGAGTGAATGAATAGTTGAATTGTAAAGCGCTTTGAGGGCCCCGAAAAGCGCTATATAAATGCAATCCATTATTATTATTATTATTATTACTTCCAAGTTTATTTTCCCGGGTAACAATTAAATCATAATTAATAAATAATTGAGCTACACATCTCCTCTGCTGATGTACTATAATTATTACACAGCAGTGTAGGTCAGGTTTCATTATCTGCTTTGATTTCCTTTACCTCTCACGTCTACACTAGCCTTCAGTCTTCCTTCCCACTCGCGTGCTTCTGTTAGCAACTCACTCTCTGCTTGTTTACCTGTCAGTGTATTCATTTCCTAAAACGCCGGCTCCTTTCTGTCCACCCGGCCGTCTCCTTCTGCTTTTATACACACACATCATCACTCCCTCAGCCTGTCGACCTCTTTCTGTGTCCTCTTCATCCGTCAAGCTCTCCCTCCTTATTTCCCATCTGCCTGTTTTACCATCTGTCTCCACCTAACTCCTCTGAGCTGGCTGCTTGCCGAGCATTGAGTGTTTAGCCTGAGTCAGTGGCATTACATGATGCAGTAGCTGTTATCAGCCCGCGTCCTGTCTGCCTGACGTCTCTGTATCTGAACGAGTTCATATTCACTGCGCTGTCCTCTCGAGTTAAACAAGTTCGCGTAAACACATAAGACAATCCGCACCGAAGTGTGAAAGTTTAGACTCATTCACTTTGAGAACCTGCTCAATGTGCAGATGACTCCAGCGCTCTGATTTCATCAACACAACAGCTGGAAAAAAAGAGGAAGAAACTTGAAGAAGAATCAGATGAAAAAATAAAAGCAAAAAGCTACTTCTACTATCTAGAAAAATGCCATTTCTCAACAAGTGTAATATTATTGCCTGTGGACTATTTTCACCTGTAGATTGACATATTATCGAGTGAGCATTTTCCATAGGCTATATATAAAAGACAGATGCAGCCATCCTCACATTAACACTGTCACTTTAAAATGTGACAAAGAGCTTTATGACCGTAATCATTTTGCTTCTCTGAAGCCAGATGCTACGAGTGAGTGGTGAAAGTAACTGAGGAATTGAGGGCGCTGTGTTGTTATCAGCAACCACAGTAAGGGTTTAGACACAGAGGATAGTGAGCAGATTGGCGTCTATTGGATTGTTTTAATTGAACTAGTTTCTGCATTCATGGTAATACATGGACATGTGTATACTTTTTTAGCCTCAGTTTCATCTGTTTACCTTATGAACGCAGACATAGAATTCTTAATATGAAACCTAAAATCTTTTGTTTCTCTGTTTTATTTCTATCAATCGCTCAAGCCACACCTGCTCCCATTGAATCCAGGGGATGAAGTGCTTTATATTCTGAACAGCAAGTTTGTTTGAGGGAAAACAAGGATTCGCAAAGAATTGCATCATTTGTTTGACTGACAGCTAAAGCAGCACGATATAATAACCACGTGAGATCAAAGCTCCCTCAGATGTACGCTGCCAAAATTCAGTCACGCTAACCTATAGTTAGCACAGGAAGGTGTTGGGTTTTTTTTTTTTCCCCAAATTAATCTCAGTTTAGACAACATTATAATGAGAATAATTTAGACATCTCACTGACCTGAAGGTAAGGATACACACCAAAGCAAATGCAGACACTCTATAAGGAGACAGGCTCAAACATGCACAGTCATTCCCTATGGCAGCTAATTAAATTCACATTACACATGCCTTCACTGCTTTACAGGCACGCAGCATACTTGAGCCTGTACTTTGAAGAATAATTAAATACACCTGGTGAAAGATTAAAAAATATAATTATACTATAAGGTTGCCCTTTAATCCTCAAAAATGCAAACACTTAAATGACTATATGCTCCTCTGTATGCAAACAGACTGTTCATATGAATCTCAGTATAACTATAGTTAATTTTTCTGACCAATACAGTGACCTGCATATGATCATTTCCGCCCATTTGTTCATTTAATTATGTTTTTAGATTATTATATACAAAACCATTCGCTCACTGTTTCCCTAGAAAAACATGCTGCTTTTAAGAGAACAGACACTGTTTCCGTGGTGATGCCAAGTGGGTTTGCATGTGACTAGGTGAAGTGTGATGTTTGAGCCCTTTGGGTGTTGAGAGCATGCACAAATAGATACTAATCTAATCTCACCGGGCTAAAATTAGCTCATTCGGGGGACATGGTCAACAGACTGCCGATGGCACAATCGAGATGATCGGAGCTGTGCAGCTGTTTGCCCTTTCAAAATCTCACAGATGGCAGTAGAGACAAGACCGGAATACAAACAGAGCTCCTGTGGCTCATCTTTGGGGTCTATGGTCATTTATATATGTTTGTAGAGTCTGCGTCAGCTACTGCAATAATTAATGTTTACCGTAAAGATCTTCAGGAGTTGCACTGTTTTTTGGGTTGTTTTTTTTAACTGAATGAAACACTTGAAGTGACAGAGGTGACTGCAGGTTATTCATTTGAGTAGAGAACACAAATTACTCTATAGTACCCTAAAGTGGCCTTTGTCAAGGTAATGCTTGATATAGTCAGGTAACTTAATCATTTCTTTAACTTGTTAGCACCTTCCTGTAGTCTACCTACCTTCAGGTATTTGTAGCTAAATATATAAATACATAAATACAAATAAAATACATTTAAATACATTTAAATTCAATTAAATTCAATTATTAATAATAATGACAAGCTGAAATAATTATTTCCTATATGACTTTATCAGTCCATCACATTTCTTTTGGCCCACTCCTTCCAATGTTGCTTCACTTCATTAAAGTCCTGCAGGTATTAGTTTATGCACGCCTCTCTTAGGGCCAGCCTTTCATTCAGGCTGAAGTCTGGGCTTTGGCTGGGCCACTGCAGCACCTTGATTCTTTTCTTTTTCACACACACTCTGTTGTATATCTGCTGCTGTTCCTGAGATTTTTGTTCTGCTGAATGACCCATTTTTTCCTTAGCTTTAGCTGTCAGCCAGATGGCTTCACATTGAACACTTTGGTATACAGAGGAGTTCATCATCAGCTCAATAACTGCAAGATTCCCAGATTGTGTGGCTGCAAAACAAGCCCAAATCATCAAACGAAGATTGACAACAGCCCTAAATGTTTCCCACTTGTGAATAATCTTTCTCACTCAACTTCAAATTGTTTTGAAATTACTTTATAAGCCTTCCCAGATTATTGCTGATGTTTTTCCTCCTTGGCATTAAAACAGACCTGAATGCTCCAGATGAGCAAGCTGCCAAAACCTGCACTTTTATAGAGGTGGGCACATTTGCTCATGATCAGTTAATCAAGCGCATTTCATTAGCAGAACCTGTCTGCTACTTACCCTCTTAATTCCTATGTAAGCAGCGTGGATGCACTTTCACAGAGTCCTATGCAAACATTGTTTTGGGTGTTTGTTTTATTCTTCTCTCTAACTAAACAGTTTGACCTCTTTCTGTTAACATATATGTGATAAAAGACCATCACTCTTCTTGAATTAGAAAAAATATAAATATTGCAAGGAAAGCCTTAGGTGAGAGCTCTTTGAAGCATGTGGGGGGAAAAAATGAGTAGCACCTTGCATTTTGTAGGAGTACCTAAAATAATCTTACTGTTTATGCAGAATGCTGCTAATGTCACATTATAGCAACCATAAAAACCATAACAAATAATGAGAGTTTTTAGTTAATTTAACTGCAAAATAATAAGTAAAAAAAAGCATCAAATATAGCATGACATAGGAATAGTTATGGAATAAATAAATAACATTAAAACTCTACTGCATTAAAGTAGTTAGTTACATTTCTACTGCTCCTATCCATGCTTTCATTCACTCGTCTCATTTTTGCTGCAGGACACGCGTCACAACACCAGATGCTAAAGGAAAAATGAAACCCCAGCAGGTTTGATTAAACAGCAGAATCGGATGTTCTGATAATGAGAATGGAATAACTGCATCAGCCATGATATTTTAGAAAATGCCTCTTATCAGTGTTACCCAATCCTTAATTCCCCCGTAGAGAAGCAGGTCAGACATTTGTTATGTCACGAAACATGCAACGCCCTGCAGTGAACTCACTGGTTCTCAGTAGTGTTGTGTTTTCATTCCAGCCTTGCCAGAATGAGTGTAACACTCTAGCAAGTCATAAAAAATAAATAAATAAAAACATTCCCTGATATTTTCTTGGTTTCGGATCTTTGAGGCAGATATACAACATGTTCAAACCTACCTCAAATTTACCTCGGGGTGATATATTGATTAAAGTGGAACAGAGCAAGGTAAATAAAAAATGTAACGTATTTATTTATTTGAAGTTCTTCTCAGTAGGTGATGAAGATACCAGCAAAACAAAAACTACAAAGTCACCTTTTCAGCTATAAACTATCCCTGACAACGCAGAGGAGGCTCCTTCTGATTTGTCAGAATGAGCTAAAAAAAACAAAAAAACAACAACAACAACAACATCAACAAAAACCACACCCATTAGGGCAATATAACGTCAAGTCAGTATAATGTCAAAAGCAATCTTGCCAAATCGGGCCAAAGTCCTAAGTCTCCGACAATGGCAGCTGTGGATGAGGTTGATTTTGATAGTGTTATAATAAGCTCTGGTACAGTGCATTGACATATACAGCTAAAGTGTTGCTGCGACATTTAACTAAACATTGCAAAGTGTGAATGTAATATTTCTTAATATTTTCTAAATTGTCAGAGCAACATGCCTCACCCGATGATGAATTTCTCATTTTAATTTCCCCTTGCAGCCCTTTATAAAAGATTAGAAATGCATCATAATCATCCAGCCGCGACTCTAAGATGGCTTGAAGGTAGATCTAGTGAATGAGTACTGAGCACCCTAACTGAACTCTAATTTACTGGTTATACATCATTTATTCTGAATTAGACTGTTGAAGTCTTTGTGTGCTGCACAAAGTAACAATCTCAGTGATTAATAATGAAATACTAAAAACTGCAATTCCTCCAATGGCCACTTGAGGCTCCAAAAGTGAGTCAATTTGCTTGTTAAATGCAAAACTAACACCATTAACATCATGTTTCTAGCCTGATATGCTACAATAGAGAGTTTAACCCTTCATAACAACTTTGAGTGGCGTAACTGATTTCATTGGTCGATGGCGCCAATCAGCATCGCCTTCACTAACTGGAGTGATTCTAAAAGACCTCTCGACATCATTTGTGCTGTTGGTGGCTTCCAACACATTCTCACTCCCAAAGCGTAACATTTTACACTAGGTGACAAATCGTCTGTATATTACGCTTCCGGGCACCCAACACGTCCATATATCACGAGATCGGAAAAATGAGGAAACATGAGAACTGTTTGGAATGAATCTACACATGTACATTTGTTTTACTTAAATCGCTTTGAAAAACACTATCTAACGTCATTAAAGTGCTGGGTAAGGTTAGGGATAAGGTAAGGGTTAGGGCTGGAATACATGGCTGGAACGTGTATTACCGTGGGAGCATCATTCTACTGGATTTCATCCATAACCCGGCACGTAGCATAAAGAACGCTGAAGGTCACCTTTCACATTCCTCAGGAAGGCCTCTGGACTTGACAGGTCGTCACTACATTACGCCTCGGGAGTGAGAACGGGCTCTGACTTTTGGAGCATTTTTAAAGGATTATCTGAATACATGTATGGCTTTTTTGTAGTGCAGATCAGCCACAAAGTTTAACTTCACCTGTGGTGATCATTACAGTGGCTACAACCATCTTTTATATACAGTCTATGGGTACCATAAACTGTTAATGCGGTTGCTCAAAAATGGGATTCCTACCTGCAGCAAACCACACTGGAAGTGATGTAAAGCATGCTTTAATGCTCACAAAATCTGTTTCTGCTAATCAACATGGCAGATGCACTAATTAAATTTCATTACTATTTGTTCTGGGTGCCATAAACCTAAAACTTTCAATAAACATAAATGGGGGAAAATAAAACCAAAAGCATCTGTATGGCTATCTTACAATGAATAATCGATTACTGTGTGTCAATGTACAGTATGTATGTACAGCACTTTAGCTGTAAGTGCAAAAAATAACTAAATGGATAAAAGTGTATTGAGTGTATTATGGATGCACTTACGCTCAGCGATGACCAGCGGTGGGTAGAACAGAAAGTACCCCACCAGCTCAGCAGTGAGCTGGTTGAGAAGACTGCTGGAAATTGTCCCGTTAAGTATTGAATCCTGATTTTTCACCACATACACCAGAGTGACTGAGGGGGAGTCAGGCTCCTGGGAGACACTCTGGATCTGAGGATAAACACACAAGCACAAAATACATTTTATTATTTTTATTTGAATCCGCCTGTCAAATATGGTACACTATGTGCCCCATAGTCATTCTAATATTTGTCATATTAGAATGACTTCAATACTTTATAGCGGGCACACAAACAGCCAGCTACGGCTGCATGTATAATTCAAATATTTCTGCTGAAATATCTAAGCGTATCATGCCAAATGTCAAAAATCCACATAAAGAATGCATACCAGAGCTTCAGACACAGTATTACACTTTGAGTGAGCACAATATAATAAGACCTAGGTGGTGCTGTGAACCTTATGTGAATGAGTCACCGTAAACGAGTGGATGGCAATACAAGGTACGAGGGATTCCCATCACATTCCTCCATGAGTGTTAATATTTCAGAGGATAAATTATGAATGGAGCCTATATATCTGTCTCTTCATGCTGAGACCTACTTCTGATTGTGATGGTGTGTGCATGTGCAGTATATCCTGCATTCATGAGGGTACATTGACAGATGGAGAGAAAGAGACAGGAAATAAGAAAGAGGAAAGAAGAGCTTCAAAAAATAAAAATAAAACAGCATTGCACACAAATGAGCTTTGATTGTGTCTCCAGTTGTTTAACAAAACAGCTATTTTCTTCTTTATTTTTTTAAATTGCTGCAAAACTGTCTGACCTTTTATACCAGGCAATTACCACAGAAAACACAAGAAACACACGCCTGAAATAAGGTATTCTGACTAGTTATAGAGTGGATACAATCAAGAAAGCTTGTTTTCTGGTAAGTGACGAGAATTTGACTTTATTATTCATGTAAACCTTCTCAGCATGCAGCATGCAAATACTGCTTATTTGTCCGTCTGTTTTTTCTAATAAAAAACGCCCCACGCAGCACCTCAACAGTGAGTGTGTTGTAGGTCTCCAGCACTTTGTCCTGAGCTTCATCAAAGGCGTTCTCCAGCCTCTGCTCCAACATCTGAACAAAACTGCAGGAGTAGATGTTGTCTGTCGGGCCAACAAACCTCAATACTGGAAAACAAACCATAAAAAACAACAACATTATTTATAGACTGCAGTTTTAAAAACCTACAAAGTTTGACAATGTTCCCTTTTTTTTTTTTTTTCATGAACCGGTGGTAAGATGCTTTAAAATTTTTCACTTTATGGGCAGTTAGCTCAGCAGGATGAGACAGAGAAATGGCCCGGGAGCCTGGGAGCCTCTTCCAGTGCAGATAGCTTTTTTACTCCTCTATCAATCAAGTGTATTTCATTTTGCTCTCGTCATTAAAAGGATAAAATAAACCAATTATTGAACAAAAACTCTTTAGTTTGAAAGTCAGACACATTCATATTTATTATAACTGATTTATGGGTGGCAACCTTGTGTCCAGTGCCTCTAATGCCATTCTCTGGTGATTTCTTTAGCAGAAACCTACGTATTCAGGTACCAGCTCCAAAATCTGGCTCTTCAGATAACAGACTTTCATTTAGAGTTTAATCTGTTGTCATGGCAATGTTGTAGCTACAAATTGAATTACTGCACCACAAGAATCATGGAAAGAGAAATTATTTAAAAACTCTTCAGCAATCCACTTCATCACGCTGCATCTAGAATCTGTATCTGGGGCTGTGGTTTAGGCATTAGTGCCCTATATAAATGTCGGTGTGATCAATAAACCTAAGCAGTGAGACACAGAAAGAGGATTATCATCACTATCTAGAATTAGAACAACTGAAAATAGTATTTCTATGTTAGCGTCACACAGTCCTGCACCGAGGAGGCACAGGGTAAGCAATATTGAGTCTATCAGATTACAGCAGATGTTATTAATGTTGTCGCCCTCTGTTCTCGCCTTGCACTCTTGTCTTTCTTTGCTGTTTTTTAAAAAAAAGCTCTGTAGCGACTGGGATAGGAGAGGTGGAAAAATATTCTGACCTAAATTCAAATGCCGTGATGCTTATGAGTGCGGGCTACATCTCTCAAAAAAAGAAAAAAAAAAAGACACTACATCATTCACTGGTGTCTTAGCCTGCAACACTGTGCAGGCGCAAACACTGCTGACCCAGTTGGTAATCTTATGTAAATGGGTCTGTGGCTGCTAAATTGGCATATACTATACATTTATGGATTAAAGCTGTACAACACAGAAATGGGTTTTAATTTCTGCTTCAAGTGCCTACTTCACATCCAGGAGTAGATACAACAAACACAGCAAACATCACTACAAGTGCTAAAGTGTGGGAATTGGCAGAGAGCTGTAGTTGTTTTTACAGAAAACGTGAAAGCCAAAAAATAGATGTTCTCAGTCGCTTAAAGCCACTATGTAGGGTTCATGAACATACACTAAATACACTGAATAGTCGTAATGGTTTTCATAAACACACTCATCTTTGCATACAAAAGAAATCATATCTTAAATGAATAATTCTTACAAAGCGGGCCAGTTTGCCCATTTACAGTCATGAAATACAGAACAAGTAGCTTTAATTGAAACTGTGTGTCTGATGAGACTGCTGAGAAAATGTTTTACATCTAATTAGTTGCTAATGCAAAAGTGTACATTAGATAAACAGCAGTCAAAGTTGTAATTAACACTAAAAACATTTTTAAAGCAAAACCATAGTGGGAGCTTGTTTCCAAAGATTTTTGCACATTTTTGCAAATAATTTTATTAATTAGAAAGGAACAAAAAGATGTCGCATACATACCAAAAAATGTATGCACAGATAAAAATGCACAGAGATTTGTATAAAATGTACAGAGATATGTATCACTGTACACAAAGCTTAGGAAAAAACTGCAATAACATGATTGGTATTTTTTAGTTTCTACGGCAGGGGGATGGATTAAACCACTATTTTACATGGAAAAATGCCTTCTCTGCCCATTAACAACTACCATCTTCAGCCCGTGAAACAATATTACCTCAGCGAAATGAAGAGAATTTCAGAGGTGATCATTATTCTTATCCTCCCCGTTATTAATATGTTTCTTTTTCATGAATGCAAGTTTAAGAAAAGGATTAATTATAGACAGTAAATTGTCTTTCCTTCTTTTCTTGGGAGAAATAAATCTCTCTCTTATTAGCTTCTCTTCATTAGTTCCATAAAACCAGAGCTGAATTTAAAATGCTTCTTGATGATCGGGCCCCATCATTTCTTAAAGACCTCATAATATCACGTCATCCCAATAGAGCACTTTGCTCTCTTACTTGTGATTCTTGGGGTTTCCAGTGGAACCAGCTCCCAGTTTGGATTCGGGAGACAGACACTCCTTCTGCTTATAAAATGAGGCTACAAAGCTTATAGTTAGGCTGGATTCAGTGACCCTGTACAGTCCCTTAATTATCCTCGGGTTGCTGGGATACTTTCCACGATGCACTGAGAGTTCTTCTTCACCACTTTTGCCATATGCTTGCTAATAAGAAATCATCTGACTGTGGAGGGTCTTAACTTTACAACATAAAGTGGCTAAAGGTGCCTGCTGTTATGCAGTGCTGCTATATAAATACAACTGAACCGAAATTAATAATATAATTAGTGATACCAATTCAAAAGTACCAAATTCTACAGATTTAAAAAGTACAATACTTATTTTTTAAGGAAATCTAATCTGTGCATGTATATTTTAACTAACAATTCAATAATTGCATTCATTGTCCTACTTTTGCTCCCATGAGGTTTCGATGTGTGTCTGGGTGGGCATGCTGAAATGTGTTTTTTTAAGAGGCTTACCAGGCTGTCTGAATGAATGGAGCAATTTGCCTTTGCTCTGCAGTCGTGGAAGTTTGTATGGGATTTAGGGTATCAGAGAAGAGTAAAGGAGAGCAGACATGTAATCAAAATTTTCTAATTTTGACTCAGCTCTACTCTTCCTCTGTGTCCTCCTCCCTGCGTTCTCTCTCCCTCCCTTTCTCTATACATCTTTAACTTCTGCTTCCTCTCATACTCCACCTCCATCACCAGATCCTAATCAAGCTGGTGCTGTGAGAGCCTCTTGAGTAAAACTGCTCCATCATATCTCATTTTTTTGTTTGCTTTCATCACCTGTTTTCAGCTGCAGGTGAATATTTGGAGCAGGCACCCAGGTTGCCACGGGAACCAGAACTGCCTTAACCAATGGCGTGTGCTGCCTGATGTCCGACAGCAGCTTGTCAAAACCGTAAACATTCAGGGCTCTGACAACCATGGCGGAAATGTAGACAGTTTTCCCGTTGGTCACGTAGTATCCCAGCGTCACGTTGTGGGGGCTGCAGTCATCGTGTTCCACCTGTGACAGAGATGCAGAGGAGAACAATACAGGTTGGAGTTTGTTTTTTAAAACTACATTTATATCTGTATTTCAAGGCAGACTGTCTTTAAAGCATTGTTTACCTAGTGGATTTGTGTGCTCATTTTAAAGCATACACACTGCAAAGAACTGCAGAAACCATATCAGAGCAGAAATCAACTCTACCAGGTGACACGAGCTTAGAAAACTACACTGTACACCAAGCATCTTTGTCTGATACATGTTGTTCTCAAGCGATGGGCTTCAAATATAAATGTATCAGACTATGAATACTTATAATCCTGGCATTTTTTTTTAAGTCAAATCTGACTCAAGGGAATTTTATAGCTTGAGCCCTCACCAGTCATGAATCTGATGAACCGTGTCCCGGAAAAACACACACAGACAACAATCGGCGGTGAGTCAAGGCTTGTATTTCTGGAACTATACACTGCCCACTTTCCTCTACCTTCAACCACACTGAGCTGCTGTAGCTTGTGTTACTATGGCGTCTTCCTCTTTCTTCATCCTTCTTTTTCCTCTCCTCTCTTCCCTGGCTTCCCCGGCTAGTCCATTTCTCAAAAATAACACATCCTTCTTAGTGAAACTGTATCTCATTAACCTTCTCTCCTACTCTTATCCCCTCTACTTTCCATGCAAACAGAAACGAAAGAAAGTTCACACAGTTTTTCAAACTATAGCTACCTGCCATCTTTGTTTAAGCCCTTTTCTGTTTTAAGTTCTTGTCAAAGCTTTAGCCCCAGTTTCTTCTTTAGTTTTTAATTATACTCAGCGACACATTCCTTTATTCCAGCACCCTACCTTTGGGTTTTGCATATCATTAGAAAACAAAAAAGAGCTTTTGAAGCTCTCATTTTAAGGGCTAAAATGAAGAAGAGTGGGAAAGTCAAAGTATTTCTTGCAGATATTATGTGCGGTTGCAGGAACAGACTGGTTGTCCTCATGTCCTCCGGTGTTACGGCTGGTTTCCTGGCTACAAGGAAAACAAGTGAAAGTCAACTCGATCCTGTGACGCAATCTTCTAACCATAAGCACTCTGTAACTGTCAGCTTGTTAGCTTGTATTCTTTGTTTTGCCCACCTATTTACTAAAGAAGCACACAAACTATTAATGACTCATTTATGGAGATTCCAGTACAGTAGCTGAAAAAGCAATTATGTTAAAAGACATGGTTCAATGACACAACATATTAAATGTAACCTGCAAGTTAATTTCATGCTGTTTGACAATCCCTGCCCACGCTGAAGCAATGTTTCGCCTGCGTATCACTGCTTTTAAAGATCTGTTTCCTTCCTCTTGTTGTTTCTATTGTCAAAGGACTGATCCTGACTGCCAAATAATAGCTTACGTTATCTGATGGATAGGATGAAAACTCAGGAGATTGAGGTTGTGTGTATGTGTTGCAGGAGGGTTAGATGAAAGTGGACTGCAGCTTTGAGATACTGAGTCACTCCAGCGTGAGCTCACAAACAACTGGATAAAAATAGAAAGAAAAAAAAAAAGATGAAGACAGACAGACAGCAAGATGAAGGGAGGCAGGTGGACAGACAGAGCCGGGCAGGCCCAACAGGCGTACAAACAGACAAGTGAGACAGACAGGTTGGCAGAAAATCAATCGACTTAAACCCAGGGAACAATCAGATTGGAGGGAGACGGAGAAAGGGAGCAATATGAGAAATGTAAACACTGAGAAATATGCAAAGGAAACAAAAGTCAGAACAGAGACATGATACGGAAAAAAACAGCAGAATGGGAAAATTATGTGAATGAAAAAAACGTAATAGCTCATTCTTAATTTGTTTTACATTGTAGCGCATGTGAGAGAGAGAGAGACAGTACAAGGGTGCGTAATAACCTCTGAGTAAACTGCCTCGATATTCAGCAGGTCATAACAATTCAGACTCAACCACAGTCTGCATTAGTCACCTCTCTAGCACCCTTCATGTGAATCCTTATGAAGTGAATGAGGAGGAGCATGTGATGAAAAGTATTGTAAACTGATGACACACTCACATATAGAATATCTGAGCACACATGAAGAGCAAAAATCATGGCAAAACAGAAACACAACAAAAAGATTTGACTGCAGCATTGCGGCGTGGTCCTTTTAAATATAATTTATAGATCTACAAAATTTCTTCTGCAGTATTAAATGCACTAGAAGATTAATAATGTGTATGCAAAAAACTTGTATTAGCCTTAATAGCCATTTTATTTGCTTCTGACATATGTCTTCTAGCCACTTATCCATTGCTGCTGTGGTCTGATCTTTCTGATCTAATTAGCAATAATTAATTATTGTGAATTGCTCGAAATACAAATTATTAGTTGAGCATACTAGTGTTAGCTGCTAGCTTAGCACCCTCTGATCACTACTGGCTCCAAAAAAAGATGTTTGATGCTTCAAAATGTCCAGAAAACAACGCTAGATATGTCCATCTTTTATGTACAGTGTTTGGTAGTTATGGGCTGGTCAGCTGTGTTAGTATGAGGGGGCGGAGCTCTGAGCACAGGTTCGTCATAGAGAGACATGATGTCACTGGAGCTTCCGTAGTTGGCCACACCACGACGATTCCCACAGTGAAACCCTTTACTTTGCTATCAGAGAACCAGGGATTACAGGAAGTAACCCAACATCATTGTTTTTATGATTTTTATTATGTTTTTGATCTTTACCAGTAATAATTTAACAAATGCCTTGCCATTACTGACCTTTTCTTTTGGACCCTTATTACACAAACAGATGTCTGTGGTTACAGTAATGGCAAAAAGAAAAAAAAGCGCAGCCTCTTCGGTCACCTTGAATGAAGCTGAACTAAACTTCAAGGGAGTTTGAGCTTTTAGGAGGGGGCTGAAAGCACACAGTTGGTTCTTTTCAGAGTCCCTTTAGGAAACACCACGGCAGATCGTCCCCCTCCATCTCACCTTATCCTTCACTACATCCATTAATTTTGTCTGTGCTCTTTCTCTTCTCGTGTCTGGCAGGACACCCTTTCAACATCCTTTGCCCAGAATATCCACTTTCTCTCCTCTGCACACCTCCAAACGATCTCATCTCCAGTTTGAACTCCTGTCTTTTCGTTCATGCCACAGTCTCCGAAGCATACATCATAGCATGTATCACCAGCATCTTGTCAAGCTTCTCCTTCACTCTTCTGCTATCTTTATCACTGCTGACACTCATCTTCATCGACTCCGCCCTGCCTCCACTCTCTTCTTCACTTCATATATTCATTGTAACATCCATCTTCTTCTCATTCACACACATGTATTCTGTCTTGCTTCTAATGACTTTCACTCCTCTTCCTCTGCCACCTGATTCCTACTTTCACTGCAGATCATAATGTCATCTGCAAACATTATAGAGCTCTCTGTCCTCCTCTATCAACCTGTCCATTACCACTGCAGACAAGAGGGGGCTTGGAACAGATCCCTGATGTAATCCCACCCCACCTTGAACCAATTTCTCACTCCTTCCACATACCTCCCCACCGTGTTGCTACCCTCAGACATGTCATACATGAAAAACCAGTGAGCGGAGCTTATAGAAAAAGAAGAAGACGATGATGAAGAAACACTGACCTGTGCATAAACAGTGGAGTCATTCAGGGCTCTCTGCAAGGCATGACTCAGACCTTTGGAGAGGTGATGTTTCAGTATGAGGTCTAAGCGGTTCCTGCGCAGCTCAATAGATAACACTGTGAAGATGAAAAAATGTAATTAGTTCTCAATCACCGTGCACTATGTCTTCATATGTGCACATTTACATAATTTTTATGCTTTAATAAATCTATCAGCACTGCTTCTGCTGTAAACTTAAAGTATACTTACTTATATATCATGAACAAGCTCAAGTACTATTAAAAGCTTTAAAAAAAACCACAGCATCGCTGCTATGTGCAATCAAATGCTCACTAATGTGTGATGTGTGGCTTTTTATATTTGTTAATGGGGAAAGGCTGTACTTACTTTTATCCAAGTTTTAATTAATTTGTGCACCTCTACTGACATGTTGGCCACATAATAGGCACTTTCTGCCTGACTCTCAAATGCGGCATTTTGTGTGCATTCATTATTACTTCATTATTTTTTCTGGAAGATAAGATGGTAAAGTCTGCCTGTACTTAACACTGAGTGTACTTTATGTAATTTAAAGGACATGCAGTACCTAGATTATTTTTATGAGAGCTCTCTGATGTCCTAGCCATTCATCTTACTAGCTTTACTTATTCTTCCTCATCTTTCACACAGTTTCTATAAATGTTAAGAAATCCATCATTATCTCATTATCGCTTACCGGTGATGTTTTGGTTTCTTACCTGTTCTAACCCAAAACTTTTCAGTAATGTTGCATGGCAGAGGACTTTCCTCTGCACTGGTACTAGATGGAGGAGGAGATGGAGTAGTCTGGATGAACACAGTGGTAGCAGGCGCCTTTGTTGTTGTTGTGGTAGAAGTAGTAGTAGTGGGAGCTGTAGTAGTCGTGGTAGCCATGGTGGTAGTAGTAGTGGGCTCAGGGGTGGTAGTGGTAGTAGTTGTGGTGGTGGTGCTGGTGCTGGTGGTAGTAGTCGGGGGAAGAGTAGTAGTAGAAGCAGTAGTCGGGGCAGGTGTGGTTGTTGTAGTGGTTGCAGGTTGAGTTGTTGTGGTAAGTCTGATGCTTGTTGTTTGCTGCGTAGTGGTTGCAGCACTGGTATTTGGCGATAACGTTGCATTGTTCCCAGTGGTTGCTGCCTGATTCATCATATCATCGGTGGTCACAGTAAGAGTGGTCATTAAGGGTGTTGTTGTAGTTACTGTTGTCAGCTGAAGACTGTCATTGGTCACAGTGTCCTGGCTTGTGATGTGTGTAGCCGTGCTGGATTCTGGTGGTGTTTGTGCTCTTGCAGTTGTGGGGAATGGTAAAGTTGAGCTGGTAGTGGGAGACAGAGGCATCTTTATGGTGGTGGTGGTTGTTGTGGTGGTCGGACGCCGTGAGGCGTTTCTGGTGCGCACAGGTGCAGTGGTGTTCCACTGGTGGGTGGAGAAAGGGCTGGTGACATTGGCAGGAAGTGTGACATCATGGTCACCCACTGTGGACAGGAGTGATTCGGGAACTGTAGGGAGATCCCAGGCCGGCAGGCTGCTCACTGAGTCCTCTGTAGGGCAGAAAACATGAAAATCAGTCATAATAAAGGATTTCCAGAGACTCTGAATATAAAAACTACTCAGCCTTTTTTCGGATTTAAATGGAGCACAGCATTAGTTCAGCTAGTTCATCTCAAACAGGGTACACAATTCAAGCTGCAACAATTGCTACAGATCTGCAAGCCACTTTGTGACCCACCACTTCAGCACTTCCTTTCACAGTATTTCTAACTTAAATGAATGCTGTGTCTGACGTCAGTGATGCCTGCTTTGTTCTGTTTGGGGGTCTTGCTTTTTCCCACCCCCACTACAGTTTTCCCATGTGTGCACAGCAAAGGATGGAGAGGTCCATAAACAATGCCAGTGTGCTGCATACAGAAGTATCGCTCATCTGTTGATTATAGTGGTCCTGAATGAACCATACATCTTATATTAGGTCAAACATGAACTGCAGAAAGATAAGACACTTGAAAGTATTGGTGCTATTTTTGGTATTTTATATCATCTGCTGACCTACATACAGCGTATGCAATATATAACATAAGAGACTACAGGCTGATAGCAAACACTAATGCAGCTACACTTGTCTTTGACCTGAATCTGTAATATTTGACTCTTAAAAAGTGTAAACACAGTTTTAACCTACTCATACCACACCTATATGCATATATGCAAAGACCCCTGAGCAACCAAGTTTAGAGCAATGTCTCTTAAATCCTCATTAAAGCACTGCCATAGGGGTATTTAAATCTAAATAAAGTGATGCAAAGGAACCAGTTGCCTGATAACAGCAAACCAGCAAGACTCAGTTTTCACTTTTGTCATGAATGAAAAAGATGAGGTTTTTGTCCAATTGAAAGCACTTAGATGGACTGCATGATAGTTTCAATTTTGAATGGGAAATAGAAATCCAATTATAAAATGTGAACCAGAGAGGCATTTAAATGAAAGGGGTTTGTTTAATCCATCTACATACTGATGCGAGACGCATATTGATGAGTGTAGAGGAAGCTAAAGTAAACAAGAGCCAGGCGATCAATGAACCTTTTCAGACCAAGCTGCGGATTCATTCTTATCAACACCTGACGACTTCAAATATTGTGCTTGTTATGTGACACAAAACTCTGAGCAACAGGATATTAGCTTTCTGCTCACTCGTTGATCAGAAGCTAAAATATATGTGAAGGATTTACCTTGCTGATGTCAGCGCTATAGATAATGATGGCATGACAGGAAGCAGGGGAGATACGAAGGTGATGAAATGGGACAGGACATGAAGGATGCTGACAAAATAGTGAGGGCGATGATGGGATGATGAAGATGATGCGCCTAAGTGGCTGTGATGATAGCAATGCTGAAAATTACAATTTGATGAAAGTAGTTAAGAATGACGATTCATAAAAGATGACATCAAAGCCGATTTCGCTGTGTGAAAGTGTGCTGTAGGCTTAAAAAAAACAAAAGCTGAGCAAAATTAGCTGACTGTTTGCTATTCACTTATTATTGCCACAATAGGCCTTTGTGCAATGACGTAAGCAGAGTTAATGCATGCCATTATTCAATTAGGGGGAGCAATTAAATTCCACAGTCCCTGCAATCAGGTGATCACATTAAAGCAGTCTCTTTATGATTACTTTTCACGGGATGCCAAATACAATACTACATTGTTGTGCATGATCGTTCAGTGGCACATAATCCTCAGAGGAGTCTTGCTATTCAGAAAGGTGAGAAACTGCTGAGACAATTTGCAAGTCACACACACAGCTCCACACACGTTTAGCTCCAGTAGCTAAATGTTGGTGGGTGGGTAACAGTGTGATCCTATTTTATGCTAGTTTAAAGTTTGGCCGGAGTCAGAGGGTCAAACAGCTTTGTTATGCTAGTATAAATAGCATGCTTCCTGCCTGTCTAAGCAGACTGTATAGACTGCATGGGTTGTTTCATTTCATTCTTTTAACTACACTGAAGTGATACCAGAATCCTGAGGGTCAGGCTATAGTATGAAACATCCACCCAAACTAGCATTTTTCATTATGTAGCATGAACCACAGCAGATGAATTATACTTTGTATACAGGACACCGTTGCATTGCATGTAACCCATGAACCAGTGTTTGGAGCAAAAACAGGCCCAGATTTCTTGTTAACAGCAGTGGATCTTAGATGAAAGCTAAGCTAGCAGGCTAATTAGCTATAACTAATTAGCCGCTTAATGCTAATTCAAAAATCTTAGAACCGATTAGTTTAATCAAAAAAAAACCTAAATGTATTTTAGCTTATATCATGATGTGTATGCAAATCAATGCTTACTGAAAAAAACATTTTTTTTATATTTAAACTAAAGTTATTTTTTAACTGTATGTATTATATTTGTAGGAGAAATGACGAAAGCGAAGATGAAGACAGTAAACTTCATCTCAGTTATGTTTCCTCAAAATTGCATTGCTCCCTGTTGTACTCGAAGTCTAACCACTACTTACCAAGATAATTAGTGAAAAATACTCATGCTGATGAACACACAATTTCATCAACTCCTTACACTGTTTCTCTTGTTTTTCCTTTTTAGGAAAAAACTATTTTTTAGTCAGCAGTGTCTAGTTATGGTTGCTAACACGTAATCATTGTAAAAATGTGAAACATATTCAAATGGCAGAAATATTACATACCAATGGTGGGGCTACTGTTGCTGTTGGAGTATTTAGTGTTGACAACAAGCACAGATATATTCTGTGATCCTGCTGTGTGACTGTCTTGTAGTGTACTAGCTGGAGAGGAGGAGGATGTGGAGGAAGAAGGCAAAGAGGATGCTTTTGTCGTAGAGGAGGAGGTGGCTTTGGCCGATGATGAAGAGGAGCTTTTGGTCCAAGCAGCTTTAGACAGCAGCCCTAAAGGTTTTCCAACCACTGGAGCCTGCAGCTCTGCTGTCTCTGCCAGCATGGTTAGGACAGATGAGAAAGCTGCCTGCTCTCTTCTTTCCTCTCCATCTGTCTGTAGCCTCCGCTGCCCCAGCCAGGGAGCTGTGTCCCCAGGCATGCTCGGCAGGTCTTCCCCTTCTGTGTCTACGGGCCTCCATTCTGCTCCGACTTCAGCCCAAGCACCAGTTCCTGTCATAATCCCAGTCTCGGTAAAGACTTTGCCACCTGCTTCAGCACGCACTCCTGCTTCTGTTTCTGTCCAAACTGCTGTTCTGGCTTCAGCAAACACTTTTGCCTCAGGCCAAGCTTCAGACCCAGCATCAGGACCAGTGTGAGGCCCATCCATTGTATCCTTGTTGTTAGCCCCAGCTTTGTCTCCAATCCCAGGGGTGGCCGAGAGGTTGGAAGTCACTGCGGGGTCCAGAAGCAAGTCAGCCTGCCTCATTGACTCATGATGACCTCCCTCAGCTGCTGGAAACAGGGTGATGGAGAAGGAAATGGGGAAAGAAAAAGAAAGAATAGAGTTTAATTAGGAGTTCTGGACAACGGCACAATAGTGAGCAGTCTTTGACTCATCAGTCCCACAAGCTAGACAATTACTTTTATGGTAACACATTCCCGTCCATGCACAAACACACACTTGTGAGCACACACAGCTGGAATCCTCAGATCATTAGTCCTCATAATGCCATCACAACTTTCCAGATGCCAGGAGATTTTAACTGCTTTGCTCATCACTGGGGAAAAAATAAAAGTTCCTCCCTCACTCTCTGCAAAACACACACACACACACACACACACACACACACACACACACACACACACACACACACACACACACACACACACACACACACACACACACCTTCTCTTTTTTACCCCTCTGTCTCTCACACATTTATCCAAAGGGATTAAAACTGCAACTGTGGAAAATAGTAATAATGTCTAAAGTAGGTCACTTATGTTTTTAGAGGATAAAGCATAGGGAATTAATTTAGATGTTCCAGAGTGCATTAGGACACACACACGCACACACACACGCGCAAATCCTAATCAGCTGTGATTTCACAGATACTAATCTGATCTGTTAGGTTAGCTGTGCTACGCGTGGCGTTATTATTCCTAGAACATACACAAGCGCTCAGCTCACAAGTCAAATGATGAGAATGATCTGTTTTCCAGGCAAAGTTTGGTGTGGCTTATTTTTAAGTAATCACAGTTTTGTGGCGTCATTTTTCATTTGGTAAACATCAGATGATACGTGGAAATGGAGCAACAAAGATAACATTCAGTCAAAGCATTTAGCTCCGGCCTTTATCTCCATTCTGTAAACTGTCTTCATCTTCTCAACAAAGCCTGAAGGTTTGGCAGAGAAAGGTGATCATCCTGCCTAATACATTCAGGCTCAAAGGCACCTTGCCTTAGTGGAAATGAACAAGGAAGAAATACAAGACTGACCGTCTGATTGGCTTGCTGGACATCTCAGTGGGTGGTACGGTTTACTGCATTTGCTCATTTGTTGTGAAGTCAAAAGGTTTGGTTTTGGCCTCAATCCAGGTAGATGCTGCATGTTTTTGGAGGGTTTTTTTCTTTTTTTTCTTTTTTTTGGTTTCCAGCCAAAAGATTATAAGAGAAGTAAATCTGGATAGATTTTTTTTCAGCACACACTCATTTTAGCCTGTGTGTTAAGTGTGCATGTGTGACGCACACTTCCCATGCTCCCCATGTCTCTAAGGAGGATTGGTTAATTAAAAGACAGTGATTCTGAGCAAGAGAAGCTTTATAGAACTAGCTCTGAGCTTAGCTGCTGTATATCCTCTGGACACCTGCTAGAAAGCCTTTCAACCACTGCACTATTAACTACCACCAATCTGTTCCTCATTAAAGGATGTCATACTATAAATATCATTTAAAGTGGAAGTTAAGCTACTGCAATTTATATTGCAGCTGCTTTATGTTATAGCAAGCTAAGCTCCAATAGCAATCTTTGCTTTTAATTAAGTTTAGTTTCTAATGTCCTTTCTTGTTTCAGTTTATTTATTTATTTATTTTTAATATTTCATTTTAGCTTAGTCTTTTGTGGTAGCTTTATTGTTTTCAGTAAATGGGAGAATTTGAAAAATCCGTACAGGTATTACAATAAAAAAGGAAATTATTAAAAGCAGTGGTGTCTCAGTCTTGTAGACCTCCAAAGTCTGAATGAACATGTCCATCAAAAACTCATCAGGCAAGTTTTGATACAATTTCGATACAAACTAACAATTCAATTCAGTTTTATTTATTCAGCACCAAATCACGACAACAGTCGTCTCAAGGGGCTTTATATTATACAGTAGATCCTACAATAATAGATACAGAGAAAAATCCAACAATCATATGACCCCCTATGAGCAAGCACTTTGGCGATAGTGGGAAGGAAAAACTCCCTTTTAACAGGAAGAAACCTCCAGCAGAACCAGGCTCAGGGAGGGGCGTGGCCATCTGCTGCGACCGGTTGGGCTGAGAGAAGGAAGACAGGATAAAAGACACGCTGATACTTAAACAACGGATATTTCTGCTCTGATTTTTATTCTATTTTAATCTGTTTTATAGGTTTAAAAAATCGTTTGAGTTCCTTTAAATTTGTATTTTAACTAAAATGTTTTTTTTGTTTTTTTTTTTTTACATCTAGCTTTAGCTATTAGTTTCGTTTTAGTTAACTATAATAACCTTGAGAGGAATGTGATTAGTAAATCTACCCTAAAAGTTGACATTTGGCACATAGTTCTTGATAATGTTTAAAAGTAAAAGTGGTACAGAGCATATTAATTTACTGTAATTTGTACAAACACAAGTACACAATACTTATTGAGGAGTGTTTTCTTTCCATAGTCAACTTTTTGTTTCTTTAAGTATCTAACAGGAATCTGTTTATTTGAATGGATGAATGAATGGTCATGGAATGAATGAATGATGGACGGTGTCGAGGATGGAAGGCCTTTACCATATGCATAACTGTTAGCAGTGATTTGAGTGTTTTCTCCGCCAACAGTTGGCCACCTGCTCAGGCTGAGAGCAACATATGCGACTCTACCATCAGACCTCTGACAAAACACTAGGATAGAAGAACCTCTACTGAGAACAAATATGGACAGGATGGATGGATAGATGGTAGGTGGATGGCGGAACAGAAAATATGGATTAAAGATGGATAAATGTAGATCTGTCCAGACATGATATGCTTTCTCTATTTGGAAAAGACACACTGAGCTTGTCCATGTGAGAACATTCGGCTTTTAGCAGATTATGAGAATCATCACATGAAAACGATGCACAAAGCAGGCCGTTTAGGTCGTACTATGTATTGACGATAGCGAGTTTCCAGCTGGCATTGTTTCTGCTGATGTCCCACTGCATCTCTGCAGATGCCAACACAAAACCTGTAAAACCTTGCCAGGTCACTGCAAGCTTTCTGACCACTTCGGCTTGCTATTTTCAGGTGCCTGTGATAATATCCGGGTATAATCTCTTTGGTCAGGGCTTTGCCTTCCTCACTCCTGTATTCCATGCTCAAAGCTTCCGGCCAACAAAAGTTGATCCATGCTGCCGCTCTGACTGAGCAGGACAGGTGGTTAGGAAGTGTGAGAACAGAACTGAGCCAATTGGTCGTCAACATGGAGAGAAAAACTGAGGAGGGGGAGTGTGGCAGCTCAGTCTGCCAACCAGCCAACTGGTGGCTGGTTTTCATTCAGGTAATTATCACACATGCTGGATTAAAAAAAATCTAAATGTCTTGATCTCCACCTCAGAGCTGCAGGCAAGATTTGTCTATGTGACTAAACTACATAGTACATCTGCAGTACCACCCTGCAGTACAGAAGAGTGTCACATTATGTGCACTAATGAAGACACTGCAGTTTCAACTCATTAGGCCAAATAAAATAGCATTGTTAGTAACAGGCAGAGTGTTTTTCACATACACAATGCAATCAGTGGATGCGCTCACAATGCCGGGACCTTCAGCAAAAGATGTCATCATGTCACGTTCAGCCTGGTGTTCTATAAAGACATTAAATTCATTTATCAACAACGATTGCACAAAAGCTGCTCAGGATGGTTACAAGTCTTATCTCAAAGTGAGGCACACTGAGCACTGCTGTGAGGGACAATTTTCCATTTCACTTTCACAAATTAAAATATTTACTTGAAACTTTGTTGTAATTATCAAAGTTTCCAAGGAATGAATCACTGGTGATCTAGTGTATATTTTAGTTGGTCTACCTGAGCTAATACTAATGTATTTAATGTAATTAAAAACTAGCTTGCAAATTGCATCTTTATCTCTTAAATTAGCAGTGGTGAAAGGCTAAATGTTAACATGTTACCATTTTTATTGCAAAATTTTAAGAATTGGTTGTCATGACCTTTACCCTTGCGGTTATAGCTTCTTTTTTTTTTGTTTAGTCTATTTTATTTTAATCTGGTATTCCCAGCATGTACAGTTGTGCATTTACATATCTAGCTAACACAGAGCAAAAACAGCATTTAAATGACCTGAATTTTTACTTTAAGTGTTTAGTGAACTCTATCATATAAATGCATTTAATGAAAATCATCCGTCTTTACCTTACTTACTGTTGTTCCAGACTGGGTAGTTACTGTAGGGTACATTATTTTAGCTCGTTCGCTGGAAATCAAGCTTGGACTGAATAATATGGTCTATTTATTTTGTTAACAGCTTATCCACTTATCCCAGCTGTCAAAGGGTAAGAGGCAGGGTACACACTGGACAGTTTGCCAGAGAATTACAGGTATATGCTGAATACGCAAAACAAATTTGCAACTGCCGTCAGAGCATGTGTATGTACAACTGATTCAGCTGAATTTAATCCAGATCATTGGCAGGGGTATTTTTACATTCATTTGTTGTCTAAAGCTTCAAAGCTCACCAGTTGGTGGTGATTTTTCAGTTAAGGTAATTGCTAAAATGTAAGACAAATAGAGGTCACACTCACAACCAACATGCTAAGGGGCCAAATTCACTAATATGTGTGCAAAAGTGTTTGTCATTTGCAAACAAAACGAGTGTGCATGTTGTTCTTAAAGTTTTGTTTAGGATAATGAAACAGATTTATTCTGGACTGCCTTCTGCGGTCCTTCATTCTGCTGGAGGTTTCTTCCTGCTAAAAGGAAATTCTTCCTTCTCACCGTCACAATGTGCTTGTTCATAGGGGGTTATTTGATTGTTGAACACTCTAGGATCTTTACCTTACAGTAAAAAGTGCCTTGAGGCAACTTTTTTTTCCTCGTTTGGCACTATATGAATTACTATTTGTACAATGCATGTGTGTTTACATTTTGATCATTTGCACATACACAAACCGTTGGGAGTTGCACATTTCTGTGCAGAGTAAGAACAACTTCATGGGACAAAATTGAATTTTTTTGTGGACTGGTGTTTAAAGCATTTGCATGGTTTAAGCACCTATCTACATATTTGTCTCTACACAGTGCTGTGAATGAGGTCCAAGGTCTCTGTGTAAAGCGAGACTGTGAGGATCATGGAAATTTTTTTTCTCAATGCTATTGTTTTTCCTTTTAAAAAATAAAGTGTTTGACTTGCTACCAGGACTCCCACTCTAACCACAAAGCACTCATGTACTCGATGTGGTACGAGACTCAGTGGGCGTAATGGTAGTCTCAAGCCAATAAATTCTATCCAACACAGTGAGGCCGTCCAACAGGATGGACATGTAACCATTTCCTGGGACTATTCAGGACATCCATCTGTCTGTGTGGAGGCAAGAACAGAAAGCAGTTTGGATAGATTGTTGGAAAAAAAAATAGATATTTAGAAAAAATTAAATCAGTCAGTGATAATAAAAAGAGGCGTACTAATCAAATCGTACTCAAAAGGTGGCTTTTATGTTAATATTTGAGTTGCTGTCTTTAGTTTAATTCTTTAGTGATGTCTGCCAGCATATTAGTATGACCAGGACTGTTGCTTTGACAGGATCTGACAGCACTGAAGCAACCCAGACACTCCATCTGTTTGTGTGAGAAACAGCCCAAAATTTCCACAAGGATGCAAAAAATGCTCATGTGATATAATGCAATTATTTAGGTTCTTGAGCGTTTAAAACAATCTGTCTCTCATAATGTGTATGTGCAAAAGAAAAGTAATGCAGCAGCAGTTCTGAGAAGTTTATTATTCTCTGAAGGGGAGAAAGCAGCATTTGGAAAGTGTGCCGTGTTCTCAGTAATACTGCTAAGAGCTGCCAAAGTGTAAGAAAACTGCCTGACAACAACAACTACCCATTGTGTGAGCTGAGTGCAGCACAATATCACACCGACTAAAGAGTGTGATAACAGGGAAGTAGGCCTACTTTTCTCAGGATTTATAGTTAAATTAATGTAAATATGTACTGTTTGTGTTTTTTTCCTCATTTACACCTTTAAGCCAAACCAAATTGTGGAAACCTCCAGAATACAGCTGATCATTAAACATTTGATTTGATGTGGCGATCCTATGCAAGGAACCATTTAAGGCATCCAAGTTCGCAGACAATTTTCTGCACATCTGCAACCTACTTTGCAACCCAGCATCACGTCAGCTCCAGTTAGCATCGGATCTGTTGCCACTGCCTCACTGCTCTTTCCAACTCTGGTTGTCTATTTCTGGCTGAACTGAAACAGCAGTTACATGCACACACAGTACAGTGATGGATTTAATGCACACAATAAAAAATTGTGGCTAATGCACTCAAAAAAATGAATGAGGTGGATTGTTCAGTGTATATTAATTATTTATTTTCATTTTACTTAAAATATATGTTTTTGTTAAGTTAACATATGTTTTTCTAATCAAGTCTACGTAATTGTGTCTATTATTCAACGTACATAATACCAGAGGCGGAGCCAGACATTTGAGACACCCGGGGCTTAGCCCAAAAGGGTAGTATGCATGTGGGATTTTTTTTTTTTTTTTTGGGAGGGGGGGGTAGAAATGACTGAAAGATTAATTGGCTCTGTCTTGAGCTTTGTTCAAAAAAGAATGACTTCATATAGGGAAAAATATATATCACATATGCAGGACACCTTAAACTAGTTTTTTAATTAAACAGCAAGGCAGAACAAAGTCGGGGCTGTATCAAGACACGAGGACTAAACCCCAATTCAACCAGACCCAGAACTGATCCGGAATTAAAACAGGACTACAACAGTTCAAAATCAGGACTACTTAGGATTTAACCAAGACAGAACCACAATCAGAACTAGATGATAGTAGCACTAAAAATCATCATAGACCTGCACTACACTTATTTTTTTAATTCTACCAAAGTCCACTATTTAGATTTAGAAAAGTTTATATAATTATTTAGCCTCGTTGTGCAAACAAGCCTGCAAAACTTAATAAATGTAGAATTTGAAAAATAACAAACCTAAAAAGAAACACTAGGTACGAGATACATGAGGACCTATGATACGGTGATACTTTTGGTAAACAACCATTTGACTAACATGTGTGTCTCACCTGCTCTTGGTCATCTCTGTTCTGTCCTCATTCTCCATCTCCCTCTCTGTTCCTCTCTCTCTCTCTCTCTTTGTGCTGACAATCATCAAATATACAGATATTTACAAACTCTTCAGATCAAAACACAAACACTTTTTTAATTGTAACATCAAATTAGACTAAATGTTTATTTTTTTTAGATTGATAAATATAAAAAACATATTTGTTAACTTTAAGAGTAAAGAGAGAAACTATCTGTATTTCTTAATTGTAAATGGCACCAAATTGTATTCAAAATTGAGCCACACTTATGGAGCTCCACAGTTCTTTTCCTGGTGTTTTGGTTGACATCTCTTGATTTTCCCATGTCACAGAAACAGGCTCTGTGTTTTGCCTTATATGCATCCACAGCTGTGCCACCAGTTTACTCACATGGACTCTACTAACCTGTCAGAAGCTTCTTCAGCTCAGAATGGAATCGTCTGGAGTTTCTTATTAATTAACAATAAACTTAGTGTATATGTACTCCTAAATTTGATGAAAGTGATAATAAATAGAAGCTCTGTCTCTCTTTATTCTGACATTTAACTAATTCAAAATATATTTCAATATTTTTTTAAAACAAAAGTTTACTCTAAATTGATGTTGTACAGTAAAAATGTTTTCTCCCTAAAGTGTATGTAAATATCTGGTTACAAATGTGAATATCCTGCTGTGTACTGAAATCCCTCTTGTTTTGCATAGAAATATACTGAACAACATACAAAGCATAATATATAAAATAACATTTACCTGAGTTTTTTCTTTGAAAGAAGCTCCTTATGTCCATTCTTATATTTCAGTACATAACTGAAACCGATTTAGTCGGGGAGGGTAAGAACTGAAAATATGAAATAAACACACGTAAGCTAAGACTCTCTAAAAAAATAGCATTTGTTCGGCTTTTCATTTCGCCTTTTGTTGATTCACTTGAAGAGCAAGTAACGTAATATTGGTCAAGTGATCAGTTTGATATCAATCTTTCGTGATGCACCGTCATATTTACATTATTTGTACGGTATGAATGATTTGCTTTGGTACCTGGTCAAACTTAAGCTCTCCTTAGTATGGCTGGCTCCGTTTCTCCAAAAGCGCACTCACAGGCAGCAGCTGCCCCGCCCCCTCGCTCAGTCGCTTAGTGCCTGAGCTCGGATCATACCAATATCAGAGGGGGATTCACGCACAGTCGTAAATTCCCACAGTGTGCACTATGTGCTTCGAATATTGTGTGTACTTTTTCTTTTATACAGTTGTCAGCCAGGCATCTAACTATGAAAAAATTACACTCCAAAAGACCCCGGGCTTCTGACAAAACAACCCGGGCTTAAGCCCAGTAAGCCACCCCCACGCTCCGCCCCTGCATAATACTAATGTGTTACTTGATCGCATAACATTTAAGTTAAGTAAATTAGGATCGATATACCTTGTATATCCACAAGGTGGCAGTAATGCAAAAACAGTTGTAATGAAACCGCGCAGAACAAGAAGGTTTCACGGCTTGTGCCTGCTCATGCCTAAGACTTCAAATTTAACTGAAAAAGGCTGTTTTGGCGCCAAGCTGCTGTTTCTTTGAGAGGTAAGACCACTTTTTTCTTTGACTATGTTGTGTAGTATCTATATGTCCAGCATGGTTATATTTTGCGTTTGTCTTACAAGACATGTTATATCGTTTGCGTGTGCTTGTTTTACATTAGTTTTACTGGGTCCTGGACATGCTTATTTTGTGGACTGTGTAAGAAACATTTTTATTGTTTTTTGTTTTATTAAGGGATTAGCTACAGGGGTTCATGGGGTTATTCTTTCAAGGGGTTATTTTTCCATTTGCTTTCTTGGGATTCCTTTTCTGTAATCCGAGAGTCGGAAATATCGAATAGGATAGCAAGGATAGCATAAAGTGACATTTAAAATCCAAAAAGTCAAGGGCGAAAGCCACTGTGACACCATTGTTCTGCTCTATCAGTAATCTGTATTATGTAAAAATGGTCTGTAAATACAGCATGTTTCCTAGCGGAGTTATACATATCAATGTAGTTATAAATTACAGTTTGTGAAAGTACACACTTAATTTTTTTAATAAAATTATTCAAGACATATGAGTGGACAGACAATGGAGGTCGACAGACCTGGTGATAATTGCTTCTATAGAAAGTTAGCACATGGCAGTGTCAATCTCTTGCTTTTCTTCTGAGTAGTATTTTATTTAGTTGTAATTCAAACAATAATTTGCTTCTTGAAATTAAGGAATTAATTTTTTTTTTTCTTTATAAATCTCAGATCCTGCCTTTACCTGCTCCCTCCTATACTGATGTGGTGTATGTGGTATTGCTGAGCTTGTATGTGAACTGTTATACTTTTAAAAACAAAACTGTTTTAGAAGTTAAGTTTTCTTTTGTGACCCATCCCATGCCCCTGTTATTTCTTCTCCACATCTGAACCATGGTAAAGGTTGCAGTTCAAGGGCCTGAGGCATGAAATTCTTTTCAGATCAGCTGTGATCAATATTTTTTGGAACTTGATAAATAACAATAAAAGCTGTAATGGTTCCATTAGCATTTTGTGTAAATGTTTGTGTTAAAATTATAGCTTTAATGAGGTCTTACTACATTAGTTTTAGTTTGTATATGTGTACATATAGTATGTATATTTACAGTACAGTATGTTGTGTTTGTTGACATATTTTCAGGTGGAAGCAGAATATGTGAGGATTACTACTGCTGCACATGTTCCAAGGCTTTTTACACAACTTGACCAATACACTGACCAGCTCATAAAAGTCTTCAAGAAAAAAGGAGGCGTTGCAGGGAAGAAAATTAGACAAACTTTGGCCCCAGCCACACAGGTGCGTTATTCTGTTGGTAGCAAAATATTATGGCTAATAAGATCATTTTCAAATTTAAACAGCTAGTGTATGGTAGCTGCACAGTGCACTTACATTTATATTAAGCAAGACAAAGTTTGGTACTCAAAACGTTGGAAAATTTAAATTACCTAAACATATGTAAAATCTGATCCCTTGATTTAGGTTAAACCAGAAGTGAATGTTTTTATGTTATGTTTTGAATGCAAAAAAGATGATGTATTAGTTTGTCTTTACCTCCATTATGGACATATATAATGTGGTGGAAACCCTGCCCAACAGGTTAACTATTCATGTCCATGTGATGATTAGTTGGTCTTGTGTACATGTCTATCTGTGCAGTGGATATGTCATTCATTTTGCGTATAATGTGAGTTTCTGTCATCCTAAAGTATATCTGTTTTCTCTTCCTGTATCTCTGCCACTCTCTACAGAAGGAAACCATTGAAAAGGGGAGGGAGTGTGTCCTCAGGGCACTACCTTTTTACCTGAATGAAGACCCAAGCATCCTCTTCAAAGAATAATTGGTTGGTAATTTTAGTTTAGTTTTTTATCTGTATTAAACCAAATTTTGAATAACTAATGTTGTTGCATGTTGTAATGTTGTTGTTGTTGTAATTTGCATGGAACCTGTTTAAATGTTTTGGGAAATCTTCTTGTATACCCAAACTATTTATATTTATCGTTGAATCTGTAGTCTAAAATAGTGGCGCACTGGGGTGCATGTTCCTAATATTGTGTTTACGTCATTAAAGGGTAGCTTTGGCCCTTTTTCTTTCTTTTTTTAAAACTGGATGCCATTTTTCTATGTTTTTGTGTCTAAGCTACAGCTGTTCAGAGGGAGCTGGAACAAATTACCCTTGCTATCTTTACCATCGAAAGAGCTGATGCCAGCACTCCTCCAGCCGATGTGGGTGTAAGCGCCAGACGTCTGCTTTATATTTTTATTTACGATTGAGTTCATGTTTGTTTTATAATTCATAGATTCATTACATAAGTCATCTTTTCAGGATTAATAAATGTGAAAATATATGTGTTTACATAAAGTAATTTTAAGTCACTGTTTTGGGATTGGAACCTAAAAGGGGGTACCTCTCACTTTAATTATGTAAGTGCAATAGTAGCATGAAACCCTGTGTGAGAGGGAAGGGGAGGAGCATGGACAGAGAGGTTAGGAGTCTCACGGTTTTCTGACCGTGTGCACAGCTAGTTCTGGATAACTGCTATTTTTTGGAACTTTCATGCTTTTTAGGAAGGAGTTCATTGTTACATCTTCCGTTTGTAATAAATAAACAGTCTTCAAATCATAATGCAACTGGAAGCATTTCTTTTGGAAACCAGGAACACGCGTCAGCCATAGACTCTTCTTTTTTGAACTTGGTTTATTGGAAATTACCCTACAGTGGGTATAACCATCTAGTGTGTCCTGCATGACCTGGAAGACCTGGCCTCTGCATGTGCACTCTTGATGGGTGGGATATATGCACTGAATCTCAGTTAACCTCAAGACTGAAAGCTAAGAGACAATCAAAAGTATTGAGATTTAAAGGATTTAATTGAGAGATGATACTGCACCAGAAATGTTGAAGGGTGGTGTGTATATTAGCGTTCAAGGCATATTGTTATGAGGTGGAAATATGTTCATATTCAGTTTGTGTTACATTGTGTGCATTGTAAAGGTAATTGCAATACATACTAAAATTAAGGGTAAGTTAGGAGGTTGATCTGATATCCTCGTGTTGGTGTTGTTCCCAGATCATCATACTAAATGTTGTTCCAGGATCAACATTGCAAGTGACCAATCAGAATGTTGTGACGTCATACTTTTGCGACTTCGGGAAAAACCGGCGTAAAACAAAAAACTGTACTTAAGCTGCGTGAAACCGCCTCTGTCCGCCGATCAACTGACCCTAACCCTAACCGTAACCCTTTAATAAACAGTAAGCAGAATTGATATTGTCCTTGCAACATTGGAATTTCATAAATGCACGAATGGCTTGGAATAGAATAATGTCACAACAATGTGATTGGTCACTTGCAATGTTGAACCTGGAACAACATTTTCATGATGGTCTGGGAACAACACCAACACGAGGATATCAGATCATCCAAGTTGGGAATGCAGGATGAATGTATATTTTGTGGACTTTTAAAGACGAACAATTGTTTCCATGTTAAAATGTTTCCATCTGAAGTTTTTTGCCCAAACACTGGTAAAATAAATGTTGACAGTGGCGAGTGTTAAATGGTTACTGCTGTGCTGTTGCAAAAAAACTGAACGCTGACAAGCTGTTTTATTGTTAGACCATAATGTTGGCATGTTTTGTTAAAGTTTTATTTGGGATGGTGATGTAATTTTCTTTGATTGCTAATATCAGTGGACTATTTATTATTATTATTATTATTATTATTATTATTGTTGTTGTTGTTACATTTTTTTTTTTTTTTTTTTTTAATTGTGGCTGTTGAGGTGGACACTTCACTTTGCATTGTTAAAGGAAAGCACTTCATTGGCATTGTGTTACTGGACTGACCCTAAGCAATCATTGCAAATAGCAACTTTGCTATCCATTTTAGACACTAAAAGGAAAAAAACACTCACAGACCTTACTAGCATCACATGTGCATAACTCAAGTGTCATCTTATCAATGTGTTATGTGATCTTCAATGCGTTTTTTTTTTTTCTTCTATTTCTGGTAGATACAGACATTTAATTTAAAGTCTTGATGTTGCATCTGTCTACATACTGTTAATTACTAACCCTAATGAGCTGTTGTGTTTTATTTTGGACTGGGTTTACACAAATGCTCACTGAATGTGTTGGCAATAAAATAAATTTAAAAAAATAAGTTGGATGTACTTAATTCATTTGTGTGGAACCTGTTGACAAAATAGATTTATGTAAAACTAATTAATAAAGCACAAGGTGGCTGAAAATATAATATTTGAATTAATCTAACTTAAATTTAACATTTTACTGCCACAAATAAGAAATGTGTTGAAGTAACTAATCTAAACTATCTAACCTGAAAATATATCCTCTATGTTCATACAACATAACTTGATTTAGTTAGTCTTAAATATGTCTTGTTAATCTTAAGTAGTTTTTTTTTAAATTAGATGAACTAAAGATTTTTGCTTTAAACTAACATAATTCAATTTCGTGGAACCTGTTGACAAAATAATTTTAATTAAAGTCAACGTTTCATTTTTTTGAGTGTGGTGAAGCTTTTTGGTTTCTGAAAGTTGCATCACTAAACAGTTAGAAGAGGACACGCATATCCCCACACACACACACACACACAATGCAGCTTATCAGTGAGTATTAATGCAACGGCTGCTATTTCAGCTGTTGTCAATATCTGAATGGGTTACATTTATTCAGTTCTATTTTCATGGGGGAATGGACTTGCTACACATATATAGTTGCACTGTAGTAATGGCATCCATGTCCATGTGATCAATTCTAAAAATCAGGAGATTTGTGCACACAAGACAAATAAGAGGAAACTGTGCCTGTAGCTTAGACATTTTTCCCTTTTATATTTGTTTCATAAATATTCTAAATTCATACATTATTAGTGCTGCCTACTATCCTTGCCCAAACAGTAGTATGGGCTATAACATAAATATCTCTATGTTTTTATGAAAAGCTGTAAGCAGTAAATATGCTGAAACCCTCTACATATAATACAATTCTTGTTTTCCTCAACTTATCACTTGCTTTCTGCTTGCAACTTGTGTAACGCCATGAGCTAGCTGCTTTGGACTCGCCAAGGCTGCAAGCCTGCCATTGGAGAATATGAGATTAAGTTTAAATTGATGTTTGATCACTGCTGAAATATCCTACACTAA
Organism: Maylandia zebra; assembly: GCF_041146795.1. Taxonomy (NCBI): domain Eukaryota; kingdom Metazoa; phylum Chordata; class Actinopteri; order Cichliformes; family Cichlidae; genus Maylandia; species Maylandia zebra. Next base: position 62,935,946 of record NC_135173.1, on the reverse strand, counting down.
TAAACTTCACACAGAAAGTGAAAAATAGCACTATCGAAACTATCGAAAAACACAAGCACCGGCTCATTTAATCCCGCAGCACTCCAGACATATTTTACAGTCCTTGTGCCAGCATTCATTAATCTTTTCCCAGTAAGATTGCACTTCATTTCCAAATGAGGGCCAAGAGCTGTCAATCAGCAACACGAGGAATAAAATCTCAGAGAGATGCTCAAAGCCTGAACAATAATTCCACTTGTTTTTCTATTGCTTTTTATTTTTTGTAGCATTACTCATGATTACGATTATTTTATGTCCTCAGCATCCTCTCCACCAGTAAACTCTAAATGAAAATGCAAACCTTATATAACGTATATTACATATGGATTGGAACTACACGCTCTAATTCCTACACCCCCCTGTGTTCAGCTCCATGCAGTCTCACTTACAGCTAGTTTAAATTAGGAGATCCAGCCTATTTCAGTTTCATTCAGATGTTTGTTTGGTCTCACTTCATTTTTTCTTTCTTGCTCTTTGCTGTTATACGAATAAAAATAACATGACTTCTGAAGTGGCATGCAAAAAGACTACGTGCAAACATAATTGTGTTTATAAATGCAATATATCTGTAAATATGGGGCCCAAGTTTGGTTAGCCAGCAGCAGAGCAGAATCAGGGTATGAAAGCTTTATAGCCCACTTCCACTCAAGGCTATCTGCTCTGGAACATCACTTAATGTTGTGGACCCTCCATGTGAACATCAAACGGACTGAAAATGAGTAGGGACAGGGTTTAGGGGCCAGACTGGAACTGGCCAATATTCCACTTCAAAAGCCAAGAAAGTGTGATCACTTGGATTGTAGCTACAGACACTGACAGTCGGAGAGGTGCTTGGTTATTGGGGCATATTAATATGTGAAAAAGTAGAAAAACAACAACATAAAGTTTGGAGCCAAAGTGGAAATCAGTACATGCAAATAGACGGGGCTCCAGTATTTGTTGTTGGGGGTTTGTTCCAAATAATCATCTTATTATTATTATTATTATTATTATTATTATTATTATTATAAACTTTATAAAGCACACTTAAAAACCAAGGGTATGCCAAGGTGCTTAACAAGTAAAATAGAGTATAGGAGGAGGATAATAGAAATAGGACCAAAGCAAGTACTAAATATGCAAGCAGATAACTGTCACTAATACATAGGAAAGCAACAGGTACAGAGCAAACAAGAATTTAAATGAGCATAAAAGTGCATGATATAAAATCATAAAAGAAATGTTAACTAGAGGGAAAGGCAAGATTGAATAAGTGGGTTTTTAATCGTGATTTGAACAGTGCAATGGAATCAGATGCGCGGAGGTCGAGAGGAAGGGTGTTCCACAGTACCGGGGCAGCCAGAGCAAACGCACGGTCACCCCGAGACTTCAGTCGAGATCTGGGTTGGGTCAGAAGTAGTTGAGTGGCAGATCTGAGTGTTCTAGCAGGAGTATGTGGTTTGAGAAGTTCACTAAGATAACTTGGCGCTAATTTATTAATAGTTTTGAAAGTAAGAAGTAATATTTTAAATTGAATACGGTACTTTATGGGCAGCCAATGCAGGCTAGCTAGGACAGGGGTAATATGGCAAAATTTCCTGGTACCAGTTAAAAGGCGGGCTGCTGCATTTTGGACTGTTTGCAGTCTAAGAAGAAGAGAAGAGGGAAGACCATAGTACAAGGAGTTACAATAATCATTATCATTATTAGGCCTACTTCCATAATTGTTTATATATATACTTATATTTGCTGTGTGTGTGTGTGTGTGTGTGTGTGTGTGTGTGTGTGTAGTCTTATGATGAAAGAGCACAGAAAGTCACAAAATGTCAAGCTGAAATGTCATTTCCTCACAGCTGTTAAAGTCAAACATTTTGGGTGTTTGGGTCAGTTCAGACCGGTCAATACAAAAGAATTACCCTGTCAAGTTTCTCTGTGTCAGATGGTTTGAACTGAGAGGTAAAATGAAAGAAAAACGAAGGAATAACTTTTGTCACCTCTGCTTTCAGAACGATTTTTGAATCGTCCGTGTTCAGTTTCTGTATGAGAACACATTCAGCCTAACATGGCTTTGATAACCTGATATCCTCTAAATCAAAGACAAAGAGAAAACAACATGGAAGAAAAAATTTTTATGTTAATCTGCAGAGATTCCATCTTATACATTCACGCATTAAAAGAAACTTACTAGACTTCCTTTTGCTACAAGACGTCAACCTTGCACTTCAAAACAGCGCAACAAAGTGATACCAAAGTCAGTCGTTAGATGAAAAGAAGCAAAGCAGGAGCCCAAACCTATTTGAGGTAACAGTAAATCAACAGCCTCGTTCAGCTTGACAACAAGCTTGGGCTTCCTCTGCTGCTGGGTCTCCACAGCAACCACAGGGATGCTGTCACCGGGGTAACCATTAGAACGGATAAAGAAAGACACAGAGCGTTCTGGTTATTTGTGACGTCTGAGACGTCTGTTGTGTATCACCTTGAACGGCGGCTGTAACAATAAGAATGAGCGATAAGGAAGTATGATGTTATCACAACAAACACAATAACATATTTAACGCAACAACTTCACAAGTGAACAGAGCACAAAATGAACTCTTGTTTCGTAAACACAGAAAATTACACTGATAAGGAATTCATGCACCGCAAATATCTGCTGATAAATGAAGGCAAAAGCGAGCATGTTTGTGATGTTCGGCATTCTTTTTTTTTGCTTGACAGACAGCCTCTAGCTTCTAGTCTGAGTTACACTATGTGATCAGTCACCCACAATGTTTTACAGAAATGAAATCGAGTCCCACCTGCGTGTCACAGTGGTGCCCTGCAGTTTCACGGCTTGGCGTAAGAGGCAACATTAGACATTATTTTTGTTGGCAGGATGAAAATGCATATGAGGGCTTATCGTACTGTGCCAACAGTTTACAGATAAAAAGAACCTTGAATTATCTATAATACAATTATGATCACTGGGGAATTACATGCACTAGTTGGCTGCATGAACAGACCCCTCAACAGAGAAAATAATATGGCTGCTTTGTTTGAAGTTATTTACTATTTATTAGTTCTGATTGAAAATCAGACTAATCGGATGACATGTGGATTAAATTTAGACCTCCAGCGGTTTGGCTGGTGTTTGATGTGAGAGGCCTGTGGGCTTGTCTCCCTGCTGTGTGGCCTATATTAAAATACCTAACCCACCATATAGGAAGCCATTACAAACTTGATATTATTAGACATTACTGATGTGAAATATGCAGTAGCATTGGTATATCTCTGCCAAGTGATATTTAAAGCCAGAGCTGGATGGATGATTTTGTACTTCTGGACATCAAATATGATTTGAAAGAGATCTGCAATGTGACTAAAAGAAAAAAAGAGGGTGTTTAAAGGAGATTAATGTGTAAATTGTGGTAGGATGCTGACAAATTTAGTGTGTGTGTGTGTGTGTGTGTGTGTGTGTGTGTGTGTGTGTGTGTGTGTGTGTGTGTGTGTGTGTGTGTGTGTGTGTGTTTTAAAGAATGGTTTACAAAGATATATATTTTTTGGTGTTTTGATGTTGTCATTTATCGGTTTCTTTATTGTTTTTTTGAGGGTCGGGTACTTTACAGAAAAGAATATAGGTGCTCTTGCCGCCTCAGCCTGTATGTACTACACTAAGAAATAGAAAAACTGAATTATGCTATATTTTCACACAGTGTTTTTACAAAAAAAAATGTAGATAAAATAAAAAAAATATTAAAAAGGATAAGCCTGGAAAAATGCTATATAAAGGAAGAAAGGCTGGAGATAGCCTCAGCCCCATAAAACACAGGAAGACTCAACTGGTTTTACAACTGTGTATTTTGCTAAGTTAATGTGCTGCTTTAATAATTTTGAGGTGTGTCAGACAATATCAGTCATATTTGTTCAGCAGAAACCTCGAAATAAAGAAAAATGTTTGTAGCAGGGGGAAAAAAACAAATAGGAATCTATATTTTTTGTCCTCTTAAAAACACATACTGTCTTACTTTCTGCACACTGAAGGCAAGGCAAGGCAAGGCAAGTTTATTTGTATAGCACAATTCAACAACAAGGTGATTCACTGAGGACCAAATTTAAAGCTATTTTGCAGAACTGATTAGTTTTGCACACTTTGATTTTTTGCTCATAACCTGGTCTGGCGCCTGCTGGGTCTGCAGCTTAAATTACCTCTGCAATGTTTTCTAGTAAGAACTGAACCACCATCATTACTAATATGAAGTTGCAAATCCTGTTGCATGGACACGCTTCTGGTTTCAGAGCACAGCTGAATGGGGAGAATGTGGAGGTCACTGCACCTTTCTATCCCTGCATTGGCCTCTATTTCCATATTCTCTTGGCATATTTGGTAATCCGTGCCCGCTTTTGACTGATCCAATCATATCTAAAGGATTTCATGTGGAAATATGCTGCATTACTGAAGATAAAGGCGCTTTAAGTTCCGTTTCACTGTGGGGTTTAGCACATATTTGATTGGACAAATTGTTCTTCTGCGGTGAAGAGGATCAACAATACAACAACACACAACAGACGGACTACACCACATCAACTCGTATCAAATTGGATTTCTGGGTTCAAAGGTTCAAAGTGCTTTGGAGATACAGTTAAAATGTTACACAATCTCAAATGTGCTAAAATCATAGCAACACATAATCCATAGCACAGTCACCCATAACCATTGATTGCATTTATCACATTATGCAATATCACAGTTTTGATGTAGTCTTAGCCTTGGAAAATTAGCGCAGGTTTAAAGATATTTGGGGGGCTCTCTATATGCTGGTGCATACATGCACGCAGGATCTCTTTCATGTAGACATTCCCGTGTGCTCGAACAAGGTGTCCTGTGGAATTTGTACCATATGCAAATCAACAACATTTGACACCCTAAAGTGAGAATCAATCACCTCGTCACATCCTCAAAAACTACTAAAAGTCCTCTCTCCAGCATGTCCTGGGTCTGTCCCGGGACCTCCTCCCGGTGGGACATGCCCGGAACAACTCTTCCTGGAGGCGCCCAGGAGGAATCCTTGTCAGATGCCCGAACCACCTGAACTGGCTCCTTTGGATGTGGAGGAGCAGCGGCTCCACTCTGAGCCCCTCCAAGATGGCTGAACTTCTCACCCTGTCTCACCACAACGGACCGGTACAGTGTCTCCATCACTGCAGCCGTCTGTCAATCTCCCGTTCCCTCCTGTCACTCGCGAAGAAGATCCCAAGATACTCCATTTGGGGCAGGAACTTGTCCCTGACCCGGAGTGGGCACTTCACTCTTTTCCGACTACCAAAAGTCATTAAAGATAACGTTGCAAGAAAGGGTGACTAGATGTCCTGATTTTGCTACACAGTAAGTGTTTTTATCAAACACATTACAAAAAGGATGTAAGCATCAGGATGACAAGAGCCAAAAAAGGTCAAAAGTGAAAGAGGTGTCAGAAGGAATGCAGGAAGAAAGTCAAAGTGCAGTTTTGCAGTTTTACTTAAGGTAATGACATGCTGTTGTTGGTCAGTGTAAATACAAGTGTAAAACAGCTCATGGCGAGTCATTACTGCACGGTATTCAAGAAATGTCAGAAACTTGGCAGAAAAGTATTCTTAACGTTGCTTTGTAGATCGTTAGAAGATGCCAGGTGACTAACAGGAAGCAAAATAATCCAGGGCACTCAGTTGGGAAATCTAATTGCTTGATTCATATTGTAGCTGCCTGGCAGACTGCCTCTGTGTTGCTTTGCTTCTCATCAGGAATTTGGCATTGTCTTGCAATATTTAGGCTGCCTGGCTGCCTACACCTACTGCTTCCCTCCATGGGAATTGTTATTAGCCTGTTAGAATGAATGGATTGTTCACAGAAGGAGCCTCAATCTCAAAGAAACTGGTACTTTTATTTTTAACTTGCATTTAATAATAAATTCACACTCATACCTGAAGAAAGACATCCACACATTTATTTTCCCGAGGCTCGGCTATCGCAGCTACCTCCTCTCTGGCATAAATGAAAAATGTCTTTCTCAGCTCAAATAGTTCAGATTTCACAGCTCAGATTCTCACTTTTGCACAGCATGTGTCGATCGCCAGACTACAAGCAGAAGTTTTGACCCTTTATTAGCCCGCCTCAGATGCTCGGGTGAGTCCCTTCTGGCTATGCCAAAGTCCAAACTAAAAGCTAACGATGCTTTTTGTAAGGCTTGACTTTGGAACAACTTGCCTGGAGAGATACAACTCTAAGGATCAGTAAGTTTCTTTAAATCACTTCTTAGAAGACATTTTTATAGTCTTGCTATACACAGACATGTATTTAAGTGTTTTTATCTGTATCCACAGTAAAGATATTATTATAATTATACCAATTATTCTTAGTATTACCAGCAAAAATGCACAAGGGGGTTTTACCAGGCCTTCAGTACTTGTTTGCTTTTACTAATGTACGAAAACACAGACATTAATCACATTATTCCTTTCCTTTAACTACAGCATTGTGTACAGTGAGATGGCAAAATTAATTAAAAATAAACACACATTTATTGTTCTTTTTTACAATATTCTAAAAATTACAGGCTCATTACTTTTTGATGAACATTGACACGTAATGTCAACAATGTACACGTAATACAGATGTAATGTCACCCTTGGCTTTCAGATCAGCTACTACACGTAGTAATTTGTCCGAATTTTAGTTTTATAAAAAGAATTTCTAAAGCTTATGTAGCAAATTTCATCGAGATTCCATCCATTCTCTGACTCTTATACTTTTCAGGGTTGCGAGGGGGCTGGAACCTAACCCTAAGTCTTAGGGTGAGAGGCAGGGTACACCCTGGACAGGTTGCCAGTCTTAGGCAGGCAACCAGTCGCACTCACATTCTTATGGACAATTTAGAGTTTCCAATTAACCTATCCCCACTAACTGCATGTCTTCGGACTGTGGGAGGAAGCCAGAGTACCTGGAGTGAGTCCATACAAACAGGGGGAGAACATGCAAACTCCACACAGAAAGACCACAGCCTGATGCTGGAACTGAACTCAGGACCTTCTTGCTGTGAGACAATAGTGCTAACCACCATTATTACGTGTCTGTGAGTTGCACCTATACAGCCTGCTCACTGATCCTGCTCACCTTAGCTGATAATGTAGCACTCCACAATCTCATCTATGCTGGTGTGAAAAAAAACAACAACAACAAAGCAGTGACCAAAATATTAAAGACAAGATCTGAAAAACAAGTGTCCACAACCATCGCAGCTATACCCATGCAATCTGTGATCTAAAGCAGTGGTTCCCAAACATTTTTTGCTAGGCCCCCTTTGTTTTACAAGAAAAATGGGGCCAGAATTGACCCGATAAAGACCCAGCAATCTGGAGAGGATTGGATTGTGAAGCAAGGCACACATTTTAGACTTTTAACTGTTTTTTTGTAAGTTCCACAGTTCCTTCACAGCCATTCATACGACACAAGTTAAAGAGATGTGCATAAGCCATTAAATTACAGAACATTCCTGTTTTTTTCACTTACATCGACTATTCAAATGTATGATTTTTACAGTGGGTTAAAAAAAATTAAAATGAATATCAAATAAATAAAACAAATGAATAAATCATGAATAAACAACAAATTAACAACAATTTTTCACTTAAAACTATGGGCCAGTCAGCACAACAAGCTAAACAAACTTTTACTGTAAATTTCCATATTTATTTCTTACAGTTTAAGCCCAAAGCACTTATTTTTTTACATTAAAAATATATTTTCTATATTAAAATATCTGACCTAAAGCCAAACTAGTTGTTTCACCAAACTGAGCAAGTGTATGTGTGAAAAATTCAGCTTGTCATTTCATAAAGTTCATTTTGAAGTCTCACTGTAAAACTCATTCTCTGGAAATTGATTTTGCTGTCTGCTCGGGTGACATCACTTCACTGCAACACTTAAGTGCACGCACAGCAATGTTAGAGTCTGATGGCCCGCAGTTTTTCATTCTCAGCGACACATTGAATTTTAAGGAACTAATTGCATCACTGTGAGAAAGAACAAACTTTATTCAATTATGTCAGCCTAGAGGGATGTAAGATATATCGCCATCAGTAAAACATTAGAGCACATTTTTTTACCCTTCAGCTTGTATTATGTTGTGTATTAACACATCTGCTCGATCATGAGAAATGATGCGCACCACTAAACTAAACTAAGAACCAAAGTAGCTGTAAGCAACCTAAATGTCTGTAAACACAAGCGCTCAGTCTCACACATCTTTAGAGTCAGGGAGAGGTTGGGTGAGGAAGGCAATAAGTATGCACTCATGCAATAATTAAGAAACAACCGCACTTGGAAGGCAGCATGGCGCCTCATCTGTGCTGCTCTGTCGCAGAGTCCCTTGTGACTGGCTTACGCAGTCATGTGATTAGCTCTGGGGCTCTCAGTAGGTCAGTCAGTCTGGCATAATCAGAACTTGGGAGACATCCTGGGCTGCTGCATTGTGCATGTGCACACACAGGCTTTAACTCAAGTGTACACACACACACACACACACCAGGATACATGTTATTCTGAGACACACAGGAAGAGTCAAGCACTCACAAGCACTAAAATTTTCAGTGGCAAAAGTAGAGGCACTATTCATACACCAATATAGCCAGACACATACATAAAACATCACTCTTTCTTCCTTCCTGTTCACAACACAAACCAACTGTGCTCATAGACAACCATGGCACCGACAAGCTTAAAGCAGGCTTCAATCAGTGTGATAACTCGAAAATACTTTTTTTCAGTATTTGGATTACATTAAAATCTTTCAGACTACAGGAATAAAAATGCACGTGACAAAGATCACGAAGCACATCAACATGCTAATGAGAACTACCATGAAAACATGAAAGTCAGGAAGGTTGGCTTGAGCGTATTTCAAAGTAACATCAGTCTCCAGCAGAGAGAGGAGATGAGGTTGTATGCAGAAACAGGTTCTGCATACATTCCTAAACAGTTGGCGACACCAACAGCTAAAGCTAACGCTGTAGCTGTGTGTGACAAGGACCCATCTGGCCCCAGTTTTTGCTTTGTTTTTTTCAGCTGCTATGCTGTAACCATCATGTCTGATGACCACCTGAAATACTTCCCCAAGATAGACTGACAGCATGTCACAGATGAGACAGAAAAGCAAAATATTTGAGAGTTTTTTTGTTTGTTTTTCTCATTCTGGGTTTAAGTTCTGGTTTATTATAGCATGCTCCACTGCAGATGTTGCATTTATCTTATCATTAACCTCCTAAGACCCAAACTCTTTCATGGCATGCATTTTTATCTTCTCTTTGCTATTTGGGCTGATTGGGACCTGATGAATGTAAAACCAAAGACTTATCTTTTCACCTGATTTTGCTCTACAAGGGCCTGATATCCACACACACGAGGACATTCATTTTAAATTTCGATAGAAAATTGGCAGTATAATCTCCTCATAAGTGGATATCAATTCAGTATGGTCTAGACAACCCAAATTATGATGTCCACATGTATTTGGATGCCAGGTCCTAGGAGGTTAAGGGGAAATGAACTGTCTGTCTCTGTCTTCATGTTTCTGTAATTTGTGGTCTTTTTATTTTTATTTTGAATGTTAGTTTTCCTCTTACCCACTGCCTGATTAGAGCCACTTATTTTTAATTAGCTGTCTGTGCATTTACAGACCTCCCTTTTCGGTTTTGTCAGTAATAAAACCCCAAGTTTTCACTATTTGCTACATTAGTTTGAGCATAAAGGCTGTTACAAACCAAACACACTGCGATTTTGCAGCAAATTCAACCATCAACAGATGCTCTGTGAAAAAAAGTTGACTGCAAGCAATGACGAGCTGGTCCTGATGTTTCTAAACAAGACAATTAAGAAACTTCTCGGTCCATCCAGTTCCCACGAAAAGGCAACAGCAGTGAAAGTTTCCATGTTTGATCCAGGAGCTGAAACTGCGTTATGGCCGCTTTCGTCCATATTTCAGGATGTCAGTGGCAGAGTTTGGACCTGTTACAGCTGCCGTCATGGGCTGGGGTTCTGAAATGTAAATTTGAGTGTGCAGGTGCGCCTACAGGAGAGGTGGATCCCGAAGATGGTGTGCTCGGATTGGATGATGACCTGGAGGCGGAGTATATGACAGCACGGTTGACGACGGCAATCCATCCATCCTCGTTTTTACCCCAACCAGCTGGGGCTGCAACATGCCCTGTGTTGTTTTGTGAATCCAGGAGGAAGTAGGGGTGGATCGCCTTTTCAATTGGTCACAGTTTTCTCATGTTGTGTTAGTCAGGGAGGTAAGTGATTGTTGTTTGGTTATGTTTCTTTTGGAGCAGTCGCTCCTCTGAGTTAGTTTCCTTTTGTTTGTTATTTTGGTGTGGGTCCGCCCTGAAGCCTGAGCATCTCCTGTGAATTCCATTTTGTTCCGTTCCTGTACATAAACCACTTCCTATTTTTAACTTATGGTGTGGTGTGCTGCTTGGGGTCGAACGGGGGGTGGATCATCCCTCTTGTTGCGGGTGTCGGGTCACCCCTAGATGGTCCGTAACAGACTACATCTGAGAATGCAGAGAAATCCTTTCAGAGAGCCGGAAGAGTATCTGTGTGCCTAAAGTAAGACAGGATTATTTCACTATTTCCATCTCACTGTGCACACAGTACCGGTGTGCGTTTTGAGCAACAAGCCTAGTCTTTGCTAAATGCAGTGATCTGATTGGTTAGATTTGGTTATTCTGAATTCAAAAAAATCGAGATTGGGTTGAAAGAATAAATTATATAAAATAAATTATAAAAGAAAAAAAAAAAAAGACTTGTTTGCCAAACTGGCCTCTTGGTACTCCCACAGCTGCTGGTTCTCAGCAGGACATTAAACATGCACGATTCAGTCAAGTCGGGCTGCAAAATTCACTAAATACCTGCAGAAAACTGAGAATTTACTCTGTCTGATACAGCAGCTGAAAAGTTTTTCCTGCACTTAAAGTTACCTGAGCTCACTGACTTGTTCTGGAGCATTTCATTTGCATGTGACGGTGCTTGAGATTGTGATTTTTTTAACAAAGCGAGACCCTCTGGGACTGTGTGCCAACCCCAACCAAGAGGGCTAAAGCTTATTTTCACCAGGTGACAAAAGTAGAGATCAATAGGCTTTTAGCATTGTACATTTCTACAGGTATTTGTTCCTACAGCAGAATCATTGTCACCACAGTGAAGCGCTCAATCACTTTCAAAAGCTGACTTTGCTGTCGGCTTTGTCGTACTGCTTAAATAGGCTACTGAAGAAAGGAGAAAGGAACTTTCAGGATTTGTACAAATTATTGTAATTTATTTGTGCTCTATATAATTAGCTTAGCTGTATATAAAACAAAACGTGACGTAAAAGATGAGGTAAGATCAACTGAAGAAATAGCAGCTGATTCAAGACGGACACTGAATTACAACTTTCTTCCTTCACTGACTCCTTTATGCTGAAGCTGACCTAAATAGTGTATGGAATATGACACAGTCCCAATCTCCACACCCGCAGACTTTGAAGCACCTTCCCGCTAAGTCCCACTGTCAAATCCTCAAGTGCATGTGGACTCCATCGCACACATTTTGAGCCCCTTATGCACAGTTAACATAAGTCTGCCAACATTCTGCAGACATTGATGGAATTACCCAGTGTGCAGTGTTGTGACATTTAATGTGGAAATGTTTTTTAACACATAAAGAGGTTCATACAGACTTTTAAGCCACCGACATCATTAAATTATACCGCAAACTACCCAGCGCTACCCTTCACATGTGGTCACATCCAGTTTTAAAGAAAACCAAAACAGTGACGATCATAATGTCAGACTTAAAGCTTCAAATCAGCCGACGCTAATGTCTCAGAGCAAAGTTAGTGGCGAGCTTGATGACATATTGTGTTTAGCAGTTGTTGGAAATCAAAACTGAGCTTAAAACAGACCGAATGTTGCACTCAAATTCTTCATGCATTACGATAAGTTCCTATTCTGTGTAAAGATTGAGTAGCATTCAATATTCTCAGGTTGGGTATATGTGGATAGCTTGTGTAGTATGAAGTCATTTCTACTGCCAAATATATTACTACGACCTTTATGTTTAGTCAGTGGAGAGTGGGCATAAAGCTAAATCCATCCTATTCTGGACACTTAAAGGTCTAGGCTTATTTATTGTAGTTGTTTTTGGTCAATATTTCATTATAAAGCTGAATTTTTCCATTTTCACATCTACAGACAAAAACCCCCACAAACTTTTACTTGTTGCTATTCATTGGTTTCTGGAGACAGGCATTACCACCATCTCAGGCATGCAGAGAGGCCCACAAATCACTGTCTACCAGTGTGATCGTCTTTGTTTATGGTAATCCTGGACACAGTGGGGGCCTTCACACTTGCATTGAGCATATTCGGATTTTGAAGAACCAAAAGAAAACATTGCATCCTATTCAAATGTGATTCTGACCATGAAGCAGGGAGATTATAGCACTGTGATTCTGGACACAAGCCAGGGCAAATTTTAAAAAGCGGAACACATTTGACTTTATAAGCACCATATCAGAGTACACCTGATATTTTCAGCACAATTAAAGAATGGATTCAAGATCATTTTCTTATTTACCCATATTCAGTTTCAGGTGTGGATTTTAAGAGAATTTCTATGGAACAAGCCAATCCCACGCATACAAATACGCTATAACCCCCTTAAAAGATGAGACCTTGGTTATCTCACTGCATGTCAATCAGGGAATCATGGGGACGCTGTCATTCAGGTTTACTACTAACAAGAAGGTTGCTGGTGGAACCCAGGCTCCTTCAGTCTGCGTTTCCTTAGCAAGATAAAAAGACCCCAAATATGTCCCTACTGCAATGTTAATTTGTTATAGAATAATTCATAGAAGACGTAAATGTCTGTTTACTACCAAATAAGTCACATTTAAAAAATTTTTACATAATTTTTTATCAAGACTATTTAAAATAAAAACAAGAAATGAATTAACATAAAAATAAAACAGAATTTAATAATATAACTAAGAAAATAGTGCATTTTTGATTCATTGGTATGAATGCTGTTATTACAACCATGAAAAATCAGTGGTTTCATTTAATTTTTTTCCCCATTTTGCAACCGATTGCAAGTAGTAGAAGACCTGGGTTGTGATTTTAAAGCAACCATTTCATAGACAAAGTTTGCAAGTTCACTGCCCTTGGTTGCAATAATTTTGATGTTGCCATGGTTCCCAGCTACTAGACTTAAAGTCAGAGGAAAAAATGCATCAGGGAAAGATAAATCAGATAAATTCTTTAGTTGTTAAGGTGTGGAAAAAGGAAGAGGTGGTGTTTGAAATCACTCATGCATGCAGCATAAGAGCAAATAGGTTCTTGTTTGTTTTGCAGGATTTTACAACCAAAAGATGGAAAACATGCCATCGGCCAATGGAGATAAGAATACTGCTGCTCACCGAAGATCAGCTCCTGCTTGTGTCAGGTTACCCATACTCGTTACTCACACTGGGAATAAACGCAGAATCCGCGCCACCACATGCACAAACGCACAGAAACAAGGCTGGCTGATCCGCCAAAGCTTCCCACTGTTATTATTCCAATATTTTTTCATCATAAGAGACAGGTTCATTTTAAATTTCATGTTCTCACAGTTAAAAAGCTCTCGTGTTTTACAATACCGTACTGCGGCATCAAGGAAATGTTGCTCATATTGCCTTAGAAAATGGGAGCAGCAGAGGTCAATTGATTCTTTGTTATCCAGTGTGCTCTAAACCACTCCATAAATTCATATTTCTATTTGACATGTGGGAATGCTGCACTGCACTGTATGTATTAGAGACACAGAAAGAAAAAAAAAGCTAAAAGGGATTCGGAAATTTTTTTTTCGATATTTTCAGAAAAAACACTTTGGCACCAGAAATGATCAAACATGGTAAAATCCATCTTTACAATACAGTGTCCCACCGAGTCCAGTTGTGTAAGAATAAACCAGAAACATTGTCCTACACCGATTCTTTGCTTCGGTGCTGCACTTTAAACAATTAAGGATTATGGTTTTAGTAAGCTGAGCACCTCCCTGTCTTTGACAAGATGCATCCAATGAAATTCCCCCACAGAAACAAACACACACACACACACACACACACACACACACACACACACACACACACACACACACACACACACACACTCTTTGAACTCCAAAGCCATTAGCTTATGTGAAGTGACACACAAGGGGACAAAAAGTATTACATCATCTGCCTAAGTCCATTTACCCTTTCACAAACACACACAGAGCTACGCAAACAGTGACAGAAACAATAACACACCCAAAGCTGAACCACAGACAAGCGCACAGAAACCCTGATGTCACCGCACGACACACAAACAAGCTGTGACACACACCGCTGCAGACAAACTTGGAAAATAGGTCCACTGAGTCCCGACAGGGGTGCAGATAGAAGAGTCCGAACATACCCAAATTACACACACACACACACACACACACACACACACAGACGCCAGTTCAGATCCCATCTCTCGCTTCATTTCCCGCAGCCAACCTGCTGCTGCTGAGGCCTCGCTGGCGTGACAGCAAGTCTGTGATGACGGATCACCGTGGAAACGTGCATATGAGTGCGCGTTTGTGTAGTGGGAGTGTGTATAAGATGGATAGATGTCTTCACCTTGTCGCAGAAACACTAAAGATACAAATTTTTCTTGCTTTTTGAAGAGATTAAATCAACCTCAACTCAAAAGGAAGGAGTTTTAATAAATCAAAAGTCTGTGCAAAAATTTATGGTCCCTTTTAAAACAAACAGGGAGCCAATAAAATGCCAGGACAGATATGAGGCGCACATTTGGATCTAGCCAACGATCTCGCAGTAGAACTGTAAAGCATGTGAAGCCAATCTACTGCTGGGTAACAATAAATCTGTCAGGCAACAAGGCATTGCAGACAAATTTATCTCAGCAGGCCATGATTTAGATTTTTTTAATGGATTAAAGAAAATGCAACTTAACAACCAAAGTGTAAACAGCCATAATTAAAGCAGAAGGCTAGAGCTGCGTGAAAAGGTCTTAGAAATGTAACTTGGTTTAGAACACGGGGGAGAATTTTTAATGAGCACATTTTTTGACACCAGAATAAAATAACTGGTTTAAAAGCAGAGCACCAAAATAAGCATTAACTAAGAAAAAAAGAGAAGTCCAGTGCATCATGGGTCAGCCCCATGACGTCTGTGGATCCTCTGAAGGTGTATTTTTAGGCAGCAGGACAAATACCGTGGGGTCAGAGAAGCAACTGTAGACCATTTCAAAACATAATCTCACTTGATATCACAACTTTAGGCATAGATCTTGCTAACTAAGCTAGTCAATAGTGCAAGCGTTAGCTAATGGCAGCTAGTGTACCTTGTTGTGTATATATGTTCATATTGAGTTTTAAAAAAAAAAAAATGAAAGCGCTAAAATGCCAAACTATCATTGTGACTATGTCCATCTAATGTATATGGTTTTAACAAAAGATGATCTACAGTTTGCACAGATTCACCAAAATTAGATGCAGACAAGTGTTTTTAATGTTTTGCAGCAACATTCAGATTGTAGGCACTCAGACGAGCTCCACAGTCATCCGATCTCAATCCAATAGAGCAACTTTGGTATGTGGTGGAATAGAAAATTTGCATCATGGACGAGCAGTCGAAAAATCTACAACAACTGCGTGATGCCATCATGTCAATATGGACCAAAATCTCTGGCGAATGCTTCCACCGCCTCGATGAATCAATGCCATGAAAAATTAAGGCGGTTCTGAAGGTAAAAGAGGGCGAGTGTAATGTTGAGTTTAAAAAAAGTCACAATTTTATCAAATGTTTGTGGAGATCAAAATTGAGTTAAAACAAAACTAAATGTTAGACTTAAAGGAAGAAACAGCCTCGATTGAATGCTCCATAACCGCTGGATTAAGCTGCTTTTTGACAACAAGCATAATTTATCAGTTTATTATATGTGAAGCTTCTAACTAATGAAGCTTTTACCAGCCAGCACTTGAGAGGTTTTATGGAACCATTCCTGCCCAGCTGACAGAGCAAAGCAGTGCCTACTTTACTTAGATTTAAATCTGGTGCTAGGAATGGTCACTGGTGGGAAATCATCTCCACCCACACAAAGTGCCAGCTCTAGTGCTTCTACTGAACCGCAGTGGGAAGTGATCTAGATGAGACAAAAGCAGACTCCACTGGTATTTATTATTGAACAAAAAATATAAATAGATTCTGCTTTATGCAGCCACAGGCAGAACATCCAAACGTTACACAGAAACACCCCAGGCAGGTTTGAACCTGCAACCTTCATGTCGTCAAGCAACAGTGCTCAACTGTCACTGTTATTTATGGCCTCTCACTTTTCGTGAAGTTATCATTGGCTGTATTTATGAATTTTGCACAAAGTACATCAGCTGTGCTTTTTAAAAATCTTCAAGTCGAACTGAAAAATTGCAGCTGCACATCTCCAAGCTACGACTGACAGTATCTGATGAATCCAGGAGAACAGCAGGGCATGAGTCCCAGTAGTACACTCGGGTCATTGGCCACCCCAAAATACCTCTTAGAGGCTTTTAGTGCTCTGCACCCACACACACTCACTGCAATTATTTTTATTTTTAGATTTCAATTTTAAACCCTGGTGAAGGTAAAATGGAGAGCCACAGACTGATAGATTAGGTAGCGTCTGTTTTTTGGAGCAGAGAACTGTCACTAGGGAAATATACAATCTACTTTTATTGAATCAGAACGACAATATAAAAGCCACACAGCAATAAAAGAGTCTGAGAGTTTGATTTTGCCTGATAAATACAGAGACTCAAACAATGGAACTTGAAATTTGACTGAAAACTTGTTTTGTGACGGTGTGGTGTTAATTGGAAATTCATGTACATAACTGGGGATGTTGTTCTGGGATATATTTGGAAAAACTGAGGTATTTAAAATGGAATATCGAAATCATGTCACTTTTACATATATCACAATAATAATAACATTATGTTATATTGATATTACTGAGATTTTGTATCAGTTTACAGAAGATGTTTCCTAATTAATAAGACAATAAATCGCTACAAAAGCTGGAAGTGAATTGTAAGAGATCATAACAACATGGCTCCACTTAGATGACATACTCAAATATCCACACTGCAGTGTGTGCTTCTGTGTGAACGACACAAAAACAGTGCATCACATAAAACTTACAAACAACATATTACTGTAAGCTCATCTCACTTTTACACAACTTTGCTTTCATTTTTGTTCCAGTTTCTGGCTAAAAATCTCATCAGGTTGTGTTTTCACACAGCTGTCAAGCCTTCGACAACTAAACACAAAAAGTCAAATTGTTAAAGACAACCATTTCCTCTGAGGAATGTCAGAAAAAGGACAGGCCTCTTTGTAGTGTGACACGCACACACTCAATGAGGGAGCTCTAATTCGCTTATAAATTCCTATTAGCTGAAGTATACTCAAAACAGAACACATGACGCACTCCTGTCGCCACACAAGTGCACACTCGTACATACTCACGCGCGCACTTACACAAACACGTAATCATAGTGGATTGTTGTGGTACTTTGATGCTTTTTGAACATTGTGTGCCTGTGTGTGAGTCTGTACACAGTGTGGGTGTTTGTGTGTAAAGCTGTATTGATTTTTTACTGTTTTTTTAAATAAAAAAAAAAGAAAGAAAGAAAGAAAGAAAGAAAGAAAGAAAGAAAGAAATGAAAACAAGCCAAAGCTGCTGCAAGATGTACCATGTGACTTTGAGCAAGCCAATGAGTGAGCTGAGTGCTTTCGATTGGCCTGGAGCACCTGATGTGCGTTTGCCCTTATTGTGTCCCCTGTGGTGGCACACTATTATCCATGTGAGTGCACAAAACACATATGGTGTGAGCAAAGAGTGCCATTTCATTACCGGCTGTGGAAATAAGACATTAATCTGATTAAGTGTCCTCATCATTATCTTTAACCTAACTCTATCAGTCAGTGCTTCCACCCAGCGATGACGAGACGATGACGGCGTTGATGAAATTAAAATCTTGTGCCGTTTAAGGAACTGCAGAAAGAGAATAATTGTGCGCCAATTAGTCATCATTTGTTATGTAACGGTCTGAACCATATTACACAGACACCCAGAGCAGAGTTCAACATCATCGCTAACAGTTTGCCAGTTAAAAAGACCGAACAGACTTCTGAAGTCCCTAAAAAGTGATTAGAGCACTAGTCTGAGTGACGGCACTTTACTTTAATCCTAAAGTGCAAAACACACAAACCAAAGATATGGTGCTGCACTGGTTTCTCCTTCAATCACAAGTATCTCAGTGCTCACAGCGAGGTGCTGGTTTCATAATGCCTGCTGCTAACTAACCTCTGATCTTCATAAAGCCATCCGAACCAGCGGGAGCACTGGTTTTTAAATATTCCTTGCTCACGAACCCGGAATCTAAACTAGGTTGTTGAGACCTTACAGCTCGCTAACACCTAAACTAGGTCTTGAACAGCATGTCTGATTATGCACAGTTATGAATATTTTATGTAGATTTTTTTTCTTGAGGCTGGTAAACAGAGTGTGTGTGCTGGGGTCAGAGCCATGCGGTTTGACTTTGATTTACCCAGGGGGAACAATTACCTTTGCCATCGAAAGCAATTGTTCCATTTACACAGCAATCTAAGTTCGGTTCACCAGGCACACATAATGAAGAAAAGGAGCTGCCGTGTGGAAATTGATTCCCCTAATTGCAGCCAATTGTTGAAATTAAGTTGCTTTTGATGCATGTGGAGGAATGTCTTGTATTTTTTTTTTTAAATCCTTTATCTAATGTCCAAACAGTTTTGATCCCTGTGTTGAAGGCACTTAAATTTAGCTATTTACATAAGAGATAACAGACCAGAGGCTCAGGTCAACTTCAGGATACGGTTTATGTGCACCTTCGCATTCTCATCACATACGACCAAAGAGAATATTTCAAACATTGCTATGGAAACAGAAAAAAAAATGTAATCCTATAAATATGAGATTATGTAACAAGAAACTTAAGGTACATTCGGGCTAAGCCCACCACGCTGAATATCATATACGCTGCTTTTTAATGTTGTTTAAAAAAAAAAAAGTGTTCATTCAAAGAAGATTCCAAATATCATTGATATGCCAAAAGAAATGGATTTAAAGGGAACCTATATTTTGTGTTATGATAGGGGAAATGGCTTTTTTATCAAGTTTAGATCATTTCATACTATATTTGCAAGATAATGTCTGTTGCTGGTGTATTGCAGGAGTCTGCAGTGGATGTATTTGATCTTTAATCTCCAGATAAAAACGCAGTACAAAGTGGAGGGAAATTTTCATTCTTGGCTGCTCCTCACTGAGCCTGTTTCTGCCAGAGGTTTATTCCTGTTAAAAGGGAGTTTTTCGTTCCCACTGTCACCAAGTGCTTCCTCAAATGGGCTCATTTGGTTGTTGGGATTTTCCCTGTATTATTGTAGGGTCTTTACATTACAGTATTAACTGTCTTTAGGCAACTATGCGTTTACATTTTCATAATATGTACATGCACATGGTCTGAGGGCAGTTACAAATTTACATGAACAGTTTTGGGGAGGTTGCCTTGAGGTAGGGCTGTGCGATATGACCAAAATCTCTTTTCCCAATATAAGACATTTATCGTCCTGACAACGATATATATCACAAAAATTTTACATTTTCTGTGAATCTCAGGCAACTCGACTTGCGTGAAATGTTTTCAGCTGGGTGTCATGTACCTGGAGTCGAGTGTTGCATAAGTTGAAACGGCTGCAATTTTCTCTGTAAGTATTTATTACACGGAAAAGCCTGTTCCAAGCTTTATTCTTTTAGCTCCTGACAGCTCTTTTTTGGCTTGTCGTCCGTAACGTGCATACTACGTGATTCATTTTATTTTGAAAAAATTCTCAACAGGATCTTCAGCTTTATTGTGAAAGGTTTATGTGGAACGACGGAGCCACACGATGGTTTTAACATCTTGTTGCTAATGACAACGCATACAAACCGTCGCTTGTCCGTCAGTAGTGTGGTTATATTAACCTCCTAAGACCCGAACTCCTCCACGGCATACATTTTTAACTTCTCTTTGATATTTGGGCATATTGGGGCCCGACGAATGTAAAAACAAAGAATTACCTGATTTTTTTTTTTTTTTTTTTTAACTTACAGTGGGGCAAAAAAGTATTTAATCAGCCACCGATTGTGCAAGTTCCCCCACCTAAAATGATGACAGAGGTCAGTAATTTGCACCAGAGGTACACTTCAACTGTGAGAGACAGAATGTGAAAAAAAATCCATGAATCCACATGGTAGGATTTGTAAAGAATTTATTCGTAAATCAGGGTGGAAAATAAGTATTTGGTCAATAACAAAAATACAACTCAATACTTTGTAACATAACCTTTGTTGGCAATAACAGAGGTCAAACGTTTACTATAGGTCTTTACCAGGTTTGCACACACAGTAGCTGGTATTTTGGCCCATTCCTCCATGCAGATCTTCTCGAGAGCAGTGATGTTTTGGGGCTGTCGCCGAGCAACACGGACTTTCAACTCCCGCCACAGATTTTCTATGGGGTTGAGGTCTGGAGACTGGCTAGGCCACTCCAGGACTTTCAAATGCTTCTTACGGAGCCACTCCTTTGTTGCCCGGGCGGTGTGTTTTGGATCATTGTCATGTTGGAAGACCCAGCCTCGTTTCATCTTCAAAGTTCTCACTGATGGAAGGAGGTTTTGGCTCAAAATCTCACGATACATGGCCCCATTCATTCTGTCCTTAACACGGATCAGTCGTCCTGTCCCCTCGGCAGAAAAACAGCCCCATAGCATGATGTTTCCACCCCCATGCTTCACAGTAGGTATGGTGTTCTTGGGATGCAACTCAGTATTCTTCTTCCTCCAAACACGACGAGTTGAGTTTATACCAAAAAGTTCTACTTTGGTTTCATCTGACCACATGACATTCTCCCAATCCTCTGCTGTATCATCCATGTGCTCTCTGGCAAACTTCAGACGGGCCTGGACATGCACTGGCTTCAGCAGCGGAACACGTCTGGCACTGCGGGATTTGATTCCCTGCCGTTGTAGTGTGTTACTGATGGTGACCTTTGTTACTTTGGTCCCAGCTCTCTGCAGGTCATTCACCAGGTCCCCCCGTGTGGTTCTGGGATCTTTGCTCACCGTTCTCATGATCATTTTGACCCCACGGGATGAGATCTTGCGTGGAGCCCCAGATCGAGGGAGATTATCAGTGGTCTTGTATGTCTTCCATTTTCTGATGATTGCTCCCACAGTTGATTTTTTCACACCAAGCTGCTTGCCTATTGTAGATTCACTCTTCCCAGTCTGGTGCAGGTCTACAATACTTTTCCTGGTGTCCTTCGAAAGCTCTTTGGTCTTGGCCATGGCGGAGTTTGGAGTCTGACTGTTTGAGGCTGTGGACAGGTGTCTTTTATACAGATGATGAGTTCAAACAGGTGCCATTCATACAGGTAACGAGTGGGGGACAGAAAAGCTTCTTACAGAAGACGTTACAGGTCTGTGAGAGCCAGAGATTTTCCTTGTTTGAGGTGACCAAATACTTATTTTCCACCCTAATTTAGGAATAAATTCTTTACAAATCCTACCATGTGAATTCATCGATTTTTTTTTTTTCACATTCTGTCTCTCACAGTTGAAGTGTACCTCTGGTGCAAATTACTGACCTCTGTCATCATTTTAAGTGGGGGAACTTGCACAATCGGTGGCTGACTAAATACTTTTTTGCCCCACTGTATATTTGTTTTTAAGAAAAATAAGAGCCACATATGAGGATATTCGTTTAAAATTTTGATAGGACAGTATAATGTAAGTGGATATCAGGCCCTTGTAGAGCAAAATTCACTGTTTTGGTCTAAATAACCCAAAATGTGATCATAGGAGGTTAAGTATAAGAGAAAGAGAGAACTTTAATTCTACAGTGACCATCAAAACGATGAAAAAAAATATTGCTGTAAACAGTTTATTTTGCGACACAATGAAACAATCCATAGCGCAAAATGAAACGATAGACGTTTTCATATCATCATCATCCGATCTAT
The DNA here is from genome assembly GCF_041146795.1 of Maylandia zebra. Classification (NCBI taxonomy): domain Eukaryota; kingdom Metazoa; phylum Chordata; class Actinopteri; order Cichliformes; family Cichlidae; genus Maylandia; species Maylandia zebra. The sequence goes on along the minus strand of NC_135173.1, from coordinate 62,913,769 downwards.
CTATCTATCTCTCTCATTATATCGAACAGCCCTGCCTTGAGGCGACTGTTGTTGGGATTTGATGCTATGTAAATAAAACTGGATTGAACTGATAACTTACCTGATCAAAAAATGAAATAAAATCATTCATGTGACTGTGTCATATCGACCTAAATTCACAAAAGCATCAGTTTGTAAACTTTGTAAACCCCCTTCCTGATTCTTGTCCAGATTGTAAAAGGGGGTTCTTTCTCTCCACTGTTGCCAAATGCTTGTTTACAGGGCATCAAATGGGGTTCTTTGTTCTCTACCGTACAATATAAAGGGCACTGAAATGACTGTTGTTATATAAAGAAAACTGAACTGCATTAAACTGTGATGGATGTTTGCAATATAAAAGTTTGGGTAAGCATTGTGCCCTCAATTTATCTTCTAAACAGGTCTGGCGAACTGCGAGGTTTGCTTTACATCTGTCAGCTGACCACCCTTTTCTTTTGGCTGGAAACTCCAGATCTCAACGATTAACACCGTGAATATCTTTGCCAGATGGACTTTGGCCACAAATACAAAAGTAGGTTATTGTTCTGTACGGCCACTTTTCCAGGATTGCTCAGACAACAGCTGAAGTGAATGAAGCTTACTAAAGAGCAGAACAGCATCCTTAGACGTGAACAAAATGTGGCTGTTACATACACATCATTGGCTTCAAGGCCAAATGACACATCAGAAACACAAATGGAAAGGCCCTTGCATGCACACACAAACACACACACAGAAGTGAGTGAGTGATAGGAGGGAGGTGAGCAGCTGGAGTGATACATGGTGAGTTGAAAGAGGGAAGGCCAAGCAGCTATAAATCCAACCCTCTCCCAGTCAAACCTTAAGAAGCACAGCCTGATTAAATTTTCATTCTTTCACCTGCTTTGTTTCCTCTCTCCCCATTTTTTTCCTTTTTCAGTTGCTACAGCAGAAATAAATCCCTGCCTGTCTGCCGGTTTGGAGCCTGAAACAACCTCCTGCAGTACAAGCAGTTCATCAACAACTTGCTAAAAAATAAATAAATACTGTAGTAGTTCATCTGAACAAATTGATTTCTCACGGATATCACAAGCTGGATTGCATTTTCTGCACAGTTGATTTTAAACAGAAAAGCAAACGAACATGAAGACGATGGAGTGGGTAACGGCGGAAAAACACAGAGGCCTTTGAAGGCACACTCCACAATCGGTCTGGTTGCATAATATCCTTACAGGAACAGCAGGGAGCATGGACAAAAGCAAAGTAGTTTGTACATTTCATTTTATTTTAGTGACAGAAAATAAATCTTCTTGTTAACAAGCCCCGAGGCTGACTCTAAAAGTAGATGCCAGATAGATTGTTTCTTCCCTTTCTACCTTTTGCACACGAGTTAAATCTTTTGCTTTTCATTCTTATTTTCATTAGATGATCATTACAGTCCTAATGATGACAGTGCTGCTAATGACAAGCTAAATCAAGTGAGGCCATCAGCCAGCATCATTCCCTCTCCGTCTGCCCAGATTTGATGTTTTCTCTACCATCACTTGATATTTAAAAAAAAAAAAAACACCTGTTTCCATACTTGTCTGCTGCCAAGTCCGGGGGGAAATTTCCAATCTCAGGATTTACCTTTCATCTCTTCAGCAGGGTGCACTCTCCATCGAGAGGCAGTTTTATCTATTTGTTGCATGTACAAGGCTTCGAGACCTCATGAAACTTGGCGGTTGATGTGGTCACGCCACATGCTTTTTATTTTGATCAGTTCAATCATGCTGCCATACAAAACCCCTAAAAAAGTAAACCTCCACCAGCACTCAATATTTCTCTCTGGCTACCTTTACTGAATTAATTTCCTGACCTTGGAAATCAGAAATGGGATCTGGGGACAAAAAATCCATTCGTTTCATTTGAGGTATGAAATAATGACTGACATTTCATATTTGGATCATTTACTAAATTTACTCAGTTGTGAACCGTGTCCATCAGACTGCTTGCAAATGTTTGTTATACTCGCCTCATGCTCTGCCCTTTAATGTTCAAGGACATTTCAACAACTGAGTGTGCAGGACGCTACAAGTTCATCTAATAGTTTATAAGCAGTGTTAACTCTCAGCCCAGTTTCCACAGAGAAGCAAGTGTTTTAAAAAAAAATGTAATAGGTGTTGGACCCAAAAATCTAACAAGCACCACATGACAACAAAAAGGTGAGGTATGATTAGCATACAAGCATGTTACCTCCAATAAGGGAGGTAATATTTTTAGTAGTGTTTGCATGCAAGTCATCATTCTGTCTGCAAACATGAAAAGTTTTGACTTAATTCTGTACAACACTGTAGGGGTGATTTATTGGTTGAAACCTGACACAAAGCCTTCCAACTTAGAAACTGTGATTCTCACAAATGTGGTGTGTATTTTCAGCATGTAGAAAGGTATCTAAAGGTCAGTGATAATGCTGTATAGAGCCATTTAAAACCGTTTCTTACCGTCTTTGTTTGTATTGACAACAGACAGGCACATAGGGGATGATATATTTTACAACTGCCTTTGTTTCAAATTGACCCTAAAATATGTCTTTAAAGAGGCTATTGTCAAAAGAAAGAGCTGCTAGTTCAAGATATACTGTAAGCTCAAGTTAATCATGTCTCCTTATCAACAAATCAGTACTTATAATCCATTACATACTCCTTGATAGTGTTTGTGTAATCCACCTGATTTTTAAGTTTCATTTTTCACCACAAACGTCTCAAAGCACCTCCAAAAAGAATTAAGAAAACAAAATTAAAAATAAAAAACACAATCCTATTTCCTTAAAAGTAAATACTGCCTTCTGAGCTACCTTGCTGGAGATTTGTGCTCTCTGACTGCTACATCTACATGTGACCAAGGCCTTACAGGTACGGACTACTGGCTCATTTTTGAGTTGGCTTCATTTTTTTAGCCCTCAGGTGGTTTCTTGGTCTCTTAAAGTTACAGACACACACATGTTGGATCTATGTGTAATTTGGGGAAACTAACCAGCTAACAGTTGTCGTCTCATACTACAGACGCTGCAGAGATGCTTTACGCAGCACGAAGTAATCGATATGCAGAACCTGTCCCACATCACATGACCACAGTGAGGAAGCATGATAAGCATGCTGCATGATCACACAGATGTCTCTATTGTAAAGAGGTAAAATCTAGAGAAGATGAAATAACTTAAATCAGTGCAAAAGGGCTCGTTTTTAGCAACAAGGCATTTCTTCTTCTGATCCAGCTTTTCAGTTTTTTTCTATATATTCTATTGTTAAAAGTAAGTTGATGATCTTTTATTACTAGTTTTGATTACTGTTTGAAATTTGATTTATGTAAATTATGAAGCTGTTTGAGCTTCCTTTTCACAGGAACAAACAAAAGCCGGCAGAACGAGGCTCAGGCAAGCGTGAGGTAACCAGTTGGGGCTGCAAATAATCCCGGAGACAGATGCTCAGGGTTCAGGCAATTTTTTCTACTCTTAGCTTTGCATGGTGTTAGTGACTGCTGGTATCCCTAATATAAAGGGCTGCACGAAGGTCCAGTATAAACTAAGTTCATTAGTGCAGATGTGAACACAGTCACATTTGTGTTCGGACCAAAACAATTGCACCGAGACCCTTGCGGGACGTGGTCTCAGTCTGGTTCCTAACAAACTCTAATGGGGTTTTGGTAATGGTGTATGTTGCAAGTTTGAACTAAGCATCTCCCCATTAGCACATATACTTTGCAGTCTGGGATGCAGGAGAGTACCACAGATGTGAAAAGGTCAGTAAATTCTCCAGAGTCTCTAACAGTCCAGAACACAGCACCTTCTTCCTGTGTTTACTTTTCTGGCCACTAAGCGGTCTGATCATTTTCACATGGTTTGTAATGACACATTTTGGTTCCCTCTGAGATTGCTTGGATATTTCCCCCTGAGTGGGGGGGGGGAAATAATAATAATAATAGGAAAAAGCTTCTGCAAAACAAACCAACGGAGAAACATGCAACCTCCCACAAGATTAGAAAAATACAAAGTGTGGCTAATTGGGATTATAAAATCAATTTATCCAAAAAGAGCTTCTGCCTACCCGTAAGATTTCAGAGAGTCCTTCCATGCATAATGTGTTTAATATACAAGCTGAGGCAATATTTATGGTCGGCCTATGAAGCCCCTCTCTCTCATGTCAAGTCACTCTTCCTCCCTCGAACATACACACACTCGCGCTCTTTCCTGAAATAGATTATTAACTTCAGAGTGCTGCAGAAAGGAGCTGTCTGGTACACTGATGCTCTGCACTGAATGTGACTTTGTGCCACTGCGTGTGTGTGTGTGTGTGTGTGTGTGTGTGTGTGTGTGTGTGTGTGTGTGTGTGTGTGTGTGTGTGTGTGTGTGTGTGTGTGTGTGCGTGCGCGCGCGTCAAGGAAGGACAGATCAGATAAGTACTCTCTGTGAGAGATGTTTGGCCTGGTTAGCTTGCTCACAGTCACAAAAACACTCGCCAGAGCACAGCTAAAATAGAGCTGTGTCAGTCATATCATTAGAGTTCATCAGCACTTCCTTGAAGCTGCGCTGCGTTTCTGCCTGGCAACAGTAAGAGGTATGACAGCGCAGCCAGAGGAGACGTTTAACATGACAGCACGCATCACTACAAACTCTATCTGCACTAAAAAGAAGCCTCAGTGGTACAAAATAATCGTGAATGACAAAAAAACTCTAAAAGGACTCACAAGAAAATATTTGGCAAATCCATAATAAGCATTTTACTTTGAAAAATAATGCTATCAGTTTTTAAAACTCTGCTGGCTTTTTAATCTCATGATTTAGTGACCATGGTGCTGGTTTAAATCTGTGTTGTGTGGAAAGCCAAATTTACTCCTGTGAGGGTTTTTTTTTCTCCTTGTCGGTGTGAAAAGCTCCAGCAGTGCATAATCAGAGAAGCACAGAATGGAGTGCAGCCAAGCAGAGCGATGCAAAATGAGCCACTGCTGCTTTAATGCTGAGAACATGTGCTCGGATGATGCAGTGACCCCACTCCCTCACCCCACCTCCACTCCCACACCGCTCCAGCCTCTGGGACCAAATGCAGGATCTTTGGCCTTGGATCCATTGCAGGCAGAATCCTCTTCTTAGATGTGCTGCCACACCTCTGATCACCTGTGCCCTTTAGATACGGGGGGGGGCAGAGCAAAGAAAAGCTACCGTCTCATTATGATGCAAAGACAGCCAGCTAGGGTCTGAGCATGAGCAGCAGCAGTGTTAATTTAAGCTACAACTCAAAACTTTAATCCTTGAGGCCAGAGCAGTCTTGATGGCCCTGTCCTCCATGCTGTGAGTCGGGTTTCTGCTCCAACTGTTGTCACTCGTTTTGATGAAATATCTGCTAATACCTCCCATAGGGCTGAAGTAACTATTAAAATCGAAGCCTCTGCTAATAAGGTCATCTCGGGCATACAGCTCTGACAGTGAGCCGAGAAGTCCCACCAGCCTTTACAATAAAGTTGGCTCAAAGGGAGGATGTCCTTTACATTTACATACTTTTCATATTTCATGCCTTCACAAGTGTGTTCAAGGTCAGCTATGACCTGGGCTAAGAAAACCTTCATATGTTATTGAAGGTTAAGTTGGCAAGAACAATCTGGGACTGTTGGGATTTCATTTACAACTATGCAGACCCAATGCAAGCATCTTTAAATGACCTTTTCATACTTGTCATTGTGTCTCATCCACTGCAGTGGTTTTCTATCCCTGTTTGGAAGCAGGGAACATTTTTGGTACTTAATGATGGAAATTCATTTTACTCATGAGCTAATTTCAGAGCTTTTACACAAAAAAGAAGGAAGCTCCTTTTGCAGAATTACCTGTCAACTACAACAGCAGTCCCCAACCTCCGGGCCACGGACCGGTCATTTTGTACCGGGCCGCAAGAGTTGAGGCTCAGGTGTGGAACTCATGGTTTCCAGGGTTTTTACCAGTTTTTAGCGTTTTTTTAATCATTAACTCTGTTTCCCTGGGTCTTTTCCCTTGTGTTATGAATAAATCTTTTTTGGGGGGGTACCGGTACTGGTTTTGTTTTGTTGTATTTATCCGCAACACCTTAAAGGCCGGTCTGTGAAAATATTGTCGGACATAAACCGGTCTGTGGTGCAAAAAAGGTTGGGGATCGCTGAACTAAAAGGCAAAAATTCTACTCAGATTTGGTTTTAAGGGCTTTGCTGAGTTTCTTTATATTTTGTTGCTGGTTATCTTTCACGTCAAAAGTCCATCTTTTAAAACCAAGCGGCAACCGTCCAGGAAGAATGAAGCCAACAGGAAGCGTAAAAAGCTTGAGTCCCATGTAAAACTGCAACTTCATGCTGTCTACATCCATCTTTTTTTATACAGTTTAGGAATAATCTGAGTGTAAGGCTATCTAAAACATTCCCTCTGACCTCCTTACATCCCTATCTATAGATTATGGCTTTTGTTATAACTACAGGATTCAAAACCCTTGGAGCAAAGCTGCTGAAGCACCGGTTTTCATTTCCCCAATGTTTGATTACATCCCCTTTTTTAATACTTCTTATGAGACATACTTTGACACCAAATAAATTGAGCAGATGTGAACTGTGGCTTTGCAAACCTCTTTGGATTGAATCTCGGAAATGTTATTTACTTGAGAGCTGAAGAGGACACATTGGAGCGTGCAGCGCTGCCGTTCATTTGATTTGTCAGGGTTTCTAAACGGATGAACCGAGCGATCGTGTGTGAGCAGGAATCCTTATGAAGCCAAGTAACTGGCATCAAATACAGCAGGTTGTAGCGCAGCAAGCCTTCTCATCTGTCAGCCGTCATCAGAGTTTTCAGAGGTATCGCATCCGACATTCCCCGTGCATTAAACACGAGCTCGGAGCTTAAGTGCTCTGTGAAGCGGGCGGAATTCACCGCAATTATGAGTAAAATGTACTAAAAATTGACATATGCAGAAGAAGAATACACGGTAAAGTCGTTCTCCTTTCACATTTGATAAAGCTACAGATAAATATTTATAGATTTTATCTTATTTATTATTCAGTGCCACCACAGATTTAGTATGTGTCATTGTTACACAGTGGGTAACGGGGCTGCAAAGCTCTGTCAAAGTTCACTGACGTAAGTGAAGCAGCAGTATTAATAAAAGCAGTCTCTCCATCTGAACGCTATTCTTTGCTTTGAGCTGAAATTGCACTGAGCCTAAAGTCACATTTAAATCAGCCTCACTAAGGGACCGACTGATTACCTCCTCCTCCTCGTTCTGTCTCGTCTTTCCTTTACAGCACCACAAACTTTTAATCTGATTGTGAGGGCTCTGATGCTCAGCCAGCTCCTCTTCCTCCTCCTCCTCCTCTCTCTCTGAAGCCACAGGAGGCGGGGAGGAGCCCAGTTTCCCTCTATGTAATCAGCACAATTGATTGCTTTAATTGATGACAGCAGATACATGATCGGTAGCATCAGAATTTATCAATGACTCTGTGGCCAGACATTCAATTCCTCACAGTCCGGCTCCTGGTTATTAGATTCCCGGACTTTATCTGATTCAGCTATTTATAGACCAAAAAATATAAGCATGCCATCTAATGCCCAAGTCACCAAGACACGGCGTTTTACTAAAGATCCGAAATGACCAAGCAGCTTTTGGTTTTCTGAATATTTGTATCTGAGCGAGCAAATCGAAATTAAAACTCCTGACATGTAAAGTTAATAACACTGATCTTTTTATTGTTGCTATGTAATATTCTGATGGGAAACCTCTGATCCTGATCACATCTGGTACTTTGACACATACTATGAATTATAACTCTGCTACAGACCAATCAACCCATATTATAACAACAGCACTCCCCGATGGCAGCTGTCTCTCTCAGCAGGACAATCCCCAACACAATGAGTGTCTGACCTTCTTAGGCCCCACCCTGCAACTCACTAAAACCTAAGGATCTGGTGCCAGGCACCACAGGACATCACAGAGCTACAGCTGTTTCTGCAGAATGTGGTAGATCTGCAGAACATCAAGCAGGTGTGTGATTTTAATGTTCATAAGAAGATGTTACACTTTACAAGAGCTGGCTTGGATCCATTTAAAGTTGAAAGGAACAGCCATGAAAATTCACCAAGCTGTCCCGTGAAAAAGGTTAGAACATGTATCATGATGCCACAACGAACAAATGAAGCCCAATCTCTTAAGCTGCCTTCAGTCCATGAAACTGTGTTGTGTTTAAAAGACACGGCTAACTGACATCAGCTGTCACGTTGCTGTTTGTGAAGCATCCTGAAGTGAAAGAGATTCAGTCGCATATGATGTTAAACACTAAGAAAACAACAGCAGCAGGATGCAGTGACTCAGACGACCAGAAAACCGGATGTTTAGCAGCTGGAAGCAGAAGGTTTGAGTTGATTTTGAAACAGTGCAGCACGGGGAGCGTTTCATCTCCGCTGGTGTGTCATCAGACGCCGATCATTAGGCAACAGACTCTAACCTGGCACTTACTCAGATGTTATTTTCAATCCCTGACTGACACAAACAGACACACAGTGAGAAAAAGTACTAGCTGCAGATCTGTTCCCATGGTAACGTGGACCAATAGATCTCAGCTATTGACTGAGGATGAAGATCTCTGTAGACCTATTAAAGAAAACGCCTACATTCACATACTGTATGAGCCTGCAGACACACACACACATACACACACCAGCTGGGCATCAGCCTTCAAAGCATCTTTTTTCTGTTCTAAATGCAGAAAACAAAAATACAATGGGAACATTTTCTCTCTGGGAAAAAAAAAAATGAAAACAGCCAAAGGCTTGAGTAACCAGGTACGAGAGAGAAAGTCAAATCTCCCTGAGCCATTCTATGGAACAGCTCACTCTTAAGTGGCACAGCAGCATGACATAAAAGAGTATATACCATCCAGAGCAAGTGGGCGATTTGCTCTGATTTAACCGGGGAGGCTGGGCAGATAAACTCTCTTTTGCTAAATACTTTGGCAATCGTCTCCATTTTCTCAAATCTTTACCCAACAACAGGTTTATGCATCTAATGAAGATGTTCCTATCACAGGGGTGCAGTCTCTCTTTATTACCCTCTAATCACACCCTGAGTAGTGGCGGCATTTGTTATTAAGATGAGCCCGAATTTCATTATTTTCCAGTTTGATCGGGAAGTGAGGTTGGTAAAGTGGCACTGAGACAGAGAAAGAGAGAGAGAGGGACAATCTTCCTTTAACTACATGGCACTGAGTGTGCAAGTCAGTCAGACAATCGCTTAAATTATTATGCAAATATAAACCAGCAGCAAGCCAACAGAGCTGCTACTAAACTATTCCATTAATTCACACCTGTCCTTTAATTACTCGTTTTAGGGAAAAATGAGGAAGAGGAGTGTACCGGGGAATGTGCTGCGTCTGATCTCCCATAACATCACCATATATGTATGAACACGTATGAAGTTATCTTTTCTGATGCACTACTTAGACCAGAACAGGTCACTCCTTTAGAGCAACATTGTCAGCTGCAGGTGTGGCAACATCGTGGAAGTGAGACAAAACCATTCACTGTATATAAAAGATGGCAGTAAATCCTATAGTCCTATAATTTAAGTTTGATTGTTTGATTTGTGTGGTTTGTTTGAGGCCTTTGTCGAACACAGGCTGTCAATATAGTCTAACTTGTTGAAACTCTGTGAAGTAGAAGCTGAAGGCAATTTTCACTGCCGTGATTCCCATGTTGGTGAGGCTGAAACACCTTCTGCACAAAATACACTGGGGCTTGAATACATTTGCAGTACTTTTTGTTTTTTTTAAATCAAATTTACACTTCACACTATTTCTTCATGCTCACAGATGGAGCAACCTGGTCACCATTTTCTCTCCAAAAGAAACTCTAGAGATTTTTAGGGCTTTGCTGGTTTTATTAATACAAATTGTTGATTTTTTGATCAGAGATTTAAATGCAATTAAATCTAGCAATCGTTGCTGCATTTTGAAATTTCATTGTTAACAATTTGGCTGCTGCCGTCAGGGGTTTTTGGAGCTAGAAATGACTGTATATCTGGAAAACAGGGTAGAGTGCTAAGTTATCGGCTAATGTTTGTGAGTTTTTTTAGCAAGCTATGTCCAACAACTATACACAGACAAAAACACATGGGTAACAGATTATTATAATATAATTTCACTCACCAATATTGAAGAACAAAAATATGTGAAAAACCCCAAACTAACTGCAGGTGCTTCTCCTGACACACCTGTCAAAGTACCCCTAACTTTATGTGTTTTATATCTAAATGTACGAATTTTATTTGTAAAAGAATTTCTGTCTTGTGTTTTTGTAGCGCGCTGTAAAACACGCGTTTTAATGATAGCATTTAATATTTTCCCACAGGAGTTTTTTCCCCACTCACTTTTGGAGCCACCCTCAAGTGGCCATTAGAGGAACTGCAGTTTGGTGCTTCAGCACTACCTTTGCTTTTTAGACCTGGAGGTTGTCATTTGTACAAAATACAGAAACAGAGGTGCACTCTGTCGTTACCCACGCATTGCACCAGTGACATCTGATTCATTAGGTCCTGAGCCATGTAAATGAAAATTAGGGTTTGTATACACATGTTGGCACTAATTGTGTAGCACTTCCTACGTAGCCACTAAAGCAGAGAAATATCAACTACATGCCTGTTGCCCGCTGTTGCACAACATTTCAGGGAAACCTGCCATTCAAACACAGAAACCGCACCAAAACGTTACATTGAATGTTCACATTATTACACCACTGCACTGTATTTTGGGGCTTTTACATTGACATCGTGTCCAGTAGGCTTACTTTATATTGTAATTTTCATGGGACGTTATTTGCTTTCGATAAAGGCAAATATGAACAGATGAATAATACAGTTCAAATAAATTTGCAGCTGCATTTAATTATAACAAGAAGCATATTCTCTTTGTATTTGTCTGATGTAATATGGTTGGCACCTCAGAAGAATGAGTTTATCTAAGCTGAAGCTCATTTATTCCTTATCTTCTTTTTTTTTTAACTGTCTTTTCCCAGATACTGCTACAGTGTACATGCCATCTTGGGAGAGGGCCGACATATTTATTATAATTATTCGTGTGTCACTTTAATTGAAAGTTTGAAAAGATATTTTAATACTGTTCTCACTGGGGCTGGCCACACTGACTCATTATTCCTGGAAAGCGACAGGACATTTGACATTTTTGCAAATGTCACCCTCGGAGCTGTGAGCACCACCAATAAACTGCGGTTCAGACGGGCTGTGTGTTGGCACATTTGTGTTTTATTTTAACAATATTTATTGTGTACAGGCATTCACATCTCAGCTGTAGCTAACACGTGTTGTGGATTATTTCAGCTGAAAAGACTTGACTTAAAGATTTAAAAGCTCAAAAAAAAGTCCGATTAAATTAGAAAATGTGTTTTGCAAATTGGATGAAATGGCCGTTTATTTCTCATCTCCACTGGATCTGACTCAAATAAATTCTAATTGTGTTGTTTGTGACTTTTTAAGCACAGCTTTGCAGATTTCTCCCTTTATCAGACGAGGTTTACTGTTGCTATGCGTCCAAAGTCCGTTTCGGTGTATTTAATTCTCTTCTTTTATAAGATTTTATCAAACCTGTAATCAGTGTAAACATGACTAACAGATGAGCAGTGATGCCTGCGCGGTCGTTCCAGCCAAAGCCCAGGAACATGTCAGTGTATGAAGGCATTCTGACACAAAATGACCCAACTTAAGGCCTGAATTATTTCCTTAAGAAAAAGAAACAGCATCTTCTTAAGGGACTGAAACAGTAATTTCCAGTATATGCATATCCCAAAGGATTACACGGAGGCTTTGCTGTCAGTAATAAAGAAACAGCTTCCTGCATTAATTATTGCTTCTCTGAATGAGGACTGGTGCTTTTATTTTTTGCTTTTTATCCTCGGATGTCTGTGAGCACATAGAGATCCTAAATTATTAATTTGTGCCGACTACGAAACGTCCCCTATGGATCTTAATCGAGGCTGAAGACCTCGGGGCCCAATTTTCCATGAATGAATAAAAAGTTTCCTCCTTAACGCAAAGAAGCGGCCGCGGTGAGCGCAGCGCTGCGGTCCACAGTGCGCTCCGGCTGCCTGTTTGGGGCCGTGACATCGGTTAGGGCCTCTGTGACACTACACCGACGGTTCAAACGCAAAATAAAGAGATTTAAAATCAGTCAGACAAATAAATCAATACGGTAAATGTAAACAACAACAACAGGAACCCCTTCAGAAATCGCCACAACACCTCCGGGTGCATTAACATAGCTGCTGCTGCTTTTGCAGCTCATCTCCTGTCTAACAGAGTTTCATTAGGTCTTCCTCTCCACTGGCTCTTCATCGCTGTTTTCATGGAGCCAGCTCGAGAGTGGATTCAAAACATTAGCGCGACTCAGGCGGCTGATCGCGAGGTTTATGCTTTATTTACGTGATTAAAATAAGAATACAGGGCTCCTCTCGGTGACAGGAAAAAGAGAGCATCGGGGTCCTACCGTCAGCGGCCAGGGAGCTCTGCATCATCAGCATCAGCACCGCGCCGATGGTCACAAACCACCGGGCCACCATTCCATTCAGCACGCGCGTCCTCTTCCCGATCCTCGGCGAGTAGACGGCCACCATCCCTGCATCCAGGATCCATAGCGACGAGGAGGAAGAGCAGGGGTCTTCTTTCTTATTTACCCCTCCGACCCCGGGGCCACCGCTGCTGGAGAGGCGCGCATGTTTGGGAGCCATTGGTTAACCAATTAATCCTGAATGGGAAACATCTAACGGCGCTGCTGGGATGAAAGGCATCCGATCAACCTGCCCCCGGTTCGGACAAGCAGGGCTCCGCTCTCCATGAGCCTGCTGGAGGCTGTGAAGGTCGACGAGGAAACAAAGAAGCGTTAGTTTTCTCCTTTTGCGCGTCTGGCTGTGTCAGTTTCTGTGTGCGTGCGTGAAGTCTGATGCCCCTACTGCGTCCGCAAGGCGCTCTCCATATCTGTTGGCAGCTGTGTCAATGCACAGATACAGACCCGGAAATCAACCGAAGTTCTCTTCAAAATAAAACCGCGTGCACTTTGTATACACGAGCTATTCTTCAGGCTACTACCTTTTCAGATTTTTCTTTTTTCTTTTTTTTTTTTAAAGTCAATTTCTGAAATTTTAAATTGAGAAGAAGAAGTCTTTTTTTATGCAACCAATTTTGGTTACCAGCATATTACCACTATATAGCCCACTGCACCACAAGTGCAGTGGGCTATATAGTGATTTTTCTTGATATAGTGATTTACTTGAGCGTTTCAGATGCTTTATACAGAACCCCTCATTCACACATATTTACATTTATACAAACACCTTTTTTCTACGTCTAACTGATTGCTATCGCTATTGAATTGGGAGCAACTGGGGTTTTAATATCTTGCCCAAAGATACTTTGGCATACAGACTGGAGCCGCCAGGAATCAAATCACCAACCTTCCAGTTGGTAAATAACCTGCTCCAAGACATCCCAACTGCAGGTATGTCCTATTGCCCAGATTTAAGGTTTCGATTAAAAGCAATGCGTTTATAGTAGATATTCTTTTGCTGCTCAGTTAAGATTCAGCAGAATACTTGGTCACATTTTGCATTTCCCTCTGCAGGTCAGAATATACTTGATGCTGCAGCCTGCTGAGCCAGCCTACTTCATACAGGATAGAGGGTATACTGGAGGTTTTCAGTGCACTAGAGTGTAGCGCAGTTCGCAATGGACCAAGTGTTCTGTCCCTGTAGCAAATAAGACACCAGGCTGTTTCCCCCGTTAACTTTTGTGCATATTTTGATTTGGGTGTTCTGTCTATTAAATTTTAAAAATTTCCCTTTTATGTATACGGTCTATTTTAAAAAATTGCATATTTTGCCTAAAGCTCAGAGTAATGGTCAACAATCTGTGGTACAAACATACCTCAAATGCATTAGATCCAAATAATTGAAAAGAAGTCTGCATTCCTGGGAGATTCCACACATTAAACCTACCTTTATTAGTCGGTTGCACCCTGAGGTTAAAATGGGTCGCAGGCCAGACCTTCAGAGACCTTTTAGGAGAGCAATGACACTCAAAGAATCCTGAATTGAAATGTTTTGGGAAAGAATTTCCAGAGTAAAGAAAAATGTCCTTTTACAAACTTATTTATGGGGGAAATCAAGAAACTTTTAAAGAGGTTTATCAGATTTTATGCGTATCTATATATAATTCCCTCGAAGCACAGACAGACGCAAATGGGTTTCCGGTGTTCCAGATTAACTGGATTTGGTCGAACAGACGTGTGGCAGATTTGCGTTTCACGAGCTGCTATCGACAAACCAGCAAAAAAAAAAAAACGCCAAATGTGTCATCTAAAATAAACAACAAAACACGATAAATCAATAAAGACCTCGTTGGTCGCATGCTCCAAAAAGGGAATTGGCCGCCGTTCTTCTGAGCTTTCCTTTAACCGTGTGTATCTGAAGTCCATCCCATGTAACATGACTTTCAATAAAGACCATTCTTGCTGCGTGTTTACAGGTGTTTTCTCCTTTTTTTTTCTCCCCAAAAAGGAAAACCAGCGCCACTTTTAACAAACTTGACCTTCAAAATAAAAGCACAAAAAACTTTAACATAAAATAAAATAACATAAAATAATGTACTGCTTAAACAATTTATAATGATGACATGGACCTTGACAAGATAAAGAAATAATCTAAATGATATAAACAATGTCATCATGCCAACAGCTACACTATACATGTGTTTTTGTCATATGCCAGATAATTTATACACTTCTTGAAAATAACGTATTTGTTTATTTTCATTATATTTCCAAATAATGACACATAATGAAATAAATAAGCTATAGCCAGTTTAAGTCAATAGTATGACAGTGACAAATTAAATATAATATGTATGTAACAAAAAGAGAGTTCCGGAGGTGAAACGTGGTTCTAGGATGATAAAGCTACAATTTCCTTAAGGCTTGCCTGGTCCAGCTACTCATTTAACACTTTTTGTTCTTGTAAAACCAATTTATACAAGTTTAGATTTTCCGAGATGCTCACTTCCGGTCGTGTTCTGCTAACTGCGGCCACCTTGACGCATCTTCCTGCAGGTAGAAACAGCCTGTGTGTTTGGTGTAATTACGCTGGAAATGACAGGAACACACTGGATCTAACAGACTAATTATCCCCCCGTCTAAAAACTGAGATGAGACATGAAACTTTTGTATTAGTAGTAGATTAACTCCCGCATTATTCCGAAAGAGGACCGAAACCCCGGGCGGGCAGTGTTTGTGGCTGAGTTCAGCTGGAAGCAGGCGACCCCTGGTGGCAGCCGGAGGAAGGGCCTCAAAGTGAACTCCATCGTTACAGTTCCCTCTGTGCCCAATTCGCTGTAATAGAAATACAAATTTCAGTATTTTCAAAAGGAATATATGTAAAAAGATCAAGAAAATTAGGCACAACAATTCTAATTTTCAGATATCAGTTTTTCACAACATAAAGCTTTTTTCACCAATACCTACAGTAAATAATATAAATATATAAACAGTGCAAACAACTTCCAGTGACAAGATGCTGTAAACTTTATATTCATTATTTCTATTATAGAAATAATAGTGAAGTTTTACTTTAGTGAAAGAGCTCCCGCCAGTCATACTCCAGGACCATGCATTTGTATATATCATCATCTAACCCGCACAGATTGAGGCCTGCAGAGAAGCTACCTGGTAGGCCTGTTTGCACACAGCTCAAATCACACAAATAAATAAATTAAAAGTGCAACTGCTGGCTTTTTTCTGACAGAGAAAAATCTGATGTTTTGTTCATTCTGTTTGCACACTTTTGCACCTTTATTAGAAAAGCAATGGAGTAACTGTGGCACTTAAACTACAAGGAGTAGGGGAAGGAGATATCCAGAAGATGCAAACACTGATATAAAATGCTAAGTTTTATGGTTTAAGAGACATCATCAGTTTAGAAGTGAGTGATAACTCAGTGCAAAAGCTGCATTTACAGAAACCTACAGAAATACAGCAGCCATTATGGGTGATGTGCAGAGCTGTAGAAACTACAGAAGGCTGATGCTGATGAAGTTATGGGAACTTAAGGTGACACGACAGGTGATGATCAGTGACCAGTAGTATGTCTTCGTTTCATGATAAAGGCACTACACACATGATGTTTGCTTTAAGAGTATTAATGCAGAAGTACAGAGAAGGTCAGTAGGAGTTGCGCTCTGTCTTTGTGGATCTAGAGAAATCATGTGATAGGGTCCCAAGAGTCGATCTGTGGTGCTGTATGAAGAAGTCAAGTGTGACAAGGAAGAACAGTATGTGAGGATGGTGCAGTACATGTTTGAGGGCAGTGAAACACCAATGAGGTGTAGAAGTGACAGATGTGACAGCCCCTTCTTGTGATGGTGATAGGCAATGTAGCTGATGAGGTCATACAGGAGTCGCTGATGTTTGCAGACGACATTGTGATCTGTAGTAAGAGTAGGGAGTAGGTGGAAGAGAGACTGGAGAGGTGGTGGCATGCTCTGGAGGGAAGAGGAAGCAACCCAAAATAGATGTGTTTGAATGAGTGTGACAGGCTGAAAGATGAAGAAGCAGAAGCAGTGAATGTAGATGAGTTTAAACATTCAATCAAACATTCATTCAAACATATTAACTAACAGGTCGAGCAGTTAGTTAATAAAAGTTAATCAAGAGGCGATGCGGAGATGATGTTGAATATGGACTTTCCAGGCAGGAAGACGCTCCAGTCCTCCAGGTGAGATTAACCTGCTGGCAGCTGATGCTTTAGCTTGTCTGTCTCTGCAAATCCATGTTCAGAGTGTGAAAACTATTACTGCAATGTTATAATTCCACTGTAAACATGTTGGCTGTTCTCTGTGCCTGCACATATTACTCTGGTACAGCTGAGTATATTTACAGTTCATGGTACTTGATTGCCCTGATAGTCATAAATATTTTTTCTCTGAAATGGTCAGAACATTCTTGCCATTTAGCAAGTGCACACAGTACGTGATACTAAACTGCGTAGGTGCTACGTCTGACGGTAATCTCTGTGTCCATTTCATCACTCTTCGGTACCAGAGTATGTTTCTAGGTCTTATTAACAAAGGTAAGATGATTTGCCACTTATTTATAGCTGTTAAAGTATGCTTGTACTTCACATTTACAAGGGTAGCATGGTTTGGCATGCAATTTTAACATTTTGTTTTCTACCATTGCTGTATTATTTTAGAAGATCGTGTCACTATAAGATATGTTGGTTAATCTTTTGTAGGTGGAAAGAGTAGTGGAATATCTGGTGAACCTGAGCCTGCTGCTCAACCACAGAGACCCATACCTCCAGGTGGACCAACCACCAACATATTTGGGCCTGCAGTCACTGCACCTGCACAAAGTCCAAGCTGAAGCCCCCCAAATAAGCCAAAGGTAGGCTGTAACATTACCTTCCTTTCACTCTTTGACTTGTATTTTATGAGTTGCAGAACATTTTTATTCAAAGCCTGTGCAACAAAAGGACTCTTCAGTGAGGAATACATAGCTTTGCGACAGGCAGCACTTCAATAATAATCTCTAATAAACAGACACTAACTATACCCCACCCCCACCTGTCTGCCTCCAGTGAGGCTGGTGGTATAGTAACCTCAGAGGTGATCTCTCATTTGCATAGATAGTGACTGCAAACCTGGCTGATGTAAATGGTAAATGGACTGGTTCTTATATACTGTAGCGCTTTTCTACTCTGAGCACTCAAAGCGCTTTATACAACTAATTCATTCACGCAATCACACAAGCACGTTTTTTTCTAAGTTGTTAAGTGCTCACTGTCTAACATTCATACACATTCACACTGATGTGAATGCTATATACAATATGAGTATAATACAACAATGCCAGAAAGAGTATTGCACTTAGTGTTATTGCTATTGCACATGTGTGGATGTGTGTGTTTGATCAGTTGAAGTCTTTGTTGTGGAGTCTGACAGCAGTGGGGAGGAAAGACCTGCGAAAGACCTGGAAAGACCCACATCGTGGGTGCTGCAGCCTGCCACTGAAGGAGCTGCTCAGTGGGAGATGTTGTCCAACAGGGATGACAGCTTAGCCACCATTCTCCTGTCACTCACCACCTCCACTGGGTCCAGAGGGCATCCTAGAACAGAGCTATTGTAGATGTCTGTGATTACTAATCAGCAAAGGTGTGTTTAAGTCAGCACGAAAGCCTGAAGTCACCTCTAGCTTTAGCTCATTGTTTAATGAATCAACAAAGGTCCTGATGTTGGTAACCTGTCAGTTGTAGGTACTGAGGGTCGTTCAGATTATTTGCAAAAGTAAACAAAACATGTGGCAAATATAATCATCGTGACCTTTAAAACGAAAGAAATGTACACAATAATGTAGAATAATTTCACTTTCTTGTCCTGTTCTCATGTCCATCTGATATGCATTTTTATGCCCATTTACTCATCTGTCATTTCAATAAACACACCATCTAGAGATGTTTTAAAGAACAAGCTGACATTAAAAAGAAAGGATGAGTTTGTGCTTGCAGGTCACTGTCTTTGTGTTGATTTCTTTCTTTCTTTTTTTTTGCAGACTGATTTACCTTTATAACATTATTAATTTCCATTTTAAGTGTATGCAGTAAAACAAGAACACCTGTGCATTTTATTTTCTTCCTTAACTTTACCTTCTTTGTTTTAAATACAGGACAATCTAAGTGTGGGACCTGACCCTGAATCTTTTTTTTTTTTTTTTTTTTTTTTTTTTTTAATATATATATATCACAGTAATATGCTGATTTATGAGTGTTATAGAGGAGGAGCATCACAGCAGCAACAGCTTCACCTAATGTACAAAGTAACATTCAAAGAATCTCACAGAAATGCTGCAGTTTGAACATCAACACTCAGCTACAGTTAGAGCTGAAATGAGCCTGTCTGTCCAGATGGTGGCACTGTAAGCTCACTTTTCCTGCTCTGTTACGGACATGATCTTATATTCTGTTTTTTTTTTTTTTTTTTTTTTTTTTTTTTTTTAATAAATAGGACAGGGGGAATGAATGAGAGAAAGAGGGGGAGAGAAAGAAAGAAAACCAAAGGGGAGAAGAGACGGTGAGAAGGGGGGGGAAGAGAGAGAGAAAAAAAAAAAAAAGAACTCCTGGGTCACCTGTATGGAGAAAAAAAAAAAAACAAACAAACAAAAAAAAAACAAACAGAGGAGACAGCAAACAACAAAGAGCAACATAATAATAGAGAAAACAAAGCACCATCACAATAAACTAGCTAGTCATAGATATCAATATTTACTAAATAATAAACGATATTGTGCAGCACGCAAGATAGACAGCGCACAGTGTGCTTTGAGGCAGTAGCCAAGAAAGCTTTAGTCCGCGTCTGTGAATACCCATGTGTGCATACCTGTGTGGATCAGCATGCTTGCATTCCAAAGGTTTCTCCATGTAATGATCTGCTAGGGAGTGTGGGGGGGCCACAGCCCCGTCCTCCAGGGTGTGAAGTGGGTATGGAGGAGATCAAAACTCCAGACATCCAGAGGCCCCCAGAACACAAGAGACCATGGAAGACCAACAGAGGGGCAGCCGCGCCACTGTTCCAGTAAGAGCTGAGGAGAGTCCCAGATGAGGGCTCGCCCAGCAGCCGCGGAGCAGAAGTCAGGGGGAGTTGCAGTGACGCGCCCGTGAGCTCCGCCGGCCCCCAGCTGTGCCTGAGTGACCGAGCCCCAGGCCGAGAGGCCGGGGGCACCCCACCTCCAAAGGGGCCCGAGCGAGCCCCAGGCCCCAGGCCCCGACAAGCGGCCGCCAAGGAGTGAGCCGGTGTGTACCCGGACGCCCACCCCCAGACACAAAGAACCACCAACACACCGACACCTGAGGGAGTCCGCCACCGGCAGGGGAAGTGGTGGTGGGTGGAGATAGGCCTCCAAACCTTGGAGGGCCTGAGGTGTCCCCAGAGAGGTGGCGTCTGATACCCAACCTGACATATAGACACAGACATACAGGCACACACAGACACAAACATCCATTCCCACCCTCATGCTCTCATATGCACTCACTCCACACTCAACCAACGTGGAGACAGACATAAAGAGACGCTGTACACACAATCACACTCCCCAAGCGTACTCTACAAACCGGGTCTAGGTACCCTTGCCCCTGGAGGGGGGAATTGCACCCAGACCCAGGTGGTGTTACCCTTTTCCCTGCGGTGGGGAGAGGCAGACCACCCCGACTCCGCAGCAGCAGGGAGGCCCCACACCCCAGACCGCAGTCGGACGGCCAACTCCTCCTACTAGCCCTCCCGCTCCAGCAGGCCGCAGAGAATGGGGGTGGGAGAAGACTCCAAACCTCCCTCCACCCGCTCATTGTAGTGTTGATGCATATGTGTTCTAAGGTGCAATTAAAACCCAGGAGGGCATGGAGCTACCTGCCAAGGAGCAGCAGGTAAGCGCATAGTCCCTCCTGCTAGCCCTCAATGACTAAGTGTATTTAAAATTGAGAGGTGGGCAACGACGTCAGGGGTGAGGTATGCACCCTGATGGTGATTTGGATGGTGCTGCAGCCTGCCACTGAAGGAGCTGCTCAGTGGGAGATGTTGTCCAACAGGGATGACAGCTTAGCCACCATTCTCCTGTCACTCACCACCTCCACTGGGTCCAGAGGGCATCCTAGAACAGAGCTATTGTAGATGTCTGTGATTACTAATCAGCAAAGGTGTGTTTAAGTCAGCACGAAAGCCTGAAGTCACCTCTAGCTTTAGCTCATTGTTTAATGAATCAACAAAGGTCCTGATGTTGGTAACCTGTCAGTTGTAGGTACTGAGGGTCGTTCAGATTATTTGCAAAAGTAAACAAAACATGTGGCAAATATAATCATCGTGACCTTTAAAACGAAAGAAATGTACACAATAATGTAGAATAATTTCACTTTCTTGTCCTGTTCTCATGTCCATCTGATATGCATTTTTATGCCCATTTACTCATCTGTCATTTCAATAAACACACCATCTAGAGATGTTTTAAAGAACAAGCTGACATTAAAAAGAAAGGATGAGTTTGTGCTTGCAGGTCACTGTCTTTGTGTTGATTTCTTTCTTTCTTTTTTTTTGCAGACTGATTTACCTTTATAACATTATTAATTTCCATTTTAAGTGTATGCAGTAAAACAAGAACACCTGTGCATTTTATTTTCTTCCTTAACTTTACCTTCTTTGTTTTAAATACAGGACAATCTAAGTGTGGGACCTGACCCTGAATCACCAGGTGGGTACTGTACATGTTCTTTGTCTATAACTTTTTTCATTGTACTATTAAACTACGTGTGTTAAGCCTTGCTGTTCAGACAGATCAGATTCAATCATATTGTACTGTTTTCTGAACTTTAGTTTTGCAACCTAAACTTTTAATCAGTCTTTGTTAATGAGTGAGAAAAATACATTTTGAGTCTATTTGCATATAACTGCATATAGCTCCATGCAAACAATGAAATCATGTGATATCTATCACCCCCGGTCATGCTGATTTGCATTGGTTACCCATAAAATATCGTATTGAATTTAAAATATTGTTGCTCACCTTTAAAATTATAAATAAATTAGCCCTTAGCTATCTTGTTGATCTCCTTAGTCCATATGTCCCTGGGCAGCCCTCAGGTCTTCAGCCCGATTACTCTTGGCTCAGCCTAGATCTGGACTTAAATCTAGGGATGACCGTGCTTTTGTCCTGGCTGCACCTAACCTGTGGAACAACTTTCCCATCGCTATCCATGCGTCAGACTCCATTTTATCTTTTAAATCCTGTTTAAAGACTCACTTGTAAGCTGTATATATAGAACACCAGGTTCAAATACTGAAATTTTTAAGGAGTGGGTAGATAAAACATTCACCAGGACAAACCAAAAAGTCATGTTCATTTGTGGGGATTTTAACATAGATTTATTAAATCCAAGCAAACAGAAAATGACAGAGGAGTTTATTAATACATGTATAGCTTGGGACTTTGTCCAATGATCACTAAACCCAGCAGGATCACAGCACAATCGGCAACCTTAATAGACAATATATTTACAAATGAAATAGAAAATAGATCCATAAGTGGTCTTTTAATAAATGATATCAGTGATCACCTACCTGTTTTTATAGTGTATAATAAAAACTATAGGAAGGTTACACAGGAAAATATAGTAAAATACAAACGAATGAGAACAGAAGAGTCAATAAATGCATTTAAAAAATGATTTGCTCAAGCAAGAATGGGAGACGCTGTATAGGGAAAAAAATATTGATAAAGCTTATGAGATTTTTTTAGGAAAATTTAAAATGTTATATAATAGCCGTTGCCCAGTAAGGAAATACAGTAAAAAACAAAAATATGCAGAATGCCCATGGATTACAAAAGGATTGCAAAATGCATGTAAGAAGAAAAATACCTTATACAGAGAATTTATAATGAACCGAAGTATAGAAGCTGAAAATAAATATAAGAAATATAAAAACAAATTAACGAGTATTTTGAGGTTATGTAAAAAGGAATACTATGAGAAATTATTGATTATGAATAAAAATAATACTAAAGGGATTTGGAAAACATTAAATACCATTATTAAAAAGGGCTCTGGACAGTCAGACTATCCTTCGTATTTCACAAATAATGATAGAAATATTACTAATCTGAGCGATGTGGTAAATGACTTCAACAAATTCTTTGTAAGTGTTGGGCCAAATTTGGCTGAAACAATTCCTGATATGACAGATTCGGTAGAGAAAGAAACCAGATTCATTGATCGCAATCCTCATTCAATGTTCTTAACGGCAGTAGAAGAAAAGGAAATCATTGATATTGTTGGGAAATTACAAACAAAAAACTCTACAGACTCTGATGATATAGATATGGAAATAGTCAAAAAAGTGATAGAGGGCATTTCTAAACCCTTAACACATATCTGCAATTTGTCCATACAAACTGGTACATTCCCAACACAAATGAAAATAGCTAAAGTAACACCATTGTTCAAAAATGGTGATAAACACCAATTTACAAATTATAGGCCTGTCTCTCTACTTTCTCAATTTTCAAAAATACTGGAAAAAATTTTTATTAATAGACTCGACAAATTTATAGACAAACATAAAATAATAACGGATAGTCAGTATGGTTTCAGATCAAATAGATCAACATCATTGGCATTAATAGAATTGATCGAAAATATCACTAACAATATAGATAAAAGACAATGTATAGCTAGTATATTCATCGACCTAAAAAAATCTTTTGATACAATTAATCATGAAATATTACTTGATAAACTGGAGTATTATGGCATTAGAGGAGTGGTGTTAGAGTGGGTAAAGAGTTATTTGAGAGACAGGAAGCAATTTGTGAAAATTGGGGAACATCAATCAGAGTGTGTGGACATTGTTTGTGGAGTTCCACAGGGGTCAGTATTGGGACCAAAGCTGTTTATCCTCTATATCAACGATATATGTAGAACATCAGATATATTACAGTTTATTCTATTTGCAGATGATACAAATATTTTTTGTGCTGGAGAGAACTTACAGCAGCTTTTGGAAATTGTCACACAAGAAATGATTAAACTGAAAACATGGTTTGATAGAAATAAGTTATCATTAAATTAGGAAAAAACGACATTTATGTTATTCGGAAATTATAAAAAAGATGCCGAAGCAAAGTTATTAGTAAATAATGTCGAATTAGAGCAAGTTTCGGATACAAAATTTCTGGGTGTGATAATAGATAACAAAATCTGCTGGAAACCTCATATAAAGTATTTACAAGCTAAACTGTCAAGAAGTGTCTCCATACTGAGTAAAGTTAAATATTTTTTGCCTTCCAAATCACTCCGGGTACTTTACTGTTCACTTATATTGCCATATTTGGAATACTGTGCGGAAATTTGGGGAAACACATATAAAACGTCACTTCAACCAATATGTAAAATTAAAAAAAAAGCAATCAGGATGATTAGTAAAGCTGGATATAGAGACCATACTAACACCGTGTTTTTGAAATTAAAAATATTGAAGTTTATGGATCTTATAAAATACAAAACGGCAAAAATTATGTATAAAGCTAGATATAATATGTTACCAGGAAATATACAGAGGATGTTCTATGACAGAGAAGGAGACTATGAACTAAGGGGTAAGTTAAATCTGAAGATCCTTAAAGCACGGTCAAATGTTAAAACTTTTTGTGTAACTATTTATGGAGTAAAACTGTGGAATAGCTTTACTGCAGAATTACAGCAATGCTCAGGAATTGGCAAGTTCATAAAGACACTTCGAAAATTACTTTTGGAAGGATATGATATTGAAAAAAACAATCACCCATTGTATGTATAAATATGTCAACTCGTATTGAAATTATAAATATCAAATCAAATCAAATCACTTTTATTGTCACATCACATGTGCAGGTACATTGGTACAGCACATGTGAGTGAAATTCTTGTGTGCGAGCTTCACAAGCAACAGAGTTGTGCAAAATACAATAATGTAAACAAGCAAAATACAAGAATGGCTACATCTGAAACTAATAAATATATGTACAATATATGATAGTATATGCATTTCTGCATGTGTATACTAAATATTTTTCTACGTGTGTGTGTGTGTGTGTGTGTGTGTGTGTGTGTGTGTGTGTGTGTGTGTGTGTGTGTGTACACATATTTTACAAATTAAATAGAGTAAACAATAAGTAGAATATTTAAAATAAATAAAATAAAATATACAGAGTGAGACATGTGCAAAACAGTGGCATTACTGTACAGTATGGAGTGCATCATGTTAAAGTTCCAGTAGTGAAGCTGAGGTGTCTATGACGTGTTCAGCAGTCTGATGGCCTGATGGAAAAAGCTGTCTCTCAGTCTGCTGGTACGGGACCGGATGCTGCAGAACCTCCTTCCTGATGGAAGCAGTCTGAACAGTTTATGGCTGGGGTGACTGGAGTCCTTGATGATCCTCCCCGCTTTCCTCAGGCACCGCTTCCTGTAGATGTCTTGGAGGGAGGGAAGCTCACCTCCAATTATCCGTTCAGAGCACCGCACTACTCGCTGGAGAGCTTTGCGGTTGTAGGCGGTGCTGTTGCCATACCAGGTGGTGATGCATCCAGTGAGGATGCTCTCAATGGCACAGTGATAGAAGGTCCTGAGGATGCAGGGGCTCATGCCGAATCTTTTCAGTCTCCTGAGAAAGAAGAGGCGCTGCTGCGCCTTCTTCACTGTTTTGTTTGTGTGTACTGACCACGTAAGATCCTCAGCCAGGTGTACACCAAGGAACCGGAAGCTGCTCACTCTCTCCACAGCAGCGCCGCTGATGGTGATGGGGGTGTGTACTTCTCTGCACCTCCGGAAGTCCACTATCAACTCCTTTGTCTTTGCGACGTTGAGGGTGAGATGGTTGTCTTGACACCAGTGGGTCAGGGCGCTGACCTCCTCCCTGTAAGCTGTCTCATCACTGTTGGTGATAAGACCCACCACTGTAGTGTCGTCCGCAAACTTCACAATGATGTTGGAGTCGTTAGTGGCTGTGCAGTCGTAGGTGTAGAGTGAGTATAGGAGAGGGCTCAGTACACACCCCTGTGGAGCACCAGTGTTCAGTGTGACGGGGGATGAGGTGATGCTGCCCAGTCTGACCACCTGGCGTCTGTCAGACAGGAAGCTAAGGATCCAGCTGCAGAGGGAGCTGCTCAGTCCTAGATCCTGCAGTTTCCTGTCCAGCTTCGAGGGAACGATGGTATTGAATGCTGAGCTGTAATCTACAAACAGCATTCTCACATACGTGTCTCTCTTCTCCAGGTGTGACAGGGCAGTGTGTAGTGTCAGGGCTATGGCATCATCAGTGGACCTGTTGTGGCGGTATGCGAACTGTAGAGGGTCCAGTGAGTCGGGTAGTGCAGAGCAGATGAAGTCCCTGACCAGCTTCTCGAAGCATTTGCTTACGATGGGGGTCAGGGCTACAGGTCGCCAGTCGTTCAATCGTGCCAGCCTTGTTGATATAAGTTTCTTGTGTATTGTGTGGAATATGTGATGAGGAGAATTAGGTAAATATGTGGGATTAATAAGATGTTGAGCAGGGGTAGGAGTTAATAAGTATGTGTATACTTCTTCCTACTCCTTTTCAGACCAAACAATTGTTATTTCATGTTAGACGAATGTGTTTTATTTTATTATATTTCTTTTTGGCTTGTCTGTACAAATACGTGTGTGTGTGTATATCTACACATATATTCGTATCCGTAAACGAAAGTACATGTAGACGAGTATATATTGTTTTTTTTGTTTTTTGGTTGTTTGTTTTATTATGTCTGAAATAAATAAAGATACAATACAATACAATACTTATTTAACCTAGCTTTCCATCTGGTTAGTGTCCCTATTTTATATTGGGCTCAATTTTTTATCTGTGTACTTTATCTTTTAGCTATATCTGTTCTTATGTTCCCTTTTCAGCTCACAGCCAGAGAGAGAGAGAGCTTAATTTTAGATGTCAAAAAGTATGACGTCACAACATTCTGATTGGTCACTTGCAATGTTGATCCTGGAACAACATTTAATATGGTGATCTGGGAACAACACCAACACGACGGTATCAGATCGCCGGCAGCCAGCTGTGCCAGAGTGACCGAGCCCCAGGCCGAGGGCACCCCACCACCGAAGTGGCCGAGCGAGCCCCAGGCTCCAGGCCCCAACAAGCCTATTTAATCATGTCTTAATTTTCCTGTTTCTATTGTAAAGCACTTTGGTGTACCGCTGGTTCTTTAAATCTGTTATATAAATAAAGTTGTATTGTATTGTATAGTCTCAATAAATTGGCCTCCATCTCTGCATTTTTTTTTACATTTATTAGTTTCACTTAGAATCAGAATGAGAATACTTTATTGATCCCTTTGGGGAAATTATTTTGGTTACAGTGCTCCAGTACAAACAGTAACAAAGACAGAACAATACACTAAGTAAGAAATAGCACAATATATATATATACACACACACATACATATACATATATACACATATACATTGACATGTCTCACTGACAGTGATGTTGATTTCACTGTAGACCTGATGATCCTGATGTTTCAGATGTCTGAAGCAAGTGTCCGATCACCCCACTTTAAGTCGCTTTCTCATCTGCATATTCAATGCACTTCTAAAGAAAGTGGAAAAACAATCAACAACCCCAAAGTTGGTTAATAGAGTGAGTTTTTCTGTACCATGAGATAACAGGAAGTTTCAGGGACTCATTATCAGTTTGCTTATCTGATAACACAAGCTCAAACAAAACACCCATTGTTCTACAAAGTTCTTACATTGCATGCATTGTCTTTATATCACAAAGTTAGTAGGTCAAGTTGCAAATGTCAAGATGTAGTTTGATGATAAACTCTTCTTTTTGTGGTTCGTTCATTCATCCTGTTTCCTTGATTAAACATTTCCTGTCATTTCATAATTCTCACCGATAGTCCCAAATCATCACTTTCTAAAAACCTTCGCTTTATCCAGGCTGCAGTGAAGGTCTGTGTGAGAATAAACAGGCGGCAGGTAGTTATTCAAAACATCAGTACTGAGTTACCGAACATTTTTAGGTTACTGATCAGATTTTCATACAGCAACATGTCTGATGAGTGTACATTCGCATGTTTCTGGACGTCTGGAGTGCCACATTTCCGAGCTACATTGGAGTCACTGTTACACCAGAGTCCCACTAGAATGCCTTTGTTGCTGAAACTCCATGCATCTCAGAAACGTTATTACGTCACTGTACAAAAAACTGCTTAGTAATAAAAAAACATATTTTTAAAATACATTTCGTGTGCAGATGCTTGTATGCGTTGCCTGATGATTCTCGCACAAACCATCACTGTAACCTGCACACTGCAAGGCTCTGAAAGTGATGATTAAGGACTATTGGTGACAGTTATGAAACAACATTAGAGGTTTAATAGTGGAAACATTATGACTATGTATGATTGTTGGGTCTGTGTTTCCACATGCCCCGCTAGTTTAGAGACTTATTCCTCAGGAAGAGCGGAAAACAAGACAGAACATCTTCAACCGGCTTTTTAACTCGCTGACGAGGGAAGTTTGGGTCAGAACCAGCTCTTGGAGCTCACGCTCCTCACCTGACTCCAAACCCAAATCCTTCGAAGAGCAGCTGTCCTCGTAGCCTTTTTATATTTTTACCCTACTGGCTACTGGTGTTGGCCAGAGGCGAGGCCAGAGGCGTTGACAGTGTTGACAGAAGCGAGGGGCAGCCTCAGGGCAGCTGTGGCTACAACCGTAGCTTGCCTCCACCAGTGTGTGAATGTGAGAGTGAATGAATAGTGGCATTGTAAAGCGCTTTGGGTGCCTTGAAAAGCGCTATATAAATCCAATCCATTATTATTATTAATGTTAACATTCAACAATTAGACTTAAGGCAGAAGCCAGTCTAAATTATTCACCCCACTGTTAGTAGCTACACAAGCCAACTGTCAAGCACAGTGGTGGAGATATGATGATGAAAATGTCACATTTTCAGCAGGGATTTGAATTTTTTTCATTCGAAGCCAGACTTTACTGAACAGCCGTTTGGCAATGGCATCGGCTTTTTCAGAAGAGCAGGGTGAGTCGGCATTTTCGACGACATGCTTCACCAAGTCCTCGATACAGATTTCCACAGAAGATCTGTATTTTTGAACCTCTTCAGCTGCACTAAGGGCTGGATTCTCCATCGACTCGATCAAGTACTTTTTAATTATCTGGATCGTCAAGTTTTGCAATACCGGGTCACTGTCATTTAGTAACATTATCAAATGTTTGTCTTCACAGAATGTTTTGTCGCGGAGCTCTCGGTAAATGGCCTCATCAAGACCTATTAAATTTTTATATTAAAGATATGAAGAGTTGCTGTTGCTTCTCATTAGACGGCGGCACCTTTGCCTCTCTTGAGGCGCGTATAATCACAGCGTTTATGAGCTCTTTAACGAGCCGCTGTTGTTCCAACAGTGGAGGTTCCACAGTCACATCACCAGAAGGGGCAGTGGGCTCAGCCTCACACACCTCACACTCCAGAGAGGAGTCACTCTTTTTTTGAGTCCTCATTGGGCTCAGCCACTGGTCCACTTTTTGGCCCCTCTGCTACTTCTGAAACTGATTCCAGACCAGCTGACTGTGGATCCTCCTGATTCAGTTGCTGGGTGCACGAATGGGGCCAGCACGCACAGTGCTTCCATTTTTCCCCGACTCCCTGTAAAATTGTCTCCCCTTGGTAGACACTACCCTCACAGTGCCTAATCATTGGCATGACTTCAGTTATGGTGATGTGAAACAACTCTGATGTAAACCTGCCAAGTGCCTGCTTGGCGTTTTCATCTGAGCGCACCCTGTTTTCAGTGCACGCCACTGGTCTTCTGTTATTTTCATAAAGAAGTCCCTAATTTTGGATTTTATAGTTTTCCTAGTTTCACTCAAACGATTCATGTCAAAGGAATCATTGTTTTGGAGTCCTTGGTGGGCTCAGTCACTGGTCCACATCATGTAAAGCCAGAAAGCTTGAGTTCACTGAAGACAGACACCACAAGCCCTGCCATTTTCAAGTCCAGTTCACTAACTAACAGAGGAGGGTTAAATCGCATATTTGTTACATTTGACATCTCAATAAACTGATCCATAAGGCCAGTAATGTTGTGGGGATGGAGCTGGACTCCCTTAAGGTGGTGTCGGAGAGGCGGATGTTGTCCAAGATAAAGACAGTGTTGGATAATCCCTCCCACCCACTCCATGACATGCTGGTCAGTCACAGGAGCACGTTCAGCGAGAGACTGAGATTACCAAAAAGCGCCACTGAACGACACAGGAAATCATTCCTGCCTGTGGCCATCTCCCTCTACAACTCCTCCATCTAACACACTGTATACTGCAATAGCTACACCCTTTTTGCAATGTATATGTGTATATATGTATATGTATGTTAGGGGTGCAACGATACTCGTATCGATATTGAACCGTTCGATACAGTGCTTTCGGTTCGGTACGCATATGTATCGAACAATACAAAATTTGTAATTTCTTTTATCAACTTTCCTTCTGACGATGCTGTCTGTGTTGAGCGCTCAGTGAATCTGCGTTCGACTACTCCGCCTAGGCTGCACTGTCGAGCGCAGATCCACGTTCAACACAGACAGCATTGTCAGAAGGAAGAGCGCAGGGCAAGCTAGCAAGACAGAAGCTCTCCTTGCAACAGGCAAATTGAACCTCCCCCACCCTCATTCAGATCTGGCGTTTGGAATTATTTTGGTTTTCATGTGACGTATGACCCTGAAGGTAAGCGCGTCATGGACTAAAGTAAAACAGTATGTTGGATGTGCCACGCAATGCTCAATTACATGGGTGGGAACTAGTGTGTTAGCGCAGTTAGCTCGTTAACGTGTTGGCTGTCTAGCCCCAGCACAGGGCGATCAGGGGTAGCTCGTTAACGGAGATTTGCCGTGTTGTGGCGTTAACGTCATTTCAACGAGATTAACGCTGACAGCACTAGTGGGAACACAGCGAATATGACTCCACATTTACACCGACATCATCCTAGTGCAAAGACAAGTGGAAGCAGACAAAAACAACAAGCATGCATGCTACAAACTTTACCCGAGTCATTTAGACAGCCGTTAGCACATTATGGGGACCTGATATGTTTAATATTGTGGCGAGCTCAGACAAGGTGGAGACGGAGGTGTCGTTTGGTCTTGCTTCCCGTGAGCTAGCCAGGGAGCACAGCCGTTTATTGACATCTGCAGAAGAACACTGCCGCTAGCTAACTGCTCAGCGCAGCAACCGCACAGCAACAACAACACACAGAGCGCCCTCTGACCCCGGAAGGACACACTGTCGCAGCGAGAAGGCGTCACCCGTCACTATGGCAACATAAACAAAACATAACCGTATAAACAGAACCCCGAACAGCCCTGACCCGCTACATAGCCCCCACCCAAGGGGTCAGTCGTCCCCGACGACCCCATTACCCCACACAAAGTCCTGCAAATGTCCAGGTGCCTTCTTTTGGCGCACCGGCCGGTCACGACCGGCGGGGGAAAAGTCACTCGGGTCAGAACATGGGGTGCCACCATCATCCCACTTCTGACACCAATGTGGCGAGCTCAGACAAGGAGGAGACGGAGGTGTCGTTTGGTCTTGCTTCCCGTGAGCTAGCCAGGGAGCACAGCCGTTTATTGACATCTGCAGAAGAACACTGCCGCTTGCTAACTGCTTAGCGTGGCAACCGCACAGCAACAACAACTACAACACACAGGGCGCCCTCTGACCCCGGAAGGACACACTGTCACAGCGAGAGGGCGTCACCCGTCACTATGGCAACATAAACAAAACATAACTGTACAAACAGAACCCCGAACAGCCCTGACCCGCTACAATATGCTGCTGAGAATATAGCCCAGAAGAAGCTATAGTATAGCTTTTATTTTGGAAAGAGCCATTTCTCTGTAATAAACTCTCTTTTCCAAAGATGAGTGATTCCTCAATCAGATACAGGGCTTGCAAAATCGCTAGCCCGACGTCCTGGGGCTAGCGATTTTTCCAGTCGAGCTACCAAAATCTATCTCTGCCCTGCCCGTCGGGCTATTGTAGGAAGGAAAAATATATGTCAATGCTTTTGCATTCTTTCGGAAATGTAGCTGGGTAATTATGTCATTGGCATCGGTCAATGCCAATGACATAATTACCCAATTCAATATGTGACATATTGAAATCGCGTTTGAATTTGCGCTTGTTTTTTGCTTTCACTTTGCAATCGCCCGAACTGTGTATAGAGAGCAACAGTACTGATTGGTGAGTGATGATAATTTGCGCACCAATTCCTCTGACATCGTCTTATCAATCGTTAGCTTACTATGCAAACATGACAAGTGAAACCTCCCGCAGCAAGCTTAAACATGTGAGAGGTTGATCGCGCAGAGAATCGCTGACCGTTATGTGTGCATGTGTAAAAGCAG
Source organism: Maylandia zebra (assembly GCF_041146795.1). NCBI lineage: Eukaryota > Metazoa > Chordata > Actinopteri > Cichliformes > Cichlidae > Maylandia > Maylandia zebra. Next base: position 62,881,705 of record NC_135173.1, on the reverse strand, counting down.
CTGGATATATATTTTAGTTATGCTGAGCCAAATAAGACAGGTCAGGGTGAAGAAGTGACAGCCAAAGAAAAGCTTACCACAAAACGGAGAAGTTATGACAAATCAGACTATAAGGCAAAAAGAAAGTGCAGCTTTATGGTTTCATGGACAAAAGAATTTCTGTGGCTGCAATATGACGAGCTATATAACCGGGGCTGCACATAAGTGGTCCGCAGGTGCGCATTCGCTGTCAAAAAAAAAAAAAAAAAAAAACGCGCACAAGATATGAAGTTGCAACGCGTGTTTGCATACATAAGATTTTCTGGAGGAGGACAGACATTTGTTTAAAACTCTTAAAGAAGCTCCTTTAAGAAATTACTTTGGTGTTCCTCCACCTCCAAACAAATGTCAGAAGGAGTCCGAACCACAAAAGAAGCGCGTATTCTCGGAAAAGTGGTTGCAGGAGGTGAGCTGGCTTCAAACAAATGATGAACGCACAGAGATGTGGTGCGGAATGTGCCGTGAAAATCCCACTCTAGCGGACAAAAACAGTGCTTTTTATATGGACGCAAACGCGCGTTGCTATGGGGCGCCGTTTGTAAAGTGAAACATAACGGCAACATTTTTCCACATTTAGCTCAAAACCTTACAAAAACATATTTTTTCGAGTAATTTTTTACAACATTTAGTAAAATATTTGTAACTTTTCATCAAATGTTAAATATTAAATCTAAATGTTAAATATTAAATCTAAATATTATATTTAAATCTAAATGTTAAATCTAAATATTATATTTAAATCTAAATGTTAAATCTAAATATTATATTTAAATCTAAATGTTAAATGTTAAATCTAAATGTTAAATGTTAAATCTAAATATTATATTTAAATCTAAATGTTAAATCTAAATGTTAAATGTTAAACCTAAATGTTTAGGCTAATATGCAAATGTATTGTACGGATCAACGGAAATACCAAAATAAAAGCTTCCCGAAAACCTCCGGTGCAAAATTGTGTCTGTTCTCTTCCTCGCTTCTCCCCGCCATGTGCTGCTTCACTTCTTGCCTACGAGCATGTCCAGCAAAATCGCTGGGCATGTGCTGCAGCGATTGTGAAGTGGAGACTGCAGCTGCTAAGAGTGCACTACTGCTGAACCTTTGGATGGCCGACAAAACGGATCTTCCGATGTTTTCAGCTAAATCGCCGGACGTGCTTTCTCATGGTCGGGTTATGGCTGAATTCCAGTGGAATGACGGTCCCGCCATAATGGACGTTCCAGCCATGTGTTCCAGCCCTAAACCTAACCTTATCTAACTATAACCGTATTCCTAACCTTAACTAGCAGTTAAATGACGTAAAATAGTGTTTTCCAAAGCGATTTTTAGAAAACGAAGGAACATGTGTAGATTGAGTCCAAACGGTTCTCATGTGCTCTCCTTTTTCCGTTGCTCGAAAGCATAAAATGTTGACAATTTGTCACCTAGCGAAAATTATTACGCTTTGGGAGTGAGAACGTGTCTGACCACTACGGCACACTTTTGCACCGGAGGTTTTCGGAAAGCTTTTATTTTGGTATTTCCGCTGATCCCTGCAATAAATTTGCATGTTAGCCTAAACATTTAGATTTAACATTTAGCATTTAGATTTAAATATAATATTTAGATTTAAGATTTAAGATTTAGATTTAAATATAACATTTAGATTTAACATTTAACATTTAGATGTAACATTTAAAATTCTGTTTTAAATATGAAAAGTTACAAATATTTTACTGAATGTTGTAAAAAATGACTTGTTTTTCAGCTAAATGTGGAAACATGTTGCCGTTAATTTCAGCATGTTTCACTTTACAAACGGCGCCCCATACGTTTTGACAGCGAATGCGCACATGCGGACCACTTATGTGCACCCGTGTAAATAACATAATGTTCTGCCGGGTGTGTTGTTGGTTTTCTCTCGATTTCTGTGTCGACAAGCGCCTTTGTTACTGGGACCAGTCATTTTAAGAAAGGCCCCCATTAGAACCCATGAGAAATGCAAGAAATGCATTATTGCTCAGTCTGCAATATCTTTCCCAGAACAAACACCAATTGCAAATAACATACTAAAAATGAACCTGAAAAATCTGTTTAGAACAGCTACTATGTTGCAAAGAGTGAACTACCACTGGCAAAATTTAGCAGTCTTTGCAAACTTCAAAAAGCAAATGGCCTAGATCTTGGTTCCACTTGTCTCTTACCCGTGACTTCAGTGGAAATTTCAAATTCAGGATCTGACACAGACTGATTCATGTCCTACACAGTTCTTACAAGTTCATAGAAGTTTCTGTTCAATTAGAACCAAGTATTTGAGTTGATGATTGTAATTTTTATACAATGTTCTAATTTGTTTTTCAACAATTTTTTGATTAATGTTTTGTTTCCTTTACAATATTATACTTTAATGTATAATATTGTAAAGGAAACAAAACAGGAAACAAAACATCAATCAAAAAATTGCTCTCTTTTTTATTTGGGCTACTTACATTTATTTTGGGCTACCAAAAACTGAAGAGTCCCTGCCCGAAGGGCTACCAGGGATTTTGAAATTTTGAGAGCCCTGAGATATATTTATTTTTTTAATTACTTTTGTTTCAGCAACATTAAATTAAAAAACTGTACTTTTGAGTTAAATATATATTTATAATTTTAATAAATGACAAATTAAAAAGGCATGAACTTTTTTTTTGTATCGAAAAAATATCGAACTGTGACACCAAAGTATCGAACCGAACCGTGAATTTTGTGTATCGTTGCACCCCTAATAGACATATATAAATAAAACCACTTTTTTTTTACATCAGTAATTCCTTTTGTGCATAATTATATATTATTTTTAATAACAAATTAATTAAAGCAACAAAACAACTTGAAGAGCTGGTTTGGAGCCGAAAGAGCTGGCTCTTTTTAGTGAGCCGAACCGAAAGAGCCGGTTCTCTAAAAAGAACCGTAAATCCCATCACTACGACCCATCCTTCAAATTCGGGGAAATGAAGAACGCATTTGTCGGCCACATTTGAAGGAGTCGACGAATTGGGACAGCCTTCGTCGCCTAGCTGTGACGTAATCGGCCTTCAAATGCGGCCTCCGAAGGATGCAGCCGACGTTTTGGGACACAGCTACTGTATATATTGTTTTTTACCTTTATGCTTTGTGTGAACAACTAAGGTGTGTTGAAATCCATGTGTTGAATGAAATCCATGAAGTGCTACAGAGAAAGTTACATTTTATTTATGTAATTAACACATTTTGAAAGACACCCAGCTGAACTAAAATGATCCATGTAGCAAACAAAAACTGCTGTGAGCCGCCACCCTTATATCGCCTTTGGGCTTTTTTCCCCCAGCATTGGAAATGTATTAGCCTCAAACTCTTGTTAATAATGACCTCATGAACGTATCTGTGGTATAATGACATGAATGTCAGAATTACATCTGGGTCTTTTCATTTCTCTATGAGAGACTTGTAGACCATGTTACTGAGGAATGTCACATTTTCGGCAGGGATTTGAATTTTTTTCATTCGAAGCCAGACTTTACTGAACAGCCATTTGGAGATGGCATCGGCTTTTTCAGAAGAGCAGGGTGAGTCGGCATTTTCGACAACATGCTTCACCAAGTCCTTGATACAGATTTCCAGAGAACACTTGTATTTCTGAACCTCTTCAGCCGCACTAAGGGCTGGATTCTCCATCGACTCGATCAAGTACTTTTTAATTATCCGGATCGTCCAGTTTTTTAATACCGGGTCCCTGTCATTCAGCAACATTATCAAATGTTTGTCTTCACGTAAAAAAAAAAAAAAACATAACTATGATAAACTATGATGAACCCATGACTGACTATGATAACTAAAGGTAAAACTATGACTGTGACTAGATGACATGAGGGAAATTGGCAGACATCCTGACAATGAACAGTAAGAGACAAAACACTTAAATACACACATGAGGTGATCAGGGAAGGTGGAGACACGTAAGGAAACAGCTGACTAGGATGAACATAATGATGCACAGGAAATGTAAATTAAAACACAACCACATGAAAACTGGACTTTCAAAATAAACAGGAAAACATGACAAGACAGGCATGACAGCATTAACCAGGAAGACCAGGGGCCCGTTCTTCGTACGTCGCTTACTACATCCAAGATCAAATGACACATCCAAGGCCAAATCATCGCGCTAACCGTGAGCTCGCTGATCCGGTTCTCCGAACACACCCGCTGTTGACGATCAGTACAGCTGGATGAAGTAATGTGAGATCACTGGGTGTCGTAAAAGGGGCTACGCATCGATAGTAGAAACATTGATTGGAAACCCTCTGATTGGTCGGCGAAAATGTCGGAGCGCGCTCGGCTCGGTATTTTTCGGCAGCAGAGCAAGAACTCTTGAGTGAGGGATTTCAGGAGTTTCAGAGTTTAATCAGAACGCAAGGGAACACTGCAAAGGCTGCAAAAGCAAGGAGAGAGGGCTGGCAGAAAGTTGCTGACAAATTAAACTCGTAAGTAATTTAATAATAAAAATAATAATGGAGTGGATTTATATAGCGCTTTTCAAGGCACCCAAAGCGCATGACAATGCCACTATTCAGTCACTCTCACATTCACACACTGGTGGAGGCAGCTACGGTTGTAGCCACAGCTGCCCTGGGGCAGACTAACAGAAGCGAGGCTGCCATATCGCGCCATCGGCCCCTCTGGCCAACACCAGTAGGCGGTAGGGTAGATTTATCATATCACACCATATTATCCAATATTATATTATATTATATTACATTATGTTATATTATATCCCCTTTCACATTAGAGCCACAACAGGACCCACTAGAACATGGGAACAAGTAAAAGTGAAATATAAGAATATTCTACAGAATGGTAATATTTATCACTTATATTGCTTTTAGTCTCTTGGAAAGAGACCCTGAAATAATCTGTTTGTTTGTTTATAACAGCAACCAAGAAAAGGGCAGAGCAAAAAAAGACAGGTGGTGGTCCTGCACCCCCTCGTCAACAAGTTGGTTAAGTAAATAATACCCTCACGGGGAAATCGATATCTCTCAATGAGCACACTGTCGCGCTGAGCTAAAGGATCCTGTCTGTCCCGCAATATATGCTGAATTCTGAGGACTCTCCTTATCAATCTTGCACCTTCCGCAATGGGTTGCTCGCGTAAACGGACAGGACATGGCTGCGACAGGCTTCCCAAATCCACCTTCGCTTTTATAGCCGTGGTCTCTCATCTTGATTACACGAAGTAATTTACAATTACTACTCTGAAATATGAATTACATCTGTAATAATCACATACATGTAATAGAATGTTAATAGTACATTTCCCTTTTTTAGGAAATGACCTGTATGTATCTGTGTGACATCAATAAAAGGATCAAGTGCTGCATTATCTTCAGTTACATTGATGTTATTTATTTATCGCTGTTGCTTTCGTATAAATGAAGCGGACATACCTGCGTGGCCGCGATCTAATCCTGTTTACATAAAGTAAACCTGCTCCCGAGCAGGTTTACGCTTACGGCTCTGTTGCTATGACAGCAAGTCCCGGATGAGCTTCGGGGAACCGAACGATCCAAGATCACGCGAAATCGTCAACAATCAAATCCAGCTAACTTACTTAGCGAGGTACGAAGAACGGGCCCCTGTTGTCAGGCCTGCAGGTACCAGGCTGTTGTTCTCCTTTATCTCATAGTGGACAGAAATTTTTTTTTGGAGTGGCACGAATAATTTGTGTGGCATCAAATTTGATGCAGAACAGCTGATTGTTCTGTAAATAGTTTAAATGTTTATTTAAAAACGCCTTGGCTGCATTAAAAGAAAGCTGCAAAAAAATTTGTTGTTTGCTAAACTGAGTTACTTTTTTAAAGAAGTAACTATATATGTCTGTGAAGGTTCTCAGTCATCCAGGTCATCGTAGTCAAAGGAGCTTGCAAAGAAAAGCGTCTGGACTTCTTTAAGTTGCTTGAAGACGTTTCACCTCTCATCCGAGAAGCTTCTTCAGTTCTAAGGTCAAATGGTGGAGAGTCCCAAATATAAACCTAGTGGGAGTGACCCCCCACAGAGGGACAAAAGGACCCCCTGATGATCCTCTAATCGCCTGAGCCAAGGTGTGAAACTGGGTGTGGGTCCCAATCAGCCAGAGTTTCGGGTGTGTTCATTGTGAAACCTGGCCCCACCTTATCATGCGAATTCCTGAGGTCAGATGGCCCAGGATGTGAGTGGGCGTTAAGGCGTCTGGGAAGGGATCTCAAAACTGGATTATAGATGGCAGAGAGTTGGTGTCGTAAACCACCGCCTCTGTTCAAAGATGGTCGCTCACAGTGGACATAGATGGCTTCTTTCACTCCTCTTTCAAACCATCTGTCCTCTCTGTCCAAAATGTGAACATTGGCATCCTCGAAAGAGTGTCCTTTATCCTTAAGATGCAGATGGACTGCTGCGTCTTGTCCTGTGGAGGTGGCTCTTCTGTGTTGTGCCATGCGCTTGTGAAGTGGCTGTTTGGTCTCTCCAATGTAGAGGAATGCTCAGACCTCTACATCCAGACGCTTTTCTTTGCAAGCTCCTTTGACAAGTAACTATATAATTAATTGCCCAGCATTGGTCATTATATACTGTATTTTGCAGACAGAGAGTTACAGAACTCTCTCCCAGACCACAGACTCATAATACAAGACAGAGCTTTTTTTAAAAAGAAAGAAAGTTGTGTTTTCAAAATTGGAGTTCAAGTTATTTTTACTTCCAATAGTGTTAGCATACTACACAGGTCAATGACTAGATTTTTTTTTTTAACATTTTCATTCGAAGTGGGGTAAAGCAGTTAATTAAAACTAGTCTAACATAAATGTAAATGCTGTAATTTGATTATTTTAATAAACCATGTAACTTGGATGGATTCGATGCTGGCGTGACCACATTGCACACGTCTGCTGTTGCTCACAGTGGTCCAAGGGATTGCTCAGGGAGTTTGTGTGTTCGCTCAGACACGAGGGAACGTCGCCTCATTATTCTGAAACACACAACAAAACTATTGACTACACTACAAACTAACTACACAAGATGTGCGCTAAACATCGCAAATCTCTCACATCTCAAAACACCGCTGTCACTCCTAAAACTTCCCCCCTTCATAAACAACTAAATTCCATATTGCCATTTCATTTTTTTGTTTGGTCCACATGGTACATTTTTCCACCAATAGGAAAGGGTGGGGGGTTTTTGGTGTTGTTTTTGCTCACAGGCTTTCAAGCGTTTTCCTTATAAAACGCCGTTTTTACCGTTTCTTCCCGCAGTAAATATAAACAACGATAGTATTCAGGAAGAAAACCAAACATTGCGTATATTTTTTTTATCATAACTCTGGTTTTACGTGGCCTATCAACACAAAATTTAAAACTGATATAAAGTCCACACTTTTTCCGTCTGTCCTGCTCACATCTCCAGTGGTTGTACACGTTGTCATTAACGTGGCTTCACTCCACATCAGCCACGCCGCTTTGCTAGCTAAAACACCGGTGTCGGCACATAAGGACGCTGCCTGTCATAGCCTGTAAACCACGTTGATTAGCTGAATATATACTAATGTGAATCGCATTATTGGCCGGACTATGGGATAAGGAGGCATCGTGCTAATCCCATTAAGGGAGCAGCCAGTCACTTACCGACTAACACTGCAAAACAGAATTGTTAACATATTCATTTTAATTTCAATTCAGGTTAGATTTTTTTTGTGCGCAACGCAGATTTTCTGTGCGCAGAGATCGTGCCAGCAGTGCGCAATTGCGCACGCGCGCAGCTTAGAGGGAACACTCCGTCAGTCTTGTTGCTCTTGAACAATAAAATGTTTAAAAATGTCGCGAGTTTACCTGGTGATATTGTCATGCAGGAGGCGATCGCGAAAACGGCAAACAATTAACACCACGCCGATGGTGCTCACGGGGCAGCAAGAGTAAACGATCGGGAGAGTCTTGTCTTCGTTATCGTTCCCCTCTTACGTTTTATTACTCCAATTTCAGCGTTTTCGCTGCACAACTAAAGCGTGCAGTTTACTTTGTGTGCATTCAAATGGAGTCGAGTCATCTAGCTCCACCTGTGGCCATGTGCCATAGCCTACAGCCAGATTAACTTGTGACGCACATCTGCACTTGGCTCTAGCGCCACGTTTGAATTCATGCACAATACATTTGGAACTTTCTGTTTTGTCTGTTTTTGTGTCTTGCAAATAAACCTTTAAAATAAATGAAATGGTACTATCTATTTAGTTTTGGCCTACATCAGTAAGAAATGCCAAATTATATACACAAAGTTATAGAAATCACCACCCATTCATGATGATTCCAATAACATCAAATAATAACATGTAACATCACATCCTGTAAGCATAGTCTGATTGTGTCTGATGTATATGGGTAATACATCAACATGGCTGGAGAGAGTTGGTAGTCATATACAGTCTGTATACGTGTGGTTAATCCAATAAACATTTATAAGGACATGGCAGTTACTGTCAATTTACAGCAGTTACACAGTGATTAGTAATAAACAGAGCCAGTGAGACTGAGTGCATTTAAGAAAGTGAGTGACTCAGGTGTGTCGGTTGGTTTGTCATCTGCCACTGGTTCAACTTGATGGAAATCCTTTGGTGCAACCGTAAGAGAGAGATGTGCATAAACAAATACACCCAAACTTCAATAAACTGAAGAAACACTGTAAAGAAGAGTGGGCCGAAATTCCTCCACAGTGATGTGAAACAGTAATGAAATCATACAAAAAACCACTGCTTCAACTTACTGCTGCTAAAGGTGCTGAAAGTTTCTCTGTGCTGCTGTTTTTCAGGAGTCACTTGGGGAACATTTTTCAGGACCAAAGATCTTGACTTTCAGCCATGTTATCTATGATAGAGATGCAAAATCTATAGATTTTGCTGGCTAAACCTGAACAATCAAATCAAATGTTCAAAATGTAAATTTGGTGACAGGTTAACAGAAAGCTTGAAACATTTATTCTGACAGGGAATCCGTGTCTGAGATTTGAATGTTTAACCTTAAAGGGCTGTTTTCATATGGAGGCAACTGGACTGTGAAGCATTGAGTTTCATTTTTGGTTAGTGCATCATCATAATTATTCTGGCACCAAGCAGCGATGTGACTTGTGGACTACTGCAGGCAAAAAATAAAACTTCCGGGCCTTCTTTCAAAGTAAAAGTAGTTGTGGGAACCTGCCAAATGTTGTGTTTCCATCAGCATTTTAAAAAGCTAAAATAAATAAATGAACAAAAAGAGTGGGTGGTGGGCTGAATGAATGATAAAACCACTCTGTGAAGACAAAACAAAGCTATAATAAATGACCACGTGCACAGACATGCACACAAAAACTGCGTGACTCCTTATTGGCTGTAACTCACCGCGCGTGATCACCTGTAATGTTCTTTAAAGCAAGAGGTTCAGGTGCTATTCTTTTTATTTTAATCTTGAAAGCACCAGTTTCTGGATCAGCACCCTAAGTAGAATGATCAGACTTTCAATAACGAAAGAAAGTATCTGTCTGATATAATCTATAGCAGACAATGGTTCCCATGCGTATATGGTGCAATTCCTGGGCCTGCAGTCACTGCACCTGCCCAAAGTCCAAGCCGAAGCCCCCCGAAAAGGCCAAAGGTAGGCTGTAACATTACCTTCCTTTAACTCTTTGACTTGTATTGAGTTGCAGAACATTTTTATTCCATGCCTGTGAAAAAAAAAAAAAGGACTCTTCAGTGAGGAATACATAGCTTTGCAACAGGCAGCAGGTTTACTAAAAAACAATGATATGGTCTTTTTTTACCTTAAGGCATGAGTCACCATTTTTGTAAATCATGCAATGCCAATGAAAGCTGATGGGCTGCATCATCAGCAGTTTTGGCTTGTGTAAAAATTACAGTATCATGAGCATACATATGAAGTGCCAGATCTTTATTGGATGACCACTTAATTTCAGAATTTAAGAAACAATGCATGTGACTTTGGCCTGATATAAGCTTGGCATCCTTTCATCTCTCAAGCCTTTTTGTTAATTATGCCTTACTAAAAATTAGAGATGGCACGATACCACTTTTTTATGTCCGATACCGATATCATAAATTTGGATATCTGCCGATACCGATATGAATCCGATATAGTGTTTTTTAATCAACAAAACTGTTTTTTAAAATATCTTGCTGCATTTTGCAAGTCTGCAAGTTCATACTCAAGTTTAAAACAACAACTACACTAAAGCTGTTATACCTGTATACAAAAAAAATATTTCATAGTTCAGCAATACTGATCAATCTAATAAACTTAAACCTACACCATCCTCACTATTCTGGTATTTTAAAGAGTACTTAGCGTAAATATTAAGAAACCTAACTAATAGGGTTCCAACTCCCAGCAACAACAAAAATAAAAAAATAAAAAATAGGGAACCACCCCTCACGCTCCACCTCATGATGCTTAATCGACGTAATCAACCTTAATTTGATGAAGTGTGAAAAAAATGCACAGAAATCAATTATTTTTCAAGAAATATTAAATAGATTCAACATCTTTCTTCAACAAAATTGCAGACTGCACAGATGGTACCTTCCCAAAGGAAAAAGTACTATAGCTTACTAGGGTGTATATATTAGACTTAGTAGTCACTATATACAGTAATTGACTTCTATTCATTTTACATCAAATTAAAACTTTGGGTGTCAAATAATTATTTATTAAAAGCTCTATCGGCCCCCCTGGCTAAACTTTGCTAGATCCGCCCCTGCACAGTTACCAGCGTCAGCTATGTAGAAAAAGATCCTCGAGTAGAAAGTAATATTAAATAAATTCTAACAACAGCTTATCAAGCTTAAACGTGCTGCTGTTGTTCAGCCGCTGGTTTCCTCTTTCTGGTGCAAAGTGGGCCAAAAACAAAGACGGACTCGCGACAGAAAAGCCGATCAGCTGATCATTAAGCAGTTTCACGATTGAAGTAGCAGCCGGAGAGCGAGAGGCAGTCGCTCGTTAAGCTTAACGCAGGAATGCTTTACATTCAGAGATGGACTTACACACTTGCTTTACTTCTCTCGGGGATAACTTTGTCGGAGATGAAATGCCAGGTTGCTAGCGAAGCTCCACATGCTATCCAGACCACCGACAGGTCCTGCATGCCACAGTCGCTCTATCACGTGATGCATACTGCTCCGACGTGCTAACGTTCTGAGGTGAGTTACGGCGTGTTGCAAGTTTTGTGAGGTGCTTTCGTGATATTTAATGGATCGGATTACATTTTTTATTTTTCTCCGATATCCGATCCAGTAATTTAGGTCAGTATCGGACCGATACCGATACGTAATATCGGATCGGTCCATCTCTACTAAAAATGCGTACAACAGAGAAACAGCAGGGTTAAATGTAGTGTTAGGCACTTTGTTTCAGAAGGAGGTGGGCGGATCAAGACAAATATTGATAGCATCAATACCAACATTGGCATTGTATCAGATTGATACAAGTGTGGGAGGATCAGTACTTTGATTACTTTCACTAGAGAGAGGCACATTTACAGTCCAACTATCCATCTTCTTCCACTTATCCAGAGCTGGGTCGCGGGGGAGAGGTCTAAGCAGAGAAGCCCAGGCCTCCCTATCCCCAGGCACCTCCTCCAGCTTGTCTGCGGGAACACCAAGACGTTCACAGGCCAGCCGAGAGATATAATCTCTCCAGCGTGTCCTGGGCCTGCCCCATTTGCATCCCTGTCTCCAAAATACCCATTTTTAAGATACATGAAAATCTGTGATTTAATCAAATGTGTTCAGAATTTGCAAACTAATGATGATCTGATAAATCACAACACACTGCTCTCCCCTACATAATCGGTGTAAAGTATCAGAATCAGCACTGGAAATACTGGCCCTGTGTTGAATTGGTATTGGATCAATGCTGCAGTATTGCTCTGCACTGATTTCAGACACTGGATGAGCCAAGAGGGAGCACAAAGGCCAGTATAGGAGAAATGAGGAATATTGTCAGTCAGGCCAAGCCTTTGTAGTACAGTTCAGGGATAAAAATATGGAACTAGAAATGAACACAATGGGTCCACTTTAATATGATCCCAACAAACACATTTCGTGTTTTAATCCCTTTAAATAAACTTTCACGAATCATCAGTGTACAATCAGAGGCAGACACAGACTGAAGCAAAAGATCTTTTTTTAATTCCAAGTGAATCTTGACATGGTACACCATTTCATAATTTGACACTCACCAATAAGAGTCACCAAGAAGGAACCCGCTTTTTGTGACAAAGTATATACGGCTTGGTCACACTGAAACTCACTGAGAACTAGAGGAGGGGCGAGGGGCAGGAAAACGACTGCAAACTGGTAAGACACACATAATTACAACCAAACAATTATCATTTCCCCAGTCCTCAAATTGATGTATATTGCACAGTGCAGTTGCTACATGTCACACAAGTGTAGCATTTAAGATAAAAAATAAAACCAAAATGAAAAATCAAAGCCACACAAATCTACACATTTAGAACAGTAACAGATTCAATTTAGCAAGCATGTCTACATAATTGTGTCCAAGTACAACAAATGTTTACCCGATAATTTCATAGGTGCCATACAAAAATTCATGTGTTCACACTGCTTATTTTTCAGTCCATATGAGACATTGAGAGGATGTTTGGTAGCTTTGATATAGCGCCAATAACGGCAGGCCTGGGGGTCCAAATTTTAGTGTTAAGAGTGGAGCCATTTTTGGATTATTGCTTTTTTGGTTTTGTTTTTTATAAGAGGGACTCGTTAGTTACAATGCCTATAGGAGGAACTCTGTCACAGAAATTTCAGCTTTCCTCTTGTGTTTTATTGGTGTCCGAGCAGTCCTCAGGCCTGCTCGAGGATGCTGAGCACCAAGTGCTTTTGGATCCTGGGCTGTGCAACCCCTCTAGTGCCTTTGAGATTGTTAACCTCAAATGGAGAGGGGGGGGTTGTGGCGTGCGATGTTGCTGAATTTGGTACATCTCATCACCTGTGCGTGGCTGACAAAGAATACACACAGGGGCTGCACGCCGCAGGATTTAAAAACTGATTTTCCTTGGAGTGGAGTACATGTTACGGTGCAGTTGCACTCCAAGCCAAACTGCGCACCATCGCGCATCACTTAAAATTCATCAACGCGGTAGAATAGTAGACAAAAAAACCAAACAGGATACACCCATTAATTAAGCAACATAGCAAAAACCCATATGATGTAATACAATAAGCAGATCAGGGTGGGATAACTTTGGAGCTAAACCTTTGAATATTAATTGATAGATAAAGCCTTTTGAAGGAGCCCCTGACTGAAACACATGATGTCTGCCTATGGTAATAGCTGCATATCAACATCCCAATCACAAAAAAAAGCAAGAAAAAAAAAAAAAAAAAAAAAGCTGTGCAGCCAACAGAAACGCAACAACATTTGAAAACCACAAACAGATGTCGAGTTCCACAAATACATTCACTGTTTGAGAGTAAAGCTTTGCATTTGTGTATGTTCAGGCCCTATGTTCTGGAGTACTGCACAAGTACGGTGAGCACGATGAAACATTCCCTGACTTGAACCTTCTTAGGATTCTGTGAAAAGAGGGATTGTTTTTAGACGTCATGTCGGTCTAACAAACAAACTTTGGATTTTTTTCTTCTTCTTTTTTTGTGAAAACAGGATCTGATCCCGTTAGAAAGAAAACTAGTCTTAACGCGTGACTGCTTTGATATTGATGCGAGACATCATCTCTCAGCCACTTGTATGAAGAAAGGCACTAGTTGTACAGTACGAAGAATTGCGAATACAGTCCGATAACGCAAATAAGAAGAAAACGATAATACGTCAACAGCACACAGAATCAAAGAGTGAATCCAGCCTACGTTTGAAATACTGATGCTAAATACATACGCACAAAACACACACACACACACACACACACACACACACACACACACCAAAAAGCACTGAATTTAAAAAAAAAAAAAAAAAAAGGGGGGGGGGGGGGGGGAGAGAGAGAGAGAGAAAAGGAAAACTCATAACTTCCATTACAGCAGTTTACAATCACTTCAAAACAACAAAGCCAATATACAGAGGCACTATCATATAGAGTAGCATTCAATATACTCTAGGATCAAAATAAACCCCACTTCTATTGTATCTAGCTGTCAGAACTACAATATAGGAACGAGAATGCAGGCTAGAATGAGATTAATCCTCGAAATTCACAGCTACGAAGTGGCAGATAATCAGTACATAGCAGCTTATTATCTAATACATTCCAAAAAACAATTTGCCAAACACAGCTCAGAAAATAATAATAATAATAATAAAACCTCAACCAAAACACTCAAAATAGAGATCTCACAATATATTCCAATGTTGACAACCGCAACAAGTATGCTGGAAGTGAAAAAGAGAGAAATATCGTCGACCATGCTTCAGTAATTATTAAAAACAAACAGTCTTTGGTGCTGATTGGAGTAAAATACCAGCTGATATGACGGGTAAAGACACAGCTCTACTACACGGTGGGGGGAAAAGAAAGTCGAAAAACACTAGAAACACACAAATCAAGGCTATGCATCCACCCTGAAGGAATGTATCAAAACTGACAACAGGCTTCAATACATGGACCAAAAAAAAAAAAAAAAAAAAGGTTTGCCTCACATGAATAATTTCAAACGATTATAACTCTAATACTCGATAGCCCAGCACTGATACTGTAAGTTGATAGGTTATTTCAAACACTGAAAAGCAGTTTAAAGTAAAAACATAAAAATTCATGTTTTTTTAAAGTCTATGCCACTCCCAAAATCTAGAACGTAAAATGCATTAATGCAAGTCTAGCCTAAATGCCAAATAATAAAAACACAGCAACCCAGAGTCTATCTAGATTGTATTGCAGTTACAGTAAACAGTGACAATACTGTTGTGAATTAAGTATTATAGTGAATAGAAAACGATTATCAAAATATCAAATCACTCTTTATGTACATAAAAAGCTCATTCAGTCAAAGCCCTATGTGTGCAGCCTCTAGCTAAAAGAAATCCATACTCTGACTTAGAAAGCACACCCAAGTCCAACGTTTGCCAATATTATAACATGAAAACAAGGATTAACCTCATATGTATCCAATAAGCCCATCTTATTTAAACTCTGTAGGTTAAGTGCTGCAAGACTATTTAAATGTACAATCTACTGTATAAGCTCCTGAAGTAACGTCAGAGACACTCGTTTTAAGGCACTAAGAGAGGGCAGCAGTACAGTCTGCCCGAAACAAAGAGGGGGTGGGGGGCTATCAGCGGTCGTCGATACACACTGGGATGGCTTAACAAACACAATCTGACCGGCTTGTACATGCTACAAGGCAATAAGGATAAAGGGGGAGAGAGGCTGGGCCGCCTGACAGCAACAACTACTGATTTCCAGCCGTGAATTAGATCATACTCTCTGAAAAACAACCACTGATGGGAGGTAACATGCAAAGGACACATTCTTAATTAAAATTTCCTTATTGTCATATGAATTCATTCACTCCCGTTGCGCTCTCTTTAAAGCTTTGCGGTTCTAATCTATTATTACTTCTGTTAGTCGATTTCACGGAGAGTCTTTCAGAGCTCAAGATGCTCCGACAATCAAAACATAATCAATGAATCGGGATTACAGGCTGGGAATTTCTTTGTCCTCCGAACTTTAACGTCATCTTCGGCATTGTTACTTTTTTTCTTACTCTGTCCGCTATGATATGTTGTTTTCCATCTTCCCATCTTCTTCTTGCTCATCTTCATCATTACATGCATCCATTTTGTGCTCTGCTGCTAGCTCTCCCGGCCCAGGTTGATGCCCCTGTCCACTTCCCGTGGCCCTTCCTGACCAGAAGGTACTGCTGTGGCCCCGCCCTGCTCCTCAGATATAAGAGAACTGGGGGTGGTGGCTGAGCTTGGTGGGGCTCAGAGGGAAGCCTGTGTAGGCGGCTGGGGAGGCCATGTAAGGGTGAGGAGGGGGCGGTGGAGGAGGGAAGGGAGGCTTGAACTGGTGGGGGTGGGCGGCATATCCAGGCTGGTGGTGCGGGTGGATGGTTGGGGAAGGGAGGAGCCTGTGAGGGTGGGGAGCGGGGTGTCCAGGGTGGTGAGGGTGGGCGCTGATGCTCAGGGTCACCTGGTGAACTATAGCGCCTCCTTGGGGGTGGGAAAGACCGTAGCCATGCTGGAGGAGAGGGGGAGGAGGTGGGCGAGAAGGCAGGATGGGGTGGGGATGGTGGGCGGTGGTGAGTGGGCCGCTGGGAGGGTAGGACAGCAGAGTGTGGGGGGCGGCTGAGGTGTGTGTGGGGCTGAAGGTGTGCGTGTGGACAGTAGGGGGAATGTAGGCGTGCGGCCGCAGAGGCCCATAGTTGCCGTTCCATTCTTTGCTGCTCTGGTTTGAAGCGTACGGCTGCACCTGAGGGAGAGGACAGACAAAGAAGACTCATTTAACACCAGGCGCAACTCACACAGGAGCAGTCTGAGACCTCTGATATATGCGCATGCTCTTCTCTCTCAGAGTAAGACCAGAACACTGACATTACTCGTGTCTGTTGCTGTGAACATGAGCTCATAGATACACAGCCTAACGCTGCTGAGTTTTCCACTCCACTAAAAAAACAAAAAAAACAACAAACTCTTGTTTTACTTTCAACTGGCAGCAACAAAAAACAATATTAGAGATTACTGATTTAGCTTTTTGATTCACAGGTGAACTCTGGGTGATATCTGGACATGTTGGAAACCATTACTGGCCTGAACGCACCAGCAGCCAGTCAACTGGCTCAACAAGTTTTTTTTGCTGGTCCTAAGCCACTGGTTAAGTCATTTCATGAACAGAGATTAGAAGAGCTCAGAAAAGGGAAACAAAAACTTTCAGCACCTCTGTAAGTAATCCATCGCAGACAAAGTGTATAAATTGCACATTGTCTTTCCATGTAATCTATGCTGTGAACCATTTCTTGGCTGAAAGCAGAAACTTTCAAGTTTTTGCCAGTACGCGACCACACACACACACACGTGCAAGCTTCAGAGATGCAGATTATGTTACCGCCACTCAGAAACAGCAGTTTCCTGGTAAACAGTGGCAGCATAAAAGACAGATTCTTGAGTATAAACATACAGCTGACTGCACAAGCTGACAATATCAGAATCAGTATATGCCATTAATCCTTGGGGTGGGTTGTTTAACTTTGTAACATGCACTCAATTCCAATCGGGAAGAAAAATGAAATTTACAATTGACTTAGTAGTCGATTAAAATCTGCCTCATTACTACTTTGAAAGTTCACTGGCTTCTTACAAGTTAGTCCTGATCCCTGGTTTTCCCTTCCAGCTGTTCACTGTTGTTACAGTCAGCCTCATAGACAAACACACAGTACCACATACAGAGTGTGGGAAACACAGAGTCCTCCTGGAATGATCTCCTCTAAGTAGAAGCAAACCTTAGTTCAAACCTGTTAACGGCCTATATATTAACAAGAGAAAGGACACAAACTGACCTGTCCAAAGCCCAGAGGGTGCTGCTGCCCAGTCACCTTTTGCTGTCGGGACAGCAGGGGGGCAGATGGGAGGAGGGGGATGGAGGAGGGAGTGCTCTGTTGTCCTACGAAGCTGCATCGCCCTTTGGACCGGGACCAGGACTCTAAGACTGGAAGAGACAGAAGACACATTATTCAAACAAAAGCATATACAAAACCAAAAATAGACTCCAGGTTTAGTCTGTGTGACTAAAAAGTAACAGCAACAACCACAATGACTTCAAACAAGAATGCACACCAGAGTGACAGTAGGTTTACTCTGTTTAAAGAACATGAAACTTTTGGCATCTCAAAATGTGACCATTACTAATTTAAGTTAACATGACATATTTTAACCTGTCATGACTCAAAATGTTAAAAAAAAAAAAAAAAAAAAAAGCCTTACTCCTGAATATATGTAAACAGCTGGGAATCTTCACATACAACACAGAACCATTAAACAGATAAGAAAATCCATAAAATCAGGCAAAGGGGAAAATGGACACTCAGAAAATGGCATCTGAGCAAAGTTGATCCTCAGACTCTGATCTGTATCAGTTTTAAACTCACTGCACAATTAACACATTTATAATACCAAATTATATTCTGGGTATAGAAACTGATCTCATGTCAGTGTCTTAGGATAACTTTTGCTGCACAGCAAGAACCAACGGCAAAAACTCAAGCTCTGGTCCAGTACCAAACCAAATGCATCCTCCTTTCCCCCTCCGTACGTAGGATCCAACAGAGTATCCTGTCCTGTCTTTATGTAAACCTTTAGAAACTACTGTAATACAATGTGGATCACTGATGGAAGACTATGCAGATTTAAAGAAGAAAAACTTTTGAGGAACGTTTCAACTCAAACGGAGGGAAAGCCATAACAGAGGCAATGTTAGCATTGCCTACAATGGATGCATCTTTTGAGGTCTTAGACTAGAAGAAAGTCTTCTGCTGTTGTCTCTTGATCACCTGTTAAAGCCTCTATGACCCACTAGGGGGCGGTAAGCCCCTACTGCTTCCAAATGACCTGTAAAGCAAACACCACCAAAGCACAGGTGACAGACCACACAACTGGGCCAAAAACATGACCACCCCCACCACTATTTCAGGTGGGTTGTTTAAAAACTCCACTTTTATACACTTTTTAAAGAAAAACAAAAACAGCGCAAAGCTCTCTGTACGTGTAACAAAAAACAAACAAAAAGATACAATAAAACAAAAACAACCTCAGATTATAATTATACACATAGACAAACTTTGCATTGAAGAATCAGATTTCACTGACCGGTTCTCTGGACACGCTCCTCTATCCCCTGAGTGTTGTTATTCTGCACTCTCATTGGTGGAACTACCATTGTCCTGATGCCACGTGGGCTCCTGCCCTGCACAGTAGGCGAAGGTAGTGGCGCTACTACGGCAGCCAAAGACGGGTGGTTGTTGTGGTTACTGTTGTCAAGGTAACGATAGGAACTGTTGCCGCGAGGGGAAGTCGACGTGTCGGATGAGGGGGAGCCTTCCACTGTGTCACAGCCGCTCTCGTGACCATCATCCTCAGACATGCTGAACGGGAGGGGAGGGACAAACAAACATAAAGAAGATTCAAGCAACCGCTACTTAAAAGTGTTTTCAGTGTTTTTCTGTTGAGCAACTTTTTTTTTAGTTACTGAAGGATGTAAACTGCTACCTGTTGGCTCTCTTGCATGGTGAGACTGAAGGGCTGGACTGAAGAGAGTTGGAGGCAAACGAACTGGTGCTGAGGCTGCTGTCGGGGCTGCTCAGTGAGCACACTCTCTCCATAGACAAACTGGTGTTTCCGCAAGCCTCACACACACACTTCTCTTTGCACCTGAGGAGACGTTTTTAGATTTTTTTTTTAAGTCTGAAACAGCCGAATTTAGAGGTAGTCTCTTGTATAATGCAGGGACTTTCACAGAATGTTGTACGTGAAGCTGACATGTTTTCCCTCATAAGCAGGGTGAGCTTGAACGAGTTAATTTTCCTGATTATACTCACTCATTCAGACGGCACCTCAGTGGTTGTTCCTCCCCACCCTCATCCTCTGCATCTGTCAGATCACTGTGGATGCTGATAACGCTGGGCGTGGGGCTCCCGTCAGTGCCGGCCATCAGAACCGCTACATCTCGCTGCCTGAGCAAGTCCGACTCTCTATTAGCGTTCGTCGCCACCTCTTTGAAGCAGCTCACTTCCTCCTCTGCATCATCATCGTCCTCATCTGTGTTTTGAACTTCTGGTTGCCTGGTTTCCACTAAAGGCACCTCCCTTTGAGGCTGCTCCCTTCCTGCCACTGCCTGTTCAACAGCATCAGCCATTTTGGGGGTCCGACATCCAGTGATGTGGACGTTGCTGGAGTGAGACAGGTTCCTTTAAACAGAATTATTTCATAAATGTTTAATATATCAGTGACAGAGAATCTAAAATCCAAAGACGTGCACAAGGAGCAGAAGCCAACCTGTTGTGACTGCGCCTATTCCTTTTATTGGTTGGCTGTGGCCACACAACGTGAGCTATGCCAATGTTGATCGGCTGATGGGCCGAGAGCGCTGGCATCTGATTAGTCAGAAGAGGTTGTTTGATCACTGCGTTATAGTGGCTGTTGTGTGGACGCACTTTCCTGTTACAGATTTTAAGAGTAAAGGGTGAAAGAGAAACATGAAGCTCCATATTTCGGGTAAAAGCATAAAGAGAATAGAAAACATGCTGTGACATGATAAGAAAAACAGTTACAACTCATGACTCCAGTAATGATATTTCAACCCTGCTTTGCACATCATTTGGTAATTCCCAAAATGAATCTTATCATTTTTGCACACATGCCAATAAAGAATTTGACAGAAAAATGTTGACCAGTGCAAGTCTTGCAAGCAGGGACTTTCCCCAGACTTTAAGTCTTTGTGACTCACCCCCAGTCGCTGATTCGCTGAGGTCCAGCTGTGGTGTCCTTGGTTAGGGAGGATGGTGGTGGTGGTGGTGGGTGAGAGGGAGGAGGCCCTACTGGAGTCATCTGCTGCCAGGCTGCTGGGACAAGGAGCTGCTGCCCCCGGTTAGACCAGGCCTGCTACAGGGACAAAGGAGTCAAATCATAGATGTTATGTAATCTTCTTTTGATCTCCATTGGCGTCAGAAGTGGTTTTTGAGGAACTTCTACTCAGTGACGCATCAGCAGTAGGGCGACGGGAGCTGAGAGTTACTCAGGGTGTGTCTGCCACTGCTTCTTTAACAGTTCAACTTATTGTTGCATGTACAGAGCTTACCTGAGCTATTACACCAGGCCTCACAGGTAAGGGTTGTATAGGAGGTGCCTGAGTTGCCATGGGGACAGAATAACCTGCTGGCTGATTAAGGTTGCCTTAAAAAACAGAAAATTTTAATTAAATTAAACTGTTACACAATAACTAAATTTTATGCCATTTGGGTAAAGTTACTTCTTAGAAAATATAAAATGAATGTTGTGTAACTGCCAAAAGAAGCTATGAACAGTCGATATACCTTGCATGGTTGGAGGACAAAGAAGGAGGGCAGGTGGGAATGAGTCACTGCACCCGAACTGACCATTTCCGGTTGTCAGAGCTATCCCCGGATGCAACACTGATGGAGCCGACTGGGTGATAGCCTGCTTCAGGTACGTGTACACAGAGGCAACGGCAGAGCAGAGAGCAGTGAGTGATAGACAGAAATCAGGTGAGAAGGTAGAGGAGAAGAGAGGAAATGAAAAGGAGCGGTGACAAAGAGACACAACAAAGGTTAGCCATGAAAAGAAGATAACGACAGCGGTGCCAGTGAAGTCAATGTGACAGAAATATTTAATCCAGTTTACTACAGTGATGCATTACAGCAACTTCAGGTCAACATTAAAGAATATGCCAACAGAAACAATATGTTAATTAATTGTACATGTTTAGAGGCATTTATGCACTTGCTGTGCTGAATGACAGACTAAACCTATTCCTAGCACATTCTCACCTGAGTGTGGATTGGTATGTTGCTGTAGCCCAGGAGGCCAGAGGAGGCAGTGGGAGCTAGAGGTGGCCTTGAGAAATGAATGGTGTTCTGGTTGAGAGCGTCAAAAACTGCATTGCTGGACCGAGTGTGGCACATGTCCATGATGCGGAAAGATGACTGCACACTGGTAAGGGTGACAAGGGAAGCTGTACGTTTGTGGTTCACGAGTACATACTGTATTTTTACCATGCCAGTGTGCTCTAAGTTAGACAGGAGAAAGGAAGCACACAGGAATGTGAAAATCAACACATCTTGTGAGCTGTCGTAGTCTTACTGGTTGCTGTGAGGGTAGTCCAGAAGATGAGTCATAGTGAGGAAGGGGTGACTGAGGACACTGGTGGGAACAGTCCTGTCTTCGGCATCGACCAAAAGCATGCTCTTAAGCAGAGACACAAACTCCCGCCTGTCTGCCTTCTCTGCTTGCATGTCAGCGTTATCAGGACTCAGCACCAAGTTCACCTAATTGACAGAGCAAGTCACAGCCACAAACTTAGGTTTAAATATATATTTTGTGAAGGTAAGACTTGTATTGTATTGTAAGGTGTTTTATTTGTGTCTGGTGTAGGGATGGGTATCGTTTAGGTTTTATCCGATACCGGTGCCAAATCGGTACTTTTGAAACGGTGCCGGTGCTCAAACGGTGCTCAAACCGGTGCTTAAAGAATGGAGAACACAAAATTGGTCCAAAAACCTCTCATGTTCAGCTGTTTTTTGTAAAAATATAACAATGTTAGCCTTTTCTGCAGCTATGGGGCATATATGGCATCACTCTTGGCTGGAAGCAGTGCTTAAACAATGGAAAAAACACAAACTTTGTCCTAAACCTCTCATGTTTAACGGTTTTCCACTTTTTCTTTGGTCATTTTAGCCTTTTTAGCCAGGGTGAAGGGAGTATCTGCCATCAAACAAGAAGACAGCCGCATGTAGCTACGACGGTGTTTGCTAGTTCACCTTACATGCATTAATGTAATAACGTGGTTAGCCTACTCAACGTAAATTAGCTACTCACGCAGAGAAGAACGGCTGCTGCCACCATCATCCTCATCATTTCTGCTACACTGGCAGGGCTAGGGGCCAGGACTCTCCTCTTCGTGTTTTTGGGGGATGTTGCATAACAGTAGAGCTGGGCGATAGAACGATAATGATATGTATCGCGATATAACTTTTACTCGATAGAGAAATTAAGCTATCGCGATAGACCTCGCCGCTCTTGTCCTCTTAAAAAAAAAAATAAAAAAAAAAAAGGTCAGCCAATCCAAATTAAGTAGCGCAGAGCCGAACCAATCACAGCCGCAGCGTCACGTCGCGTGACTTGTTACGTACAGCACAAGTGCCAAGCCGCACGTGTGTTTGTTTGGGAAGCAGCCAGCGGGTAATGGAGGAAATGAGTGTGCCGACTAGAAAAATCAACCGAGCGTGACCGAAGAGAAAACAGATGATGGTTCCAATGCCGGAGAGATTGTCAAACGGAAGAGCCATAGAAGCTCCGTAGTGTGAAGGTATTTCGGCTATTTCAAGTCTGACAAAAAACAGAGTAGCATGCACTGTAAATTGTGCCGAAAGCAAGTCTGGAAATACAATAAACTGGTGCATGCGTCACACTGTGCGCCACGTTATTGTTTCGGTGAAATGGATTTCTACAATACTGTTAATTCTACTCTCTGCAGTGTTTAAATGCTTACATATACACACAGTTACTGTCCCTCCACACATACGACTCTGTTCTGCTTCTATGCCCCAGCTTTGTTTACTTTTTCCCACCGAGGCTTCTAGACTTCTGATTGGCCAACATTTCTGCACGGTTAGGAATCTAGCGCCACCTGCTGCTTTGGCATGTTCATAGCAGCGTTTTCCTTCATTTCTGCCTTTATGTGTGGACGGGATTATTTTTTAAAACGAAAACGGAAAATCTCCGTTTTCAAAAATACCCGTGTACGTGTGGACGTAGCCTCAGTCTCTGACTGGAAGCACTAATTCGTCATTCGGCTTTTGTCAGACTAAAGTAACTGTTAAAACTGTTTGAAAAGCTAAGCTATACAAGAAGGAGAGATGGAGAATTTCCTTTTAGTTCTCAGTTTATTTGATATTGACAAAAGTTAGTCAGTTTTGTCTGTTCTTCTGTAAAACAAACTAAGATTTATTTTTAGAATTAATATTTTGTTTCTAAGTGGAATTGACAATTTAGTAGTCTGTTTCGTTTGTTCTATTTTGAAACTTAAACGCTTTAGCGGCTGCCTTTTGTGTAGTTTGCAATATTTGCCTTTATTTATCTGAAAAAGTCTCATGTTCCTTAAGTACATCTACCCTGTTGAACTTATTATGGGAAATAAATATTTAAATAAAAACAAGCTGCTGATTATTTCACATTTTACTTGTGAGCAACGGCACATTTAAATCTTACAAATATAGTTATTTGGCTTATATCGTGATAGATATCGTTATCGCCTGAAATGAAAAAAACATATCGTGATATGAAAAAATCTCATATCGCCCAGCTCTACATAACAGGCAACCCACCCGCAGTAGATGTGCTCGGTGTGAGGTCTCGCAGCAAGCTATCAAATACGGCGCATTTCTGGGCTTTTAAAAAAAACGCTATGCGTCGCCAGGTGTTTCATCGGATTCGAGGTGTTACCTCCTTTGACAGTATCACAGTATCAGCTTAAAGCACTTGTTGCTGCTGAGTTTGCATATTTTGCTATGAAGTACAGCCAGACTTTTGACCGCTTCGCCTTGGGCATTTTTAATCTGTAGCTCTGCTCTAACAGAACGTACGTACCTGGCCCCGCCTACTATCCTCGGAAACGTAAAATGATTGGCTAGAATCTAAAGTGTATCACAGCTCAGGAAAAAAAAGCACCGAAATAAAGCACCGAAATGTGCGCTGCTTTTCGGTCTGGTTACTACCGTTTATGTCAGAACCGGTGCCATCATGGCACCGGACACCGGTACCCATCCCTAGTCTGGTGTGGTTTGATTTGATGCAAGTGATTTGGTTTATAAAGACTCACGTGGGCTATGTCATCCAGACAGCTGAAGATGTACTTTCTGGCCTCTTTGGATTTAAGTCCTGTCTCTTTCTCATGCTCCTCTGTTGTCTGGAGGATGAACAGGAACATGAAGATAAATATTTCAGACACATAAATGTAATATGTTAAGACTTTTGTATAAGCAGGGGTTTGCATCTCTGTGTTTTGGAAATTATTACTGGATTTGTTTCAGAGATGAGGGATGAAAGGTTAGAGTATTACATAGCAGGGAGAGCAAACTATACACGTCAGCATGCAAATCTGGACGCGCAACTTGTTCCAACTGAGTTTTGCTGGAAAGTACACGTACAGATAAACACTCGGCTTACATTAATTTAAACTGTATTTAAAGTCAGCTCAGCAGGTAGTCTAAACACAGTTTCACATTTCCTTCGGCTTTCCTCCGGGTTTGCCGGCTTTGTTCTGTTTGGAAAAGATCATGCAGCTGTTTCCTATTGGGAATGTACTGCCACTTCTTATTTTTCCATGACTGCAAGGATCTTTCACTTGACTTTTTTCTAAAATTTTAATAAACAATTACTGACTTTTAATGATGTGTAGTTGGCAGGAAGAGGCAGACATTGTGTTTGTGTCATATATGTGTCTATTTTTGTAGGATCTGAATGCACATACTTTTAGTCTCCACGATGCATAGGGAGAATCTGATTCTTTGGAGAAGAAACGAGAGGTCTTGGTCCCCTTGTTGAGCAGCTGCTCGGGAGGCAGGCCTTGAGTCTGAGAGATGTACCGGATCTGAGCGGTGAAAGAAAGCAGACAGGACGCAGTGAGGAAGAGGCAGAGGAAGGAAGAGGAAGAAAATAACAGGAAAGTCACAATCAGTCACAACAACTTACATAATCACTGCATAAAACCACACCAACATGAGCATCACGAATGTAATGAATTTTACCCAGTTTCTATATTAGTTTAAATCAGCTGATGCAGTCTGCTTGTGTAAATATGTATATGACTATTCTTTAAAAAGAACATAAGGTAGACTGAAACACTTTCTCCAACATGTATCCCATAGTGCATGTTAGAGTTTGTATTGTTGATTGTCATTTATGCTTAGAAATATTTAACCATAGATGCTTAGAGGTGTATAATCAATTGTGTAGTGATAAGTTGTGTGATCTTTAACAGGCTACAGAGGCTTGGTGTGTATTCCACACTAGAATGCACACCTACATCCTGGGAGCACGGGAAGAGGTCGCATCTTGTCTTAATTGTTTTATGGTAGGATTAACGTAGCTACGTCTGTTCTAGTCTAAGTGCTTTTCTGTTTAGATGAACTGCTGGACTTCCTCACCGGGGGGGGTCTAGTCTACCCTCTTCCTGACCAAGGATGTTTGACCCTTTGATCAGCAACACACACACACACACAGGCAAGGTACTCTTTGTTTGTATGTAGACGTCGTATGTTAATGAACCTATGCATATTCATGTAACCTCAATAAAAGGACAGTGTTACGGGAGGACGGACGAGACCAACTGGAGTCAAGCGGTTGTCCGGTTCTCTCCCGTGCACGAGTAACATGAAGAACTTTGCCTATTTGTGTCTTGCTTAGCAGTGTAATTATATTGTCTTAACGTTCCAGCGAATAGGTTTATGCTACAAACCTATCAGTGCATGTTGGAGAAACCATTTTATTAATAACAATCTTCACCCACAAAATGTAATCAAAGGCTCAAATGTTAAGTGGCAGATTCATATGTTCTCAGTCCATGTGTAAGAAAGGATGGCCACCTTTTACCCTTTCCCCCTCTAACTAACAAGTCCAAACTTTTTGTAGTTGACTGCAAGAAATCACAAAGTTTAACACAGCTGAATCATGTAATTTCACAATGTTTTTATTGGGATGTGTAGGCCTCTATCTGATGTTTATTTAATGAGCATGAAAATCCATTTCTATTTATCAGCCCATGCTTAATTTTACTAATTTGTGAGACATTTTAAAATGCCACTGAAGGTGGGATTACCTTCGCAGTGTGATAACACAAAAGTAAACCATCGTGCCCTGATGTAGGATGTCTTTTACCAAGATTGGTTGAGCTGACCCCCCAGGCTTGATTAAACATCTTAAATACTACGATACTCCAGAAATTCCATGAAAAACACAAATCCTACAGTAACAATTTTACAGTGTGTATGTGTGTACATGTCATGTCTACGGCCTAGAACAAATACACCGACTTGCCAGAGAGCACTGGACTGAGAACCTGCTGATGGTGCACTGAACGCCAACCACACTGTCTATGTGTGCACAAGTGTGTGTTATGTGTGCACGTGTGAGTGTGCGCACTTGTCTACCATCAGGCTTATGTTTATAAATACATTTTGCTGTGTAGAGTGGAACTGCAGTGAGCCTTGGCATAGGACAGCATGCTTTTCGGGACTCGATGTGCACGCGTGAGTGTGTGTCCTGGCATGGCCTTGTGATACAGAGCTGTCAAAGCTCAGCGGATGACTATCAGCTACTCTCTGACTGATGACAGTTCAAAGCATTAGCTTCTTATAGAGGAACAAGGACCTCCAAAAACACTGAGAAACACACAATAAAGCAGGGACGATTTTAAAGAATCGATTGCTTGGTTTGGCAACCAAGCAATCGATTCTTTAAAAAAAACAAAACAAAAAAACAACTACGTTTGATTATTTGATGTTTGAAATTCATGTCAAAACACACAACGGTGTCCCACTTTTTTCCCTTCAAATTTCTAAACCCATGACGGCCTTCATTCTGGACCTCGATGAGTTGACTATGGTCAAATGCAGGATAATCCTGCACTAGTCTGTGAATGTGTTATGGGCCTGTTCCCATGCTCCCTCTCCCTTGCCGGGGGACTCCGTTTAGGGTCCCTGTTGTATAGTTTAGATCGCCCAACCCTGTGGGAAGATAATCACACACTGCCAGGAACAATTTCCTGATTCACTTAGTCCAGATTAGTATTAGGTGGACTTCATCAAGGATTTGTTGGACCACAGTCATAAAGCAGGAGAGAGATTGGGAAGCAACAACAAATGAAGGTTTAACTGTGTAATAAAAATACTATCGTTAGGCTCCTGGGAAAACACAGCCAAGAATGAATTATACACACTAAATTTATTTTCTGCAAAAATGAGGTTTAATTTTATTTTCTCCACCTTATTCTGCCTTCATTTATGAAAGGTCTCCCTCTTCAGGCTTTCTGTCCTTGAGAGTGTGCATGTGTGTGCGCGCGTTTGTGTGCGTGTGTGCGGGAGGGGAAAGTCACCTGGTCGTACTCCAGCGCTCCAGGGTAGAGAGGCCAACCCAAGAAGAGCTCAGCTATCACACATCCCAGCGACCACATGTCTATGGCCTCACAAAATGGCAGGCCCAAAATAATCTCTGGAGCCCTGCAGAGAGAAAAGAGAAAGAAAAGGTTACGCCTGGGAGTTGTTCACCAAGTATAATCACAAACAGGTCATACTGACACAACCCAGAGAACAACAAAATAAGTATGGATTGACAAGAGTGGAAAGGCTGGGACCGCTGCAGCTTTTGTTGGATGGAGCTCAAAAGAGGTTGAACAGGAATGTTTATGAGAACAAAAAGGTAAAACAGCTCAGCAGACACCAAGCATACACCCAGGGCATTAAAGACAGCCCAGGGACTAGTGGATGAGAAACTTGCACTTCTGGACTTGTCTGTTTAGTTGCATAATTAACCGTTACATTTAGAACACAATGAACTTTTCTGAAACTAAGACCGTTGTGGCAATGTGGGAAGACAGAACCATGAAAACCATTCAAGAAAAACAGATTATTGTAAGAACTTGGCGCATAATTGTTATTTGTTTGGAACAATTTTCTGGTATTTCAGCAAAAAGATCTCTTATGGCTGGTACCCATTTTTAGCATCATTGATGACCAGAGATGGGCAGTAACTAAAACTAAAACCGTGATTTTTTGCGAGAATGTCTCATGACAGTGACGTTAGCAAGTGCGACGTTTGTGACAACAGCTGTGTGCAGATCAACAATGGATCATATATCAAGTGCGGGAGGGAGTATGAGCGTGCAGCGTTTAAAGAGTGGAAGTACTGAGCTTACTTTGAGTTTGATTCCATAAAAAGTGACAAAAACATTAGCGTCCATTAGCATTGTGCGTGGGAAGAAAACTTCTTTTTACAGCGAACCCCCCCACTTCCAAGCAAGCACCGATTTTCCCTGGCATGTTTAACTAAGACATGGTTAAAAACTTTGTTTCAACAATGAATCTTTCTGTATTATACATAAGGAACATTATGAATACCACCATGCTGCCTAGCATATGACTGTCAAAAAGGAACCAATTACCATGTTGTCAGCAGGATATTCTAAGAACTTAAACCAAATACTACATCCATATGACATGCATTCATTCCGGCAACAAAAGAACTAAATCTCTTTCAAAGAATGGACTTTGCCACTTGCGCAATTTACTGGGTCTCGTAATCTTGCAGTAGTTTCTTGAGCTGGTGGATGAAAACAATGCTCTATCAGGCCTGGACACAGCAGCTGAGAAACACTGCTGCAAACAGCAACCACTGCTGTGACGACCACAGGGAAAATGACTGTTGCCAAGCAACAACTGGACGCAGGACGATAATGTAACCGCATTACTGGGTGATAAATGGGGCCATCAGTCATCGCACTGTGTGTACATGTCTGTGAGAGTGTCTGCTTGTGTGTAGACACACAAACGCATATGTCAAGTTCATTTTTACAGAGCCCAGGCTTTCTGCCCTCCTTGGCTTGCAGGAAATTACACTTTGCCATTTCCCATTGCTCATTCAGGAGGAAGAAGTTCAGTTACGCAACACCAAAAAGAGCCTTGGGGTAGATGGCCTCAAACATTTACAGAACAGTCCTGTAGCAGGGAATAAGACGGTGATTGTGGGTTTCCTTGTTCTAAACATGCTTGAAGTGGTTGATTTTATCTGACAAACCAAAAACCAACCATTTTTCAAACAAACAGAAAGGCTAATAAAATACTTTTAAAATCTTTACTAAAATAATGAATTAAAAAATGATTCATACTTATTAAAACAACAAATAAAAATAGATACATAATGTCCCTTGTTGAGAAACTGCAGTCATAAAATAAGACAATGCTGCTGGAGATTACAACCAGTGTATTATTCTGATGTAGGAAGAGGAAACAGTGGTTCTTGTTTTAACTGTCATCACACCCATGTGCTTCTGCTGTTTCCTTAAAGTCAAGAACAGATCACACGGCAGCAACTCAATGCATTTGGACACGTACACACAGTCAAGTTTAAACTGAGCACCAGAAAGGGGAAGAAAGCAGAGTTTAGTGACACTGAACGTAGCAGTGTCCCACAGCTGGTCTACTGGGATTTCCCCCAACACAGCCATCTCTAAGCTTTACAGAGAATGGTCTGAGAAGGACCCAGAAAAATGCTTTGTTATTAATCAGAGAAAAACTTCCAGACGGTTTCATGCTGATAGGAAGACAACAGTAACTTAAATAATCACTTGTGAAAATGTTGAATCAGATGGGCTACAATTTGTATGAACTCACCAAAAACATTGCTTTGTCTCCTGAAATCGTAATTTTTGCTGCAACATCTGCACAAGCAACATGAGAGTGTAGTGCCATCCTGCTTTGTATCAACAGGTCAGTCCAGTGGTGGTGTAATGCTGTGAAGGTTATTTTCTTAGCACACTTTGGGCCCTTTAGTACCAACTGAGCATGTGCAAATGTGTAAATGTCTACTTGGGTATTGTTGGAAACTATGTCAACAACATAACCATCTTCTGATGGCTACTTCCAGCAGGATAATATGCCACGTCACACAGTTCAAATTGGTTTCTTGAACATAACAATGAGTTCACTGTACTCTAATGCCATCCACAGTCACCAGATCTCAATCCAATAGAGCACCTTTGGGATGTGGCGGAACAGGAGGTTCTCATTATAAATGTGCAACAGACAAATCGTCACCAACAACAGCTTGTTCAAACCATGCCACAAAAAACAAAACAAAAACAAAAAAAACAAAATCAAGGCAGTCCTGAATAGGGATGGGTATCGAAAACCGGTTCTTGTTGAGAACCGGTTCCCACTGTTTCAATTCCTTGGAATTGTTTGCCATTTTTGCAAACGATTCCCTTATCGATTCCAGTCGCCCCGAATGACGTCACCACGTTGCGGAGCGTCATTTACCTGGCAGGAAACACGGCGCGTAAGCGGCTCAAGCGCTCAAAAGTTTACGAGAACGGATGACAACAGGGCAACTTGCAATACTTGCAAAGTAGATACTTCATTTAAGGGAGGAAACACTACGAATATGCAAAAGCATTTGCTCACAAAACACGTGATAACCTTAAATGAATGTCATGTTTTTAATTCCGCTCCGGACTCGTGAATCTCAACCCAGCAGCAGCGGTAACGTTTGCACGTCCTCTCCCGTTAATGCGGCAGGTAAATAATCAACTAACAGTGCATATTATGTTAGCGCGATCTGCCTTATTACAAAACCTGCTATTACTGTGCATTTAGGTGACCATGATGAGACAGACAGACAGAGTCTGGCTGGCTCAGATGCTGGCAGTTCTCGCTGCAGTCTACCGGTAGCGTCTCCTTTCAGGCCAGGATAGACGAATGTCACCGAGCAGTGACTAAGTTTGTGGTAAAAGGCTTGAACCAGTGTTGCCAACTCCTCAGTAAGGAAAATCGCTATTGGCTGTCCTAAAAGTCGCTAGAAGTCGCTAAATGATGTCATCGCCTGATTTGCATAATTGGTCATGCTAATCTAATTGTAACCTATGTTGTTGGAGAGAGAAATAACATCGTGGAAGAGACATTAAGTGAGTAAAAAACTTCCTAAATGCATTTAGAGTTTATTTAGAACTACAAATTAAATTTATTTTAGCAATTATTGTTTTTTTTAATGTCACAATTCCAACCCTGCTCCTTTACCCGGGCTTGGACCGGCAAAAGTGACCTGAAATAGGCACTCTGGTGGAGTTACTTTGTGTGTGTGTTTATAAGTAGTTTTAAACCTTGTGATCCACAAAACAGCATAAGAGTAAAAGAAGAACTGACTGCGTTACAGCACCCACTGCTTGTTGAGAGTAAAATCGATACGCGCTTTCACGTCCTTTTTTTAGCGACCTTTTTTCTAAAAAAAAAAAAGTCGCTAAGGGGTCTGAAAACTCGCTAAATATAGCGACAAAGTCGCTAAGTTGGAAACACTGGCTTGAACCCATTTGCCACAGCAGATGCCCCCAATTTTAGGTAAGTGAATGTGTTTAATTGTAGGCAGGGACATTACTGGATATTCTTGTGTAATTGCTACTGAATAATTTATGTTATGCTTTGTTATTGCTACAGAAGAATATTTATTTTATTATTTTACATTTACAATTTTTTTTCCTGGGGACCCTGTGACACCCATTGAAGAGCCGTAGGCTGGATCTCTTAAGATCTCACTGTTGGGTTTGTAAGGCCATGTTACTCCTAAATTTCTATCTTGTTCAAAGAGAAGATATAAAACAAAGTTCTAAGCTAATCGAACTTAGTGTTCTCCTTTTTTAAAAAGAATCGATAAGAGAATCGATAAAGAATCGAATCGTTAAACAGAATCGAAAATGGAATCGGAATCGTGAAAATCTTATCAATACCCATCCCTAGTCCTGAAGGTAAAAGGGCATCTGTAAAGGTACCAGTAAGTAACTGAAAAGTCTTCGGTGACTGTGTCTATTCTTAGCTGCTATTAAATCTAGAGTCAGTAGTAATGATTTACAGTAATTATAAACTACCCAAGTGTTGATGCTCAAATGGTATGGTAAATGGGAAAGACTCCACTACACCTGAAAGTGATTCCTCGAGGCTGACATTTTGAAACGGAAGAGTCAATCTCTCTAGTTTAGACAGTACAGCCCATGTTGGTAAGCTTCAACTGCACTTAAATTTTAGTCAGTATTAAGACCACTCATTTTGTCACTTTATCTAAGGAAGATACAAGATGCTATTCTCCACCAACTACACAAGCAAAAACTCAGTTCAGCTGTGCATTACAGGCCTATAGCAAAAATAAACAGTCCACATGCATATGGTCAAGGGAGAGATGGAGACACACAAAAATAAACCTGAAGAGAGGAGTGTGTATGTGCACATGCATGTGTTGTTGTTGCCCCCCAGAGCAATAGCGGCAGCCTTCCAGATCTATAAAAGCTCATCACACAACACACAGCTGACACTCCCGCACACACACGCACACACCCACACCCACAGGTGTTTGGCAGGCAAACCAGGTTCCAGAACTAACTAGTCTCACTAGAAAGCAGCAGCTACGACACGAATAAACAGTGCATACAGTATGGCAACACACTGCTGCGGTGTTCAGAGAACAGAAATAACTATGGACACACACACACACACACACACACACACTCACTCTCTCTGGACACGTGTTTAATTGATGTTGATGTGATGGGACTTGGTACAGGACACGTGAACCCTGTGCTTGAACAAACTGCAAGCAGAGCTGATTCATCATGATTACATATCAAACAACGGCAGCATTTCATGTTGCAGGAAACACGTCAACCAGAGCAGCAACATTTGAAGCATGTCTTTGCTTTCTGTTGCATTTTCAAAATGTTTGTAACAATTCCTTAAGACTAACTGATCTTTGCTTCTAATTTGTAAAAAAATAAAATAAAAAACCCAAACAAACAAACTTGTAAGTAATATGAAGGCGACTCAATGAGTTCTCAGGCCACACCTTTACAAACATGGATGCATGCCTGTCATTCATTTGTGACAACAACTAACACATGCTAACAGATTTTTGCTACTTCCTCCTTCCATCAAGCATCTACGAGGCCATATTTGTGATACATGCACACGCACACTTAAGGCCATACTACTCACACAGTTGCTTTATCCTACCTAGTGACAATATGTACACAATTTCTGCACAAATGTGTGGATTGGTGGGGAGGAAATTACCCGATGCTGGTCAGATCTTGGACTAAAAAAAGTTGGCTCAAACAAAACTGACAATGAGGTGATCTGTGGCCAATCCAGTACACTGTGTACTACACCAAATGTCAGCAGCACAGAGGTTGCTAGAGGGAAAGCTAATGCAGTGTAAAATAAGCAAATGAGCAAAGTGACAGCAGCTTTGAGGCATTTCACTTTAGCTACACCAAGTTTTTATTTGTATTTTGTAGGAGTTTTTTAAACTGCAAAACTGCAGCCAAATAAGTTGACATGACTGACTGGTACTCGACATAAGCAGATATCATCAGCCATGGTAAAGGTGTGGTGACTTTATGGCAGACTACATTACAGGATTAGTAAGGAGGAACAACTAACAAATAAAATGACAATTATATTATTTAGTCATCCAGATCAGCCTCAGATATATTGAATATCGTCTCAATGGCAGCTACCTGACATTTATTCACCTGTTCACATGATTACATTTCACTGCTTTGTAGAATGTAACCACTATCATTGTTTTACTTCATTAGCATTTAAACACCACAATAATTTTCACTTAGATTTTGTTTATTATCTACACAAACTGCATTTGTATGCGGCTGATTATTATAACATTCACACTAACACAGTAGCCAGTGTTTATAATAATATCAATAGCCATAACAACAAAACTGATCTTATTAGCTTATTAGAAATATAGTGTAACAGTTTAATTGTGTTTAAGTGTAGCTCTGGACACACCAGTTTCAGATTTTTGTACAAACAGCTGCTTCACCACACAGTAGCATAAATAATCCATCTGGAGTCCCCAGAAAAATCAATAAGCTTGCCACACAGACACACAGCTACGCAGATTAGGTGTGTGTACTATCATATCATATAATACAATACAGGTGTACAATTTTACGTGATAAAAAACTGACATATCACGAAATCAGTGTTATAGAGATGCCGTGTGTTTACATTCCCTAGTATCCACAGAATGTGATAAGCCCAGGCATGTCAAAACGATGATTTAATACTGAAAAAGGCAGCTACTTAGACAACCTCTAACAAAGCACAGTACGTTGCAAAATATGCAAGAAAGCCGTTACTGCTAAAGGAAGACACAACAAATTAGTTTCAACGAAGACTAGAGATGCTGGCACCTGGTGATGCGAAACCCAAAAGTAAAGAAATCACTTAAAGCATTGCTGGAGTTGGCAGTCCATATAACAGGAAGTGGAAACGGTGGACGGAAATGACTGGTTATGTGGTGGCAAAGGCAGGGCTTTAAGCAGCTAGTTAAAAATCCCAACTCAAGATTCCCAGGTACAAAATGTTTTTTAGGTTCAGTTTTATTATGTGACAATATTGAGCAGGCTGCATAAGAGCTACAAAGTTAAGTTAGTTACTTAACAGTAACTAAGTCAGTTAAGTACGTTTGTTTTTATTTCTATAGCATCAGAAGTAGGGCTGCACGATTAATCGTTAGAAAATCGCGATCTCGATTCATACGTATGTGCGATCTCATTTCCAAATGACAACGATTTTTAAAAAAAAACAAAACAAAAAAAAAACAACAAACAACCAAAAAAAATAAATAAATAAAATTTTTTTTAAAAAAGACGACAACGATTGTACCGCATTTTGATCCGGGACGTAATCTGCATGAAAACAAGCGCTCACTCTTCCTGCTCAACAAATGACAAGGGCGGAGCCTTATACCACGTGATACAGAAGCTGTGCGATGCTAAAATTAGCAGGGAAAAAACAACGGAGAGCACGTCAGGGATGACGAGAAAGTGACAGGAGAAAATCCATCCCGGTCAACCACCCAAACATCAATAACGGGAACCTTATACAGCGCTTCCCTATACACGTCGAACTCCCGCAGGCACAAAGAA
The DNA here is from genome assembly GCF_041146795.1 of Maylandia zebra. Classification (NCBI taxonomy): domain Eukaryota; kingdom Metazoa; phylum Chordata; class Actinopteri; order Cichliformes; family Cichlidae; genus Maylandia; species Maylandia zebra. The sequence goes on along the minus strand of NC_135173.1, from coordinate 62,846,191 downwards.
ATTACGGAGGCTATCACTTATCACCTGACCAAAGATATGGCTCCCATCAACACTGTGCAAAACGAGGGATTTAGGAAAATGATCAACACCCTAGACAAACGCTACACAGTGCCGTCCCGCAACTATTTTTTTTATTGTTGCACTACCTGCTCTATACACGCAGTGTCGAGCAATGGTGGAGACGGAATTTCAAGCAGTACAACATTTTGCGGCAACAACAAAACGTGAGATATTTGTTGTTTTTATGTTTATTTATTGTTTTTATGTTCAGTCTCAACTGTTATGAAGTTGATGTGCAGTTAATAAGTGCAATAAATATTTATACTGGAAAAGAAAATCGTGAGAGAATCGTGATCTCAATTCTAAGCAAAAAAATCGTGATTCTCATTTTATGCAAAATCGTGCAGCCCTAATCAGAAGTATCATCACAAAATTCCTTCAAATATCTTAATACAACTTTGAGTCTATGCTACACAATCCTAACGCAGATGTGTGTACACATAAGCACATACACACAAAAACAAGCGCACACAGGTGAAAAAGGGGTCAGTATATAAAAAGAGAAGTGCAGGTAAATTAGGAACCAGCAAACAAGAGACAGGGAATGTATTTAATGTTTTATCATATACATACACTTAATGTGAGTATCATATATTATTCACTCAAAGTACAAGAAACGTATCATGGAATCAGGTATGGACTTCACTGGCAGGTTTCCCTGCAGACTAAATGTCAGTTAGGAAACATGATACCAAACATGGTTACAACTGATTTCCACAGTTTTACTTCCACAGAGAACGGCAAATAAAAAAAACCCAACAACAACAACAAAAAAGTCATCTTCTAGCCCTACTTTGTAAAACTGTGCCAACGTGGGTGAGGCAGCAACTTAACTCAACATATGGGTACTGCATTTTGAAAAGAAGCTCAAGATCTGCCTAGGACTCTGTCAAATTAGACCTCGACAAAGACATCTGAATATCTACATGTACAAGATGTACGACACTAGGCGCCAAAGTAAAACATCACTTCAGTGGCAAAGACATCACACCTAGCTTAAGGAAGGCTACACACCCTGCCCCGATCTGCAACTGTGTTAAGATGATAGCAGTCTTTACTTCTACCTGAGCTGCTTAGCTGAATTATTCACATAGCCCAATGCTCCATTTTCACTGTGGGAGGTGGTTTTACGTCAACAACCCCCACAGCACAGAACAGTCACCTCACCAGGCCCTGCTGTGTCATGCTACTATGGCAACATCACATAAGCACATGATGAGCACAAAGGTTTCAGCTACAACTTTCTAGTTACAGAGCAAGGCTTAGGGGAAATCAATAAAGTTCAAGTTCATACCATCACCCTCTCAACTCAAGCACGGTGCTCACTACCAGATAAACCCAAACTATGTTGACATATTGCGCCTTTGACGCCGACAGTGAAAGATGAAATAAAATGTACACACTCACAAATTATGTAAAATGGATGTGATAATCTTTATAAGAATATAATTTCCGATCCTATAAAGTCTATCCAACTTGAATGCATATTCCTTTACAGGCTTTTGAACATGCAAACAGGAGGATCAAAAAACCCAACCTTTAATTACTGGACATGCTACCACTTGAACCACAGATTACCCAGTGAGTCATAAGTTTTTGTTTAATTACCAACGCAATTAGCAGCAGCATCCAAAAGGAAGTTCACCGTAAATTTACACAAACATTGCTAATAACGGCCCAATATAATATCTCAAATCACAACAATCTTATTACATAAGCTAGTCACAAAAGGCCCTAACTTTACATTTAAGAAAATGTACTTATACAAGCAGTTATGGCTATGCTATTTGTCTGCCCTCACTTTGACATTAGGTGATATGTGAATGCCTTGAAACTAAGTTCTTTTCAGTGAGTGTCTAATGTGATTTATGGTCAGTGCTCTCAAGACTAGAACTAGACAAAACACCAATCTGTTCATTTTTTTGTGGATAAATATAGACTCTTTGTCATGCCAGTAAACACCAGGAACAAAACATTCATACTGGGCCTCATTAAAATGACCTCAGTTTTACTGCCATTTTCAGGGTTTCTTTGTGTTTTAAAAATCTGAATTCTCATCAAAGCCACACTGTTGGCAATGCCATTATCCATGGTGCTGGAAAATCCAGGGAAAACCCAAAAACATTAAGCAAAAAAGCAGAAAAAAGAAAAATCCATCCAACCACTGTGGTGAGGCTGTATCTATTAAGAGCTTCGCTATGGTAACAATACAGCACAGGCATTATGTAACATGAGCATGGGAGATGATACACTATATCCTTCAAACCACTCTCCACATAACCTCACTTACAAACAACGTAACACTCGCACAGAGTGAGCTGACTCATTGAACTGGGTCTTGTATAACAGCAATAAGAAGCAACAGCTACTTTCATCTGCTCCACACGTATAGGAAACAAAATGCACTGCAAAATATTATTATGACATCTCAGTTTGAATACAGACAATTCCCCCAACCAAGCTTACATACATGCTTACCAGTGCACACTGCACGTGCAGTACCAGCTATCATCATGGCTAAGCCAACTCCTCCTCACACAAACCCACAATGGAAAGCAGGTGGGATATACAGCAAGAGAAGAAAGCCATGAAGTACTGGTTTATTTAAAAATAAGACTGTGTCTGGAGTCAGCATATTCTTTCAGCCATACATCACCAGCTAAGATAAAGGTCAAATTAAAAGGTACAAAATCTCAACATACAAACGTTGAATACTCAGCAAAGCCCCTCTGTGACATTCATGTGGCATTATTGTCAGGCATGTTAGGGCACATTTTATATCCAGGCTCAACAGCTGTTCTATAGACAGGGGCACCACATAGGAACACACCCAGACACACACAGGAATGTCTGAATGTTTTTTCCTGGATCTAAATGTGGGTTTTCACATACCACATTCTTCACTGGCCTGAGTGACCTCTCTGAAATCCACCAGCAGCCCATTTTAACTGCACTATGATCTCACTTTTGCTGCTTCGAGATGAAACAAACACACACACACACACACACACACACACACACACACACACACACACACACACACACACACACACACACACACACACACACACACACACACACACACACACACACACACACACACACACCACAGTTAAACAGGTCAAATGAGGAGCAAATCCTTTATGTTATGTAACAGCTGTAGCTCCACACTAAACCTCAGCTCTGGTAGAGGAGGGGGCTGGGGAGTGGCTAGATTTATCTAAAATAGAGAAGTTGCACAAAGCTATTGGTGGAATGTTTGTGCTCTAAGGCTCAGTTTTACATTTACACAAGTTTCTTCACCTCAGGAAACCCAGACTTATGTATCCCCATTTCAACACCACTACCAGAAACACTTTTGAAATAACTGATAATGTGCTACGTTCCTTACAGGGCAATAAAATCAGAACTGCAGAGAGTGTACTGTTGGGTGTGTGTGCTCCATTAGCTGCTGGCATACCCCTTATCCCAGCAGCCTCTGAAGAATTGCACAATGAAGAGTTTGCAACAGTTCACCCGACCCAAATGACCTGCTTGCTGAAACTTGCTAGTCGGAGCTGTGATGAATAAAATTGCCAGCGTTCTGTCCCGTGATTAGCAAAAAGCAAATACTTTTGCTTTGGAAACAAGCTTGGATATCATTATACGTATCACAAACAAGCCTACGAGTCCACAATGAGACGGCTATATACCAAAGAGAGACAAGGTTGTTTTTTTTAGTCGACCTTGTGGTCTACTTTGTTTTTAAGTACAGAAAGTCCTAAATTTATTGTGTCATAATGCGAGCATGTAAGCTTACAGCTTAACAATGTAATTAAGTTCTACATTTCAGTTCAACAATGCGTCCTGAGGTTGGGAAAGCTGTTTCATAAGCACGTTCTTGCTTTCACAGAGGCCAGAAAGACAAGCCAAATATTTCATGACGCTGTTCCTCATATAAACATTTCAGTTCCTCTGCACATTATGCAAGATCAGCCAAGTTAAGGGCGTGATGCACTGAGAACTACTCAGATGTACATCCAGGCATGTACATAAAAAATGCATACAAATACAGAAGGGGGAAAAAACAGCTCCCAAGACATGTCAATGAACTCCCAATGAGAGTGTGCAGGTTGTTACAGACCACGTCATTTTACATAACAGAGAAGGCCTAAACACACAATGCTCAGGCAAGACCTCACTAAGCCCTGTGAGAAACGGGGAGAAACACACAAACAACCATTACCCATGGGAATAAGTCAAATCACTGTGCTAGCATGTTATGAAGACAAATACCATGACATTTCACCTCGTGACATATCTGATCTTCCTAAAAATATTCTACCATGTGAAGCTTATTCTGAACACTTTGTACTACTGGAAACCAGCTGGGTTCAGTCTGATGCATGCACTGATTGGTTTTTTTAAACATATTTAGGGGCCTTTTTGACAAATGTGAGTCCTATTCAAAATTTTTAAAAGCCCATAATTACAGTAAAACTAAAACTTTAATTGTCACATTACAGGAAATAAAAATGTTTACCATAAACATTTATCTCAAAATTAAACATCATGCTTCTCTTATGATATGGTAACTGATAACGCTGCATTAAAACTACAGGGAGTAGTGAAGGCTGCATTCTGATCTACAATAACAAAGCAAGTTTACACAGCAAATTATTTTAGAACAGCTTCAAAATGTCTTTCAAAGTATGAACAGGAATGCCTATCATATCACGCCACACCCACTGGTGAATGACTCCCATGAGTCTTGAAGAATGATTCAGAATTGAGTGAAAGCACTCACCTGTAGTATCTGGACTGCAGATAAGTGGAGCAGACAGCCTTGGAGACATGGCTGGCTGAGCCAAAATCAATGACTTTGACTCTGTAGGGCTGTCTGGAGGGGTCAACCAGCATGATGTTCTCTGGCTTCAGGTCAGCGTGAATCAAACCCAAAGACTTGAGCTTCTTTAGGGCTGTTGCCACCTGCAGGAATTAACACAAATACAAAATATGATTCAAAATGGTGCTCTGCATTTTTTTTAGCCCATTAAAAACTAGGTGTGCCAGCTCTAAAAGCATCATCATACAATATGTCCTGTATCTTATGTGTTTCTATGGCAGAAAAGAAAAGTTTGTTTTACCTGCTGCAGAATAGGCCTGATGATTTTGAGTGGCAGTGGGCTGAACTTGTTCTGTTTAAGAAAGTCATACAGATTTTGCTCCAACATCTCAAACACCAGGCAGGTGTGGCTGCGGTGCTGGAAGCACTCCAAAGCACGCACCACATTGTGCTCCTCTGCATTCTCACTGCTCAACCGTGCCAATATCTCAACCTGGAACAAAAGGAAATAACATAGGCTCAGACTATCAGCTGTTAAAAGATTATGGGAGAGAGAGGAAAAAAAGGCAAATTGAACCGTTTCTGTTGTTCGGTTTTGGTGTGATGCTGCAACAAAACTGTGGGCATGCACAGAGTAACACAGCAGCAGATTTCAGCTAACACACTAACAACAGACAGTAATTCACAGTTCCTCACCTCAATCTGTCCCTGACGTGCATAAGACGGATGGTTCTTCAGTATTTTAACAGCCACCACTTCACTCGTTCCCCTCTTCCAACACTTTACCACCTGGCCAAAGGTGCCACGACCCAGAAACTCCAAAACCTCATAGCTGTTCTTCTGGGAACACAGAACCTCATGCTGAACTAACTGGTAGTCACCATCTCCTGACCCAGCTCTAGTCACTGTAGCTCCAGCCACTGCCTCGTTACTGCCATTTGGCCTGATTTCAGATCCATCCACCCTGATTCCAATGTCTGTCACACCTTCCACCCTGTTGTGTTGAGCAGGCATCCCTCCACCTCCTAATCTGACAGTGTCTGCAAAGTTCCCAGTGTTGGTTTGCAACATGGCCACCGGAGGAGGAAGTGAAGGCAGAGCAGATACCTCCTCCACTATCTGCATGGTTCCGACACAGTTGTTTCCCTGCAGTTGTTCTCCACTTTCACCTGTCTTCTTTTCACATTTCTGGATGGCAGCTGTGTCTAAAAGTTTGGTGTATCCTCCTGGCCTCGGTACTCTTCTGTTTCTACCACCGTCCTCTTGCGTTCTGATACAGGCCCTACTCAGCAGCCCACAGTCCAGGCCTCCTCCTGCTGGAGTACCACCACTGTCCCTATAAAGCCTCACTTCCTGTGGGCCTCTGCCTCTGCTCTGGCAAAGAGACTGCTGATCCTGGGTCCGAGTTGGACCTTCTCCTAGGTTCTCTTCACTCTGTATTCCTGCAGTCTGCAATGCCCACAGCCCCCCTTCTCCGAGCTGTATTCCTGCGTGCAGTCTCCCTGAATCAGCCCCGACTGAGGATGGGACAACGTTGTTGGGATATGCAATACCGTAGTTGACTCCGATCACATAGGTTTTGGGTGGTGGTCGGTGCTGAAAGGCTCTGCTGGTGTTATTACTGCGGTGGGCTTCACCTATATGTCTGCTGGTACCACTACTGCTGGTTCCTAAGGCACTTGTTTGAGCTGAGTGCATCTGTGATGGGTAGACCAAGACTTGTGAGGCCATACCTAAAGAACAGAAACACAAGCCACATTAATCATTTAAAGCATGGCAAAACAAACTCACACCAAAATGCTACATTCAAAAAAAAGTAAAGAGTAGAACCAAAGTTTTTTCTTCTCCTTCACCATTCTCTCGAGCCAAGATTTTAAACAAAAAGAAAAAAAAAATACCAAAGGACACCAGAGCAAATACACATTAACTCATCATTTCACCATTACAGGAAAGGGGAACTGGCCTCCTGTAATGAGAGATGGGGGAAGCCCGCTGCATCTCTGGCCTGTCTCTGCATGCTATACTCAAGGGTCAGTTTCACACAAGCAGAACCACACTGCAAGCAGTACTGGAGGGGAAAATAATCCACCATAAAGGCACGATGAGTTATCAACCAGTGACATTTTACAAATATGGCAATGATACTGAAGTAACAGTGCTTATTTAGATTAGCATCAAAACCAAAATCAGAAGTAACACCATCTGTAAGAGAGGACGCTGAACTGTAGTAGCTACTGCTTTACTTTATGGCCTTTGCAATGCTGTAGTCCAAATGATCTAACAACGATTCTTTGATTAAGGCACACCTCACTCCCAAATCCTAGAAGCATATTAGATCAAAACATGCATTAAAGAAACTTACACAATCTTCATGTCAATCACTCACTTTTCTATTCAGTGCTTTCTACTTTAGGTAGTTGTCTATTACTGATGTTCATGTATTAATGGAAACATTTGTTCAGCATACAATGTGATCTATGCTGTAAAAATGTAAGAGTTCACATTTCTAAAGTCAGAACACTGTGGTAGCACACCAGGCGTATACTAGCTAAAGTGTGATAACATGGTTAGAAACCAATGTGACACAATGTGGGGGTCATGATAACTGTGTATTGATAGTATTAAAGTATTAAATATTCATGTCATGCCTATAGCACAAATAGGCTTTCTCAAACTGTTTTTATGCTTTTGTAGAGTTACAGTTAGAACCATCACCTCCATCCACTCGGATTTCAATTTTAATTTCCCAAAACAAACGACAACAAACACATTCAGTTATAGAGCCAACTAAAAGAATACAGACTTTTTTTCTTAAAGATTTTGTACAGATATCTTTTTTGGTGTGTTTCTTTTTTACCAAAATAATTGTGGAGTGAAAATTTAATACTGTGATAGCCCTGGAGCACAATCTACAATGTTTATTAATGTTAGATGCTTTGTTGAATTGGATTACATGTTTTAAATCACAAATGACACTGACGTTATAGACCAAGGTTTAGGCCAGTTTTCTCAGCTGACAGTTCAAATCAAATTCAAATTAGATGTAGGCCTATTCAAACAACATGGATGTGTATTCAATGTTCACAAAAAGACAGAAAGGCAGTATAATTTTATGGAAATCTAAAGCATAAATTTTACTGATTGTTTTTATTGGGTAACTGAATTTATAAGAGATGGGGTATGGGCAGGAGGCTTTTTTGGGGGAAAAAAAAAAAAAAAAACTTTCAGCAAAGTGTAATTCAAGTTGTCTTGATAGGATTAGGACTGTTCCATGACCACTGGGCTCTGACCAGCCAGTATCAGGTTTCTTTTAGACTAGATAAGGTGAGCAAGGACTAACTGGTGGAGAAGTGGAATAAGAAGAGGGTCTCACCACACTGAGTGGGGTTGAAATCAACCAGGTAAGACTACTGTGGCTTGATCCGTTTTTATATCTGAAAACAAACAGCAATCTTTTAATTAATCCTTTATTTTCTCTTCCAAACTGAAAAAGTACCTAATGCCCCCAAAGCTGAACAAGGACTTTTGTTAACCCTTAAACTCTTTTAAGTGAGCAATGTCCATCTGTCCCACAAAACAGTTAAATCATTGACTAGAGTGGACACATTAGGCCGAATTATTAATTATTCAGACCTTAATGAAGCACTGCTGGCATTACTCACATCTCCCTGGAAGTTAGGAATATACAAACAAAGGAAAGTGATTATGCAGCCAAAGAACAAACATGCTTGATTTAGTTTTACACCAAATAGGATATGATTAGAGAACAGTGTTAGCCATTGTGTAACATACATATTTTAACATCCCATTGTCTAATGCTACACACTACTATAAAATATTTGCCTTCATTTATTCTTTTCCTGCAACTTTCCTTTCATTGCAGCAAGTCTGTACACCGCGATAACAGGCATAGGCAAAGGCTGCAGCCATACTTCCTGAATGCCCGTGTTTGGCTGGGTTACATTGGGACTCAGGTGATTCCAGTTTGACGCTCATGAAGCCGGCTGCGTTAAGCACAAAATTTCATTCCAAGTGCCAATGCAGGTTGAGACAAGCAGAGGGGTGTGCCTCAAAGTCAACATTAAAATAAAACACACCTCTTATTACCAGCAGGGCTGATGGACAGTAACACTTGCAACCACACTTTTCTCTCTCAATATAGATCTGTATTCAGACTCTGGTTAACAACAATATTACTCAGAGCAGAAATGAGCTGGCAAATAGCTGTGGAGTGTGGCTGTAATTAAAATTCTTGCTGACATCATTGTAGTCTAAAACCAAACCCATATTTTTCCACTGCCTCCCTCACCGCTACCTTTCTTCATTCAACAACTACAGCAGCAAATTTAGCAAACACTAAAAATAATCTGATGGTGCTACAGGAAAAAAAAAAAAAAAAAAAAAAAAAAAAAAAAGGCGACACCACCATATGGCTGATGCCAACATCTCCACCTTCCTACGCTTGCCAATATGTCATTCCAGTCTCTGGGGGCCACCGACACAGCCAGTGCTGCTCTGCCTTCTCACTGCCAGGCTTAGGTAGCCTGATATCCCCACAGGATGACGAGACCCAAGCCTGAAATAGAGAGCCACGACACACACAAGTGTTTGCGTGTTTGTATGTGCTCACGGGTCCAGCTAGCGTCCACCCCACAGTTTGTTACTGATCAATCTAGAGAGGCATGTTAGCACACGGGGAGGGTGATGTGTGCCTGGCTGTGTGTGTGTGTACGTGTTTGGGGGATGGGCAACACCAGCCGAGACACCTGTTGGAACTTATAAACTGACAGGCAGCAAAGTAATTTACTCAAACTCACTCAAAAATACAAGTGCGAACTTTTACAGGTGTTATATCTTTACTAAGGGACAAAAATGTGTCAAATAAAGTCGTTTTTTCAGTACATAACTTTTTCAAGTTAGCATAAGTTAACAAAATGCATAGCTAAAGTTACTTAAAAATGAACACACATGAAAGGGCACACTAAAACCACACACCTGAATAGCTACCGTGTGCCCTAGCTCTAATTAAGCACGTTTTTATCGCCAACAGTTTCCAGCTACAGGGGACAAATCGAAGTTAGCAGCTGTTAGCAAACAAGCTAGCCATGAGCGAAGTACTGTCAACGTTAAAGGGACATATGAAACAAACACCAGCGCAGCACACAAAGTCCATTTGACGCCCAGCCTTGCCAGATAAGGTGACATACCTTCAACAAAACCAGTAAATCGTATCGCCCAGGGTGTGAAAGAGCTGGCTAGCAACGAGGACCCGCACCACAGTCGATTCCTGCAACGGTGCTGCTCCTGCTGCTGCTGCCATCTTGTTCAACGACGAGGACACACCGAGCGACTTTTCGCACATTTGAAGCACTAAATAACGCAAATAACTATCTATTACGAGAGCCCGACGTGACCCATGCTTTCCACAGCCGTCTCGGGTTGCGCCGAACGTCACTCTTGTGCCTGCTTAGGACAAGGAATCCGTGTTTCTAAACTTTTGCATGTTAATACGCCTCGTCCCCCACGGAGATAGCTGCTGGCGGGCGGCTAGCTGTTGCTGCTGGTTCGGTAGCTTGTTGCTTCTCCGCATGTGTGGAATGTTGGGGAGGGCAGAGGGAGGGGACAGTAAAATAATAACAGTGCTGTCTCCATGAAACACTGACTGAGCTGCAACGTTTGATTTCTGTTTAGATGTGCCAGAATTAAAACTTGTTTTTAACAATCTGTTCATTTCATCATCTTTTGAACTTTATTACAGTACTATGAATTTGTATCCACTCCAAAAAAAGATGCTTTGTTTTTACACGCATGGCTTCATCAGCCCCCATGTTCACCACAAGTCAGTTGATAATGTTTATACTTCTTTTAGCTCATTCTAGCTCACTGTGCTGGCATGATCCCCATGTTTAAATAAAACACTCTCTAGCTGAGCTGTGACAAAGAAAATGGCACAAAGGACAGTCGGTGGCATGTAATAATACACCAACACAGGAGTACTGGTTGCTTCTGGTTCTCTGGTCCTAAATTAAAGTTGCCTTTTGTGTTAGCGGTGATCAGCTGAAGCTTCTGTGTGCTGCTATTTTTGAGTCTTTTTAGGGAATCAAACAGAATCACTCATCGGTAATAACTGGATTGCACACCAAAGTGATAAACACAACACTCAAAGATGTTTAATTGTTGTTTAATTCTTAAATAAAATATAAATTCAAATGTTTTGTTTTCTTCTCCATCACATCCACAGTTAGTATGCATACAGCTGGGGGAATCAGATCACATGTATATTGATGCAGAATAATTGAAAGCAATAATTGCAAGTGTCATTTTGCACATTACTTCATAATACTTTGCTGAATGTAGCCATCATATTAGGTACACCTGTTCAACTGCAAATATATAAGCCAAATAGCATTGCATTGTAGCAACCTGCTTTTCAAGCTGAGCATCTGAATGGCAAAGAAAGGTGATTTATTAAGTGACATGGATGTGGGTGCCAGAGGGGCTGGTCTCAGTATTTCAAAAACTGCTTATCTACTGAGATTTTCCCACACAGCCATCTCTAGGGTTTTTGGAGAACGGTCCAAAAAAAGGGAAAATATCCACTAAGCAGGAGTTCTGTGAGCAAAAATACCTTGTTGATGTCAGAGGTCAGAGGAGAATGGCCAGAGTGCTTCAAGCTGATAGGATGGCAACAGGAACTCAAATAACCAAGCCATGCAGAACAGCGTCTCTGAATGCACAACAGTCCAGCCTTGAGACAGATGTGCCACAACAGCAGAAGTCCACACTGGGTGCCACATCTATCAGATAGGAGCAAGAAACAGAGGCTACAATTTGCACAAGCTCAACAAAATTGTAGTTTCATTTTATGCTGTGACGTTCAGATGGTAGGGTCTGGATTTGGCGTAAACAGTATGAAAACAAATGTTTTTGACTAACTTTTAGAATATTTGAATTTAATTCAAATATTACATGAACTCTTTGGGAATGTCAGCCTTTTTCTTTCGTTATTCCTTCCTCTTGAAAGGTTTAAAAGCAACTGTAAAATCTAAAATCATAGTGTATAATTTTAGATATGAAGATTGTTTTTAATACATGGCTGAAAATCCTTTGCAGTCAATGACTGCTTGAAAGTGCACCACCTCCCTTGATATGTTATGCCAGGCCTGCACTTCTGTTAAAACCCTTAAATTAAAGCTGAAAATTTAAAACAATTATAATTGTCCAATAACGTTCAGAGCTTACTCTATGTAGATTTAGTAGTAATTAAGATTACGGACAAAATGGCAGCCAGGCAGTCATAATATAAGTGAAACAAGTTAGCTATTGGATTAGCCAAAACACACCCCAGTGCAGTTCAGGACAAGACAATGCATGTTAGCGTTACAACAGTGCGAACTTAGTCAGCTCTAAAGCATTCAAAGTGCATGCTCCCATCATGCTGTTGCACTTATTTCTTGGTTTCTTTGTAGGCATGTTCAAAAACATTAAAATAGTGGTCATAATTGCCAACAAAACTTAATTCAAACACGCTGTTTTGAAGAATAAGTACAAGTCTCCCTCTGGTTATAAATTGCTCTTATGCAAGTATTTGATCGCACGCTTTTTATTGCACAAACGCAACGCCTTGTACTGGTTTTTAAATTTGAGATCTGGCGCCACCTACCGCTATATAAGTGTATTGCATGCAAGCAGCCTAGCGATACACAGAAGAATGCACCAAATCTTATTGGAGTTAATAATGAGAGCTCTATTATAAAATCTTTAAACGTTTTATTTCCCTCACAGTGTTTTTGATGAACGCAATCAAGCTCTTTGATGTGAAGATGGATTCAAAAATAAACACAGACTGCTGTGTGGGACGTAACGCTTTATTGTCATGTTCAACGAACATTCAAAGTGTAGTCAGTGTGATCAGTCAGAGTGTTATTCATTTGGGGAATGGCTGACGTCATTCTGCCTGAAGGAGTGAAACAGTGTTACAACCAGCTGTGTGGTAAGTTGTAAAATATGCACGAGAAAAGCCAAACCCCAACGAGAAGTGCTTGTTAAAATGAAATGTTCCAGCTTCTTAAAAACAATCAAAAAATCAATACGTAAACATCAGTTAAATTAAAATAGTTCGAGTTGGTCAACAACACAAGTCCCTTGGTAAAAATTACAGTACAACATATAATGCAGGTTATTTTCATTTTATCTAATATGCTGGAAACTATCTCACTTACTGCGGGTACAAAAAGTCTGCACACCATTATTTCCAACAGATAAACGGATCCTTTTCTTTTTCTGTGAGCAGGTATAGAAGAGATTCAGATCATCTTTTTGTTTGTTGGTTTTTTAAGTCCAACCTTCATCATTAAAGGAAACTAACTTACTTTATAGTGAAGAATTTGTTTAGCTGGGTTATTGTACATATTTCTGAAGCTACTGCAAGGAGTCCCCTGTCTGTTTAAAAAAAATCCACTAGTACTTACAGATGCATGAACTAAATGCTGCAAAAAGATTAAGGTGTATAGTTTTCGTACCCTCTGTATTCTCTTTCAGTTCCAGTGTAAAAGACAGCATGCAGGCATTTGCTGTCTTGCTCATTCTTTCGCTTGTGTGAGCTACACAACTGCTTAGAGTGCCAGTTAAACGGTGCCACGAGCAGTAAGTTAAAAAAACGTAACGTACTGATGCTTTCTAAATACTTTAAGGCTTTTACCCATCACATATCTCACTGAAGGGGTCAGCTTTGTCAACTCATCAAGGAGCTCTCTGCCAGTGTTTTAGAAGAGCTCCACCTCACCTGTCAGGAGCTAACAGGAAGGAGCATTCAGGCAGATTCACTAAAACACTTTCCCCCACCCCCACAAATTCGTTTTAAAAATACTCAGTGACTTGTTTATCCTGAGTAAACAGATTCCTTTTCAAATATACTTAAATGACCCTTTCTAAGTAGAGATTGTGGCTCTTTTTTGATAAATGTAATAAAGCAAACACATCTGTGAAATACCATAACATCTCCTGGCAGCTCCTGACAGGCGGGGGCAGCACTGGAGCTTGTTGGATGTTGGGGGGAATTTCCTAAATTAGGAAAAAGGATTGTGTAAGAACAGGAGACCTGGGGGTTCAATTGTAAAGTCGGCAGTTTAATTTGCTGGTAATGACAGCAGCTAACTTCTTTCAGATCCTATATCTTCCTACTTTGGGACACTTTTATGATACATACGCTGACACTTTATCTTCCTGAATTCTTTCTTTAATTGAATATTGCGCAAACTAAGTCATAAGGACTCTACCACGTATGGTAAAGATGCAGAATACCCCAAAATATTAGTTCTGGGTATTAAACTGTTCCGAATGATACCCTGCCATGCTATAATACTGAATACAGGCTCATCCAAGACAGCTGCTAATAGGTCACAAATATGAGGTTTGACATTTTTCCAAGCTAACAACTTTGTGGATTAATGTAACTGAGATGTGAGTCTATTTTCTAATCGACTTGGTTTAAGGTGCATACTTCTCTGGGCACCTCCCGTGACTGTTTTCTTTAAATCTTAACCGTTACTAGTGAGAGGAAACCACAAAAAATCACAGACTGCTCTCCACATTTCTCTTCTCCCTCCCTGCAGAGTTTATGTGTCTGTGCCGGGACTCTCCCCTGGTGCCAGTATTTTCTGCAGGGTCTTTTGATAGAATGGGGAGAAGACCAGCTTGTTGTAGTTGACAAGGCGACTGAAGTGAACAGCAAGCTCTTTTAGCTCCTTGCTGACTGGAGCCAGACCTCCTGGCAGAGGAGGAGGGGTCTTATGTTGGCTGGACTCCAGGGAAGCCAGAAGGTAGTTGTGAACCCGAGATTCTGAGAGGAGAGAAGAGAGTTTAACTGTCGCTGACAAACACCTTCACTGAACTGTGCACCGCTGGTGTTGCCTCTAAGGAAGTAAGAAGTAAGTGCTCTTACCCATCAGCATGCGGACTGTGTTGTCTGGTTGGATGGCGGCGGAGATTTGCCCCTTCAGAGCGCTCTTTCGGTCAGCTGAGAATGGAGAGTAGCCATGCTGGCTTAGACACTGACTCAGCTCAACACACAGTTTCTCCCCAATGGTTGCCAAGACCTCCTGTGCACTAAATGAACTTAGGACAGACCAAAAAAAAAGCTTTAGTTTTATAACAATACAAGTTGTTAAGTTAATAAGCTTCACAACAAAAGCCAAGCTTTATGCATCTTCTATCCATAGTTTTCAGTCATGTAACTAACTCGCTACCCTAGTGTGCAAAACCTTACTCCATTATGATGGCTAACAGTGGACAGTCGGTAGTATTGTGGGACAAAAGTGCTTTTTTACCCATCTGTCTTGAGCTAAAACTTCTTGGATTTTTTTTTCATTGGAGAAAAGCTACAACCTTTAATATATAATAAACTTATTTTACTGATACAATTAACTTTACAAAAAAAAGCTGTATGTAATCAGCACTTCATAGCCATCTATCAAACACTGTCTCAAAAAAATTGTAACTGCTTTGGCCTCTTGTTCTCATGTTCACAAATTAAGCCAATTTAGAATAAATGGCGTGGCTGTAGCTCAGGTGGCAGAGCAGGTCAGCCACTAATCAGGTCGGTGGTTCGATCCCAGGCTGCCTCCTGGCTGCATGCCAAATATCCTTGGGCAAGATACTAACCCAGGGGTGGGCTCAGTCCACGAGGGCCGGTGTCCCTGCAGGTTTTAGATCTCACCTTGGGTCCACACACCTGAATCACATGATTAGTTCATTACCAGGCCTCTGGAGAACTTCAGGACATGTTGAGGAGCTAATTTAGCCATTTAAATCAGCTGTGTTGGTTCAAGGACACATCTAAAACCTGCAGGGACACCGGCCCTCGTGAGATTGCCCACCCCTGTACTAACCCCATGTTTGCCTACTGGTGGTGGTCAGAGGGCCGGTGTCCGGCAGCCTCGCCTCTGTCAGTGTGCCCCAGGGCAGCTGTGGCTACAATGTAGCTTGCCATCACCAGTGTGTGAATGGGTGTGTGGCTGAAAGTAGTATAAAGCGCTTTGGGGTCCTTAGGGACTAAGTAAAGCGCTATTCAAATACAGGCCATTTACCATTTAAATAGTTAGTACAAAGCACATCTTTTAAAACTGTTGGAAAACACACAAACTCCACAGAAAGGTTCCAGTTGACCAGAAAAAAATAAATAAAAACCCCCTTAACATAGTGACAGCAGAGTCCAAAAAAGTTGTCCAGAAATTAGTGGTCCATCTTTCATATACAATTCGTGGAAACAACACTACTCTTGTCTAAATGAGGCTAAACTAGTCACATCACCACATCTGTGAAACTGATGGAATCTACAGTGTCTCTCTTTATTTTTGCTGAATTCAGATCAGGCACATTGCAGAATATGTCAGCATGGGACCTTTCCAGAGAAAGTTACCTTGAAATTCAAACTAATCCTAAGTCGTTCAATTTACGCATTAATGCAAGTCAAATTAAATCCACTCTGGCTCAGTCATATTTGTCCACCTTTGTTTATTCACATAGAGAATAATTAGTGCTTGAGGAAGTGAACTGAAAGAAATGAAGGCAAATTTGGCCACTGTAGCTTTAAATATAAAAAAATATATATATATCTTTGTGCTTACGGTGTATGCATGTCTGCAAGCAAGACGTTAACAGTGTTTTTGAGGGTCTCCATCAGTCCTGGCAGGCCTGAGATGGCCTCCCCAGTTGTAGTGTAGACAATGAGCAGCACAGAGGAGAGAAGAACCAGCTGTTCAGCCTCCTGCTGCATCTCCTGGAATCGAACCTGATCCATCAACACCGTCTGTAGATAAAAGCAGAGGAGAATTTTAGGATGAAGAGTACAACACAAGAAGTGAAATCTAAACAAGCGCTGAGATACAATGAACCAGGATTTATTGGGTTTACCTCCGGGAAGGGGTCTGAGTCGTGGTCCCACCTGAGCAGGCGAAGATAGGCATGATTATGAACACTGAGGGGGTGGAGTGAAGAATCAGATGCAGCACCACCTGTTGCTGCTGAGTCTTGCAGGCTTTTTACTGTATCCTCAAGCCATTTCTCAGTGAAGTCTAAGGCATCTGAAGGAGAAACGATCATTGTTATTATTCAGTATAATAATAGCAGTACTAGTCAGCGGTATTACATCATTATAGAATATAATACAGGAGTCTATAACCAAGATTTTTTCAGTTTTCTGTATTGTTAAATGTAAAAGGTTCAGACTACACTAGACAGAAGGGCAAACATACAAATATTTTGAGTAGAGCAGAGATGCACAGTGGTATAAGATGAATTATTAAGTCTATGTGTAAACACTGCATCAAATCAAAGCTGTTGCGTGCTGCTGAAATTCACCTGATTTTCAAAAAGTATAACAAAGAAGTGGCATTCACACAGGAGTGACTACACCCCTGTACATCACATGCTTTTTAAAAGCATTCAATCATTGTGTAACTTATAACTGCAGTATTCGTGGGTTGACAGATTGAGTATTTCCCTTTTGTAAAAAATAAAAAATAAATACGTTAATAAAGCAAACAGTCAAATTTGAAGATGTTTGGTTACATAAAAATGCAATTTTGTATCCTTTCTGATCTTTGGATATCTCACAAACAGCAATGAGCAATTAGAAAACAATGGACGCCACAAACTGCATATATAAAACACGCATATAGCTGTCACAATGTTGGCTTGTGAAGTCAGATTGCAAAGCCTCAAGCGTTTGTTCAGGTTTTGGCATCCAGATGTCAAGACCCCCGCTGCCTGATTCTGATGAGGAGCATAATTAATAAAATAAAGATTATGTTGTATTTGATATGACTGGAACCTGGATGTTGAGCTGATACAGTCCTGAGTCACAGAGCAAGAAAACTGAGGGCCATACTCCAACAGAAATCCACATAACTAGTCTTTTTGAGTCACCCTTTGCTGGCCAATAAAAAGAATACAACCTCAGTGGAAAGTCTGACTTTGCTTCACTTTTCACATCTGGAAGCTACATCCATGTTTTATACAGTCTGTAGTACATCTTATTAGAGCTGCAGCTCCTACAGTCATGTTCTGAATGACAAATGGGCAACTGTTTCAGTCTTGCTACAGAGGTAATCAGTGGGTATCACAGTACTCAAGATGGTGCAAAGGACATTGCACAATGTTAACGTCTACAAATCTACCAGCTAATGAGAGATATGTTTTGGGGTTCTGTATTTCATATTGCAGGTGATTAGTCTGAATACAGTAGAATTAGACACTGCGGGTTGTGTGCTATTTAAATAATCATATGTAATGTTTAAAGCTAATAATGCTTATAACAGTAAATATGAAAGTTGTATCCCTTACTTGGTTGTTTCTCCAAAAACTCCTGGAACTTGTTCCTCTCATATTCAACAGACTGTTGCATCAGATGTGGTCTGATGCTGCTCAGGGCAAAGTTAGCCATGTCCACCTTCATCAGGTCCAGCACTGAAAATATGGCCCTAAAACATGACAGATGGAAAAAATGGGCAAACTCTAAGCACTGATGATGAAATATACACATTTCATTACAAGCCAAACTTTTAATTCAGTCTTGGTAAGTCTGGATCTGTACTAAGAAGTTGTTAATAGCGCTTTGAGCTATAATCAAAGAACAGTCGCTCTTATACAAGCTGAGAGCTGCATGGTCTGATGGGAATGAAATTACACAATCTAAAAATAAACCACAGCCTGGAACATGCAGAGCTAATGATGACCTGTCTTCCATGGCTTACTTGAGCAGAGGCACAACTTCAGTGATCTGCTTCAGCTTCTGGATGTCCTCGTCTCTGCTGGGGGCGCAAAGTGAGCCCATCATCCACACAATGAACTGGGACAGACGACCGATGTCAAGAGCTCCATTTTCAGCTTGCTGCTGGATCAGGGGCAAGTCCAAAACCTCCTCAATCTGAGAGCGCAGACGACCGTGGCCTGGTAGCAAGAAAGACAGCAGTGTCTAAAAGAGGGGAGACGAGAGGTTAAAAGAGGTTGGTTAAATCTAGAGAAGGATGATTGAAGAATACGAATGAATGCAGGCTTCAGCATCTCACCTCTTTGATCTCAGCCAGAAGTTTGATGGCGTGTTCATATGACGGTGGATCCTCCTTCAGCTGGGCTTCCAAACAATCCCAGAATGCTTTGTGCATGATCTCCTTCACTCTGCGCTCCAAACTGTTCCAGAACAACACGCATGCTTTTATATCTGCAGCAAGAAAGAACTCACACTGAGGAAAAGATCCAGTCCTCACCTTCCTTCAGGAAGCTCCGCGGGTTTGATTTGAAAAGCCTGGTTCACCATTATTTCATGAGCCAAAGCCATGTTGGTGACTCCTTTAGCTGTCTCCATCAGTTCCTCCACAGAGACAAACCTGGGTGGGCTGGCTAGAAAGAGAAAATGTATATATTTGTACACAATTACACGTCATTCTTTCAAAAGATAAAGTTTCCTTCATCTGGAGAACACACTGGATATAAACCCATTTACTGAGCGCATTATCTCTCACTTCCAAATGGATTTAGTGTGAATGTTTTACAAGCAGGCAACACTAAGTGCAATAAGCGTTGATCTCCTCAATTCATCAGTCAGAGTCTAAACAAAGCTCTCTGTTCAGCAGCACACCTGCCTTTAAGCAAAGCCTCTGTTGTTGTGGCTCACGGCCATGAGCAAAAACAAAAAGTCACAATGTTCCACTCTCGTGAAGTCATCATCTGCACAAATCTAAATCTGGGAATAAACACATGAGAACATTTTCTACATCAGAACTGACAAAGTTAATCTTTTTCCGTCTTATACAAGTCCAAGCTGTTTTTAAGTGGACAACACTGTGTCACATATTTAGTAGTACTCATGTGGATATATGGCTTTGGAGGAGTATTTTGTTTTGAGGTTTTTTTTACATTTTCGAGGGCTAGCATCCTCCACAGCTGGAGCTAGAATTGATGTTTGGACTTTCCAGACCCCTTTGCAAGGTTTTTAATGTACACCGTGTCACAGTTTACTGTGTTCAGCACACAAACCAAATGATATTACCTGCCAAGCATCTTAGAAAACATGGCATTTTAATACAGAACGCACAACAACGAGGCAAAGTAGTCACTGGCAGTGACTGCAAGAGCCAAGTTGGTCAAAACAAGCAAGCAACACAGACAAGAAGATTTTATCTGCCAACGCTTGAAGGCATGTGCCTGTGAACTGAAGCATTCATGGTCTGACTCCTGTGGTCAAAAACAGGGCAAAGATCACATGTTTGAACAGAAGAACTGAGCTGTTCTCACAGCATGCAAGAAGAAGGGGTCCGAGCCCAACTCCAGCCAGACTGCTAAACCATCTGTGCTGCCTCTTTCAGGACATATTCTCACATGTATGTAGAAGGTCTCACAGCCAACATGTTTATGGATGACCTACCCTCAGAAACACAGGCCTGCAGGGGAAGCAAAGGCCTGAAATGACAGTGAGCAGCAGGAACCAGTAAATCTTTTTTGAAAACGTACTTTTAGGTAGAGGTGGGCGGATCGATCCAAATATCAATAGTATCGACACCAACGCTGGTATCGGTATCAGAGCAATACTAGAGTGACAGGGTCGATAAATGTATGTATATATACTTTTTTAATGAAAGAATACACCTCAAGCATGCACTATGAACAATGTCTGAACCTCTGTGTGTTGATTGTTACATCTATTTATAGCCTATATAGCACATTCAACCAACAGAAGCTGACCCAAAGTGCTTTACGGGTGGGCAGATTTATATTCCGGGTTTCAAAGTACATGAAAAGCTGAATAGTGTTTTTTGTTGTAATTACTAATTATTGCAGTACGTAATCACAATCACAGTAAATCACAGTGATTCAGTGGTCAACAAATGTGTTCAAAATGAGTAAATTAATGATGATACATCTCATAAATCACGACACACTGCTCGTCCCTAAATAAGGTGCCTTTACAGGTTTAAAAGTATCGGCATTGGTATCAGCATTTACTTGGTATCAGATGGATACCAAGATATGCAGTATGACACAGCACTACTTTCAAGGATGTGCTATTGTTCAGTTTTCATTTCAGTCACATGACAGGCTGTGACACATTTAATCCAGATCACATTCATGTGTTTAGCCAGTTTATTCAGTTGAATTAAAACAAAGTTTCACAGAAACTAACCAGGAAGTCTAACAAATCTGATGCTTTTACAAAGTCTCTGTTATACGATCATGATCTCATTAGTTAATGAGCAAGCCTGCAGACAGTACTGAACAGTTAAAATAAGCCTGATCACCTTGTGGAGTGTTGCCTCTGTGAGGACTCGGAGTGTTCGCCCGGACCCTCTTCCTAACCGTCTCCCCAGAAGCCCCCTGCCTCTGCTCCTCCTTCGACTCCTTGTCTCCTCCATCCTCCATGTGGTCTGCCTCCTTTGGCATTCTGGAGTCTGCAGGAAAACAGGTGACATGGAGATTTGAATGTGCAGGGATTTGAAATCTGAGAGTCTGCTTTTAAGAGCCCAATCACTATGATACAGCCAGGTCTTTGTAGAAGGGTGTATAGCAGGGCTACACCAGGAAGCAGTGGCTGTCACGTGAAAGGACCTCACTTAAGAGCACAAAGAAAAAGAGATGTGCAGATTTGTTTCTGTGGTGCTCAAATGATGACATCATCTGGACTGGTAGAGGATGAGAGAGGGGAGGGGGGGATCCGTGTGGCAGTGCGATGCTAAGACTGAGGAGGTGAAGTAAACAGAACAAAGCCTCATGGGTACTGTGGCTGTCCTCGCAGGCTTCGGTAACGGTACTAACCTTGTCCTCGGCAGCCCCGGGGGGAAGAGACGCGTCTGATGTGGAGCTCAACTTATCTAACGTTAGCTTTATAGTCAGCGTGAACGCCGCTTTCTGTTTAACAATAACAACACAACAACAAAGCTTTATGACACCGCTACTCCTTCATAACCCAGACACACGTTTATTCACAACTTCACCGCCGCCAGGCACCGCGCTCAGGAGAAGAAAGGCTTTGGTTTATCCTCGGAAACTCCAGCTTTTTTATTTACGTCGCAGCCCTCCTCTGACGGGTTGCCGCTAATCAAGAGACGCTTCCTGGATTGGGTGGGACTAGCGTGACGTAACAGCCGAGCCCCCCCTCCCAAACGCACACACACACACGGACACAGCGGCAGAAACGTTACATTTATTAGGGCCCGAGCACTGAGAGTGATGGGTGACATCTGCAACTCAAATTTCTCTAGGAAAGCTTTAAGGAGTTGGTCTTTGGTTACAGTGAAAAGTGTGAGTTTTTGTTAAGGGTGTGACCCCAGCAGTATTGATGAAGAAAAAAATTAGTATAAGTCAAAGAAATCCAGTCTGATCAGTACCAGAATTTTCAGGCGTGATGACAGACCTGCCCTGAACAGATTGATATGCCCATTGTCAGGAATATGCAGAGCGCCACCTAGTGGGAACAGGAAATGTCATGTCTTTCACTTTGATATACTGATTATCACAGGTTCATCAGGTCCACCTCAAAAGCGGTGAATATTAACTTCAGTCCCTCATGATGCTTCAGTGAGAAAATTAGGAGTTGGCCCACTCCTCTAATGTCATGAAGGCTTTCTTGTTATGTGATCATTTTCATGGAATATTGCAAAATGGCTCAACAGCGCCCCCTACAACATTTAAAAACATCAGCCTCTGCTCTGTGTTTCATCTATGATTTTGAAACCTGGTAAGCTTATGTAAGCTATCAAGATGTACAAAAATGTCTCTTGGAGCAATATCCCAAATCCAACAGGAAGTCAGCCATTTCAAAATTAAAGTGTCATTTTGGCGACACCTTCCCTTCTTTTCAGACCTCGTACATTAGATTGACTCGATCTCCAGTGCAGGGGATCTAAAGACCTTAATGATGTTAAATTGCGAAGCTTTTTACGTTCAGGGAAACGGGGTGGTCATGGCGGCACGTGGAGTTTCAATCACTCGCCAAAAAGCATTAATCTGCTGTCACTCAGAAACCAAGTTCAGTCTCTCCCAAACTTCGTATGTATGAGTCGAGAGTCAAGCTCGGAAATATTTGATATGCCATTTGTCAGTAATAGTTAGAGCGCCACCTAGTGGGACGACTATAATCATCATTGAATGAGATGAAATTTTAGCTGGTGGTTCTACGCATGAATTCCATCCATGTGACATAAGATCGGACATGCTGGGTGTAGGTGTTGGGCGTGTCTCGATGCCCTGGGGTGCGAGGACCCTCAAAACGCTGCTCGCAGCTTTAATTTGATTGTAATTGTCTAGCTGCTCAGATGTGAAGAAGAAGAAGAGTTTCCTTCTCAGACATTTCCAAATAGATTTGATTTCAAAAGAACAAAAGTACATTTTACATGAATTTCTTCTTTGATAGACAATAACTGGCCTTCCTATACATTCCTATATATGGATGGTAGAAATACACAAGAATGTTACAAAATATCAGCTAAAGGAAGTGATAAGGTACAAATATTTTGTTACTGTACTTAAGAGGAATTTACAGGTATCTGTACTTTACTTAAGTATTTTTTTCAACCATCTTTTTTACTTTTACTCCCTACATTTTTAAACAAATAGCTGAACTTTTTACTTAAAATTTCAGAACAGGCTCGCTACTTTAGGTTCAAAGGTCAAACTGGTTTGAGCCTAAATGGGGGTGGGGGGGTTGTCTCACACAAAGGGATGAAAGAGCAAAAACATAAATTATGCATAATTTATAACGCTATATAAGACCTATGTTTTACTTTCTTACTTTGAATACATTTCAGAGCTTGTACTTTTTCACTTGAGTAAAGAAGTTGAATCAGTAACTTTCACTGGAGTATTTTTTAACACAAGTATCGGTATTTCTATCCAAGTAAAGAATGTATGAACTTTTGCCACATTTTCAAAAGATACACTTCTCACCTCATTGTTTGAAACACCTGTTCAGCTGATATATTTAACTAGCCAGCACCATGGCAGCAACTTAATGCTTTTAAGTATGCAGACACAGGGAGGAGATGCTGCTAAAGTTCAAACTGAGCATCAGAGGAAGAATGGTGATTTAAGTGACTTTGAATGTGACATGGTTGTAAGAGCCAAAAGGACTGGTCTGGGTATTTGATAAACTGTTGATCTATTTAAATGTTTCCCCACATTACCATCCATTCTATCTAATATTATATCCAATTTGCTGTACAATGAGGTTGAATGCCTTTTGGAAAACAAAAACATACATGCTGATTGATATCAGACGTGTTACGTGTAACAGATTTACAGAAAGTGAACATTGTTTTTGAGCAGGTTATTTTAATGCAAACTCACTCCATTGTTATGAAAGTTTGGAACCACCCCCTCAGGTTTTCAGTCAGAAAACGGATCTACAGAGAACTGAGGAGTGTGAATGAGTGGTTTCGTTTTATTTTATTTATTTATTTTTTAAACTCTATTAATGTTAAAGATTTAAAAAAAAAAACAAAACAAAACAAAAAAAAACCTCTTATATAATGCTTAGAGTAGAAGTTCCCAACGTGGCCACCTCAGGCTCTCTTCCAGAAAACAGTTCATTGGCAGAATATACTTGCAAAGAGCTGAATGTTTCACATTTTACAGAGATGCATTTGAGATTTTGTAAACAATTGACATTTTATTCAATAGTAAATACACATACATGCTTTAGTATTCTTCAATATTTATACATTTGATATACAGACACAAACTTACTGTCAGTCAAAAATGCATCTGTGGAGATGGTTCACTTTTGTATAACAAGCAAGTAAAAAGGCAAAAAACACTTTAAAGAAAACAGCAGAGACAAATCTGCACAGATCTACAGCACACTGAAGGCAGAGTCACCAAAGTACTGGTTAAATATTTCTGGGTGGGAAAGGTGAAACTGTCTAAGAAGACGCTTTTTCTCCTTGGCTGAGATCTTGGTATCCAGGTGGATGTTGTTTAAGAGGACCCACAGCGCTTGGTTGGTGGTGGTTTTTGTAGAGCTTTGTAAAGTGTTCCTGTCAACCTGCTGACAGAATGTAGAACCTGAAGAAGAGAGAAAAAAAAAAAAAACGTTAAAGGAAATGAACATTGCATAATTGCCAATTTAATGTAACTACAGACCTCCAGTCTCAGCTGGGAATAAAGTGATCTGGAGATTCTGCCACCACTAGGGGGCAGTGAAACATCAATAACCTACACATGATGTAGACCAATTTATGAATCACAACGGACGAGGAGAACAACAATAAAGAGGAAAATTTAATTAAAATTGATTTGAATAGAAATGTCTGGATATTATTTAGTTTTTTCTGCAGATTATAGTCTCCACCAGGGAGCATCTGCTCTTTAGCTGCATGACCTCTTAGCTGTTCTGGCCAGTTAGTCTATGGCAGATCCAACAGTGCTCATTTTTCTTAGAAGAGAGCCTCACTCTGTGGAGATGAGGGAAATCTGCTGTTGCAGATATTCAGGATGCCACGCCAAGAAAATTACTGCATGTTGAAGAAACTGTTTCACTCCATCAGTAATTAAAGATTTTTGGAAAGACTGTCATAGTAATACACAGTCATAGTGAGAGAATTTTAAGAATTTAGAGCATTGAAAGATCGTGCGACCTGTTTGAGTTAAAGAAAGACTTCATGTTAATGTTAAAAGATAAAAGTATTTTACTGAATTACAGATACCATTCCTTTTGTGTTTTGCAGTGAGACGGAATTGTGCGATCTGTTCTGGAGTTTCTCCATCTTAAAAGGAAACTGATGTTGTGTGTCATTTACCAAAAGTAATCAAAAGCCATTTACCCGTCACATCCGGCTGTTTCTCCTGTACGAGGCAAGCCAGCTTGTCACTCACTACTTTGTGCAGAGCCCCAGGTATCTGGAGCAGAGAAAAAAAATAAAATAAAAAAAATTTACAGAACAAAGCTGCGCATAATCCATGAACCCCCCCCCCAAACCAAACAAAAAAAAAAAAAAAAAAAAACAACCCAAACCACAGTTGGAAGAACAAGAACTGTGTAGCTTTACATTTGTATTTAACCCATTCATATTTTCCCACATTGTCTTCCTTTGTAATATCTACTGCTTCACAGCACCCCAAGCGAACCTTCGAGACACATTCCCATTTACATCAGTGTCTGCTGTGTGGCCACTTGTGTACAGCTTTTTTATAATTGCCATCTCTTCTACTACAAGTCAAAAGGGCCCCATGCAAACACATTTTAAGTTGTTGGACAAGCAGAGGTTACCAAAGAGAATATTCTAGATAAAGTAACTGATTACATTAAGGATGGCCAACTACAGTAGGTCATCCTTAGCGGTGGTTTGAGTGACCGGATCACAATGGGTTTAGTTCGTATGTACAAACATTTCTTGCACAAATCTTTGATCATTTTTTCTCCCCGCTTTCTTGCTGCACTGGGGCAAGAAATCAGGCAAAAAAATTCATCATCACTTTCTCACACAGACCAAAAGCATTCTATTACCTTGAAGATTTCTTTAACATTGCTTAGCATAAAGACCAATATAAGATCTTCTTTCTCTTTGGAGAGAGCCTTGCTGTGTAGGATCGCCCTGGAGAAAGACCTCTTCACTGCCAGCCTGTTCTCAATCTACAGATGACAGAGCACATTCTTTGATGTCAGACCCCCCCCCCCAAAAAAAATAAAAAAATAAAAACACCACTTTCTCTCACCTCCTTGTCCACTTTAATCCCATGTGGGTCAGCTGCCAGAGACACGAAGATAAGCAGCCTACGGAGCTCATCTCTGCAGCTGTGCGGCAGCAGCTTCAGACACAGTTGCAGAGCCTCGAGAGCCTTATCCAATTTAGCATTTACTGAAAAGGTGAGAGAATGAAAGAGAATGTGCTGCAAGTGGTGAGGTTATTAAAAATCTTTGGAGGAGAAGAGAGCATGGTTGGAGACGCGGTAAAAATCTCACCGTCACGTCTGAACCAGTGTTCTTACCGAGCAGCTCTGTGATGGCTGTGTAGACGTCAGTCATGTGCTGCGGCAGAAGTGGAAGCCTGTTTGTGACGCTGTAGTGTTTGACCAGAGTCCCATATAGAAGCAGCTTACACTGGGCCAAGCCACTTGGGGAGAGATGTGTGTGCTCTGCACTGTTGTCACCTGAGTATTTTGAAGCTATTGTTAAACATGCCATCATTTGCAACATAAGCTATACATGTCTCTCACCATAGCTCACCAGTGGCGTTTACATGCTTTACCCGATTCTGATACTCATCATACCACTTGCCTCTTTCTTGGACGCTGAGACCAGCTGGTTCTGGGTCACAGCTCTCATTATCTTGAGGGAAACAATGAGGCAGCTCCCTGCTGAGCTCCACTACCGGCTGGTCAGGCAGGAAGTCCAAACAGTCCAAAGCTGCACAGAGCCACTCATCTTCCCTGAAAAATGAGGAGGAAACAGTGCAAGTGAGATCAACAAAACATCAAATTTATAAAAAAAAATAAAGATTTTTAAAAATCCAAACTTACTGAGAGTCTCGGAAGGCCTTGAGGATCTGTCGGTCCAGGTGGTTGCTGCTGTAGATCAGATCTGGGTTATTGTGTGCCAGGTTGGCTGGAGATGGAGAGGATGGGCTCTGCCTGCACTGAAGCACGCCTTCCAGCACAGGGAGCTCCACCAGATTTAACAGGCTGAGCAGGGTCTGCTCCTGCCACACCTCATCCACCACTGCAGGAAAGAGCCAGAGGAACCAAGTTCTAATTGAGTTGCAGCCTGTGCAGGTGTATTGCTGCCTTTTGTCCCGCTGAATGCAGTCTATGATAGGATCCATGCTGTTAAACTACATGTGTAATGTTATTTGGCGTCAAACATTGCCTGATAGATGCATATATTGCTCAAAAGCTGAATAGATCATTCAGCATTAATGTCAAATTAACAGATGTGCAAGTCACTCAAACCATGTGAATGAATGTACTCCGATTATCCTCAGAGATGCCAGATTGTGGCTGATCCAGTACCATCTGCTACATGTCTCTTTGAATGCAATTTGCTTGATGATCACAGCTATGTAGTACAGATTTCCTGCTTGTCCTTTGTATACCACAGCATTATGTATTGCAGAAACATTTGCTTTAGTTTAGTTGTTCAGGATTGCTTTAGTGATGCATACGAAAGAAAGATTTGTGCTCACATGATTGTGGTAAACCCGTGGCTGTCTGTACCCTGCACGGACTCAGACTCAGACTGTTCATCGGCAGCTCCAATGATTGGCTGCTAGTGGCGGGAGTATCTAGCTGGCTGGAAGTATGAGTGAAGAGGACTGGGGTGGACATCTCAACAAGCGATGCAGGGGGACAGGTCTGCTCTTCCTGCCTGAAATGCAAGAGACACGGATTTCAGGCACAGTAAATTCAGACCTTGATGGATCTACGCTACAAAAGAATTCAGCCAGTCCCAAAGGTAAAAGCAAGGTGTACCTAATAATATGGACAGTGAGAGTATACAGTAATATTTATTATTCAATTCATAAAATATTCATACATGAGATACATTTTGACTTGATGCTACCTTTGGTTAGATGTTTTATATGCAGTGTGCCTGTAATACAGATAAATAAATATTTTAGAGGTGATACCTGTCTGAAGGAGCGCAGGTGAAGAACTTTTGGATCCCATTCACAAGCACACCTTTTTCCAACTCATCTACTGAAGGAGTAGATGTGTCTACAAACCTGCATGTTTATATGAAATGTTTAGGGAATGCCATCACAGGTAGAAATTTATTTATTTATTTTTTTTTAAAAAACAGTTCATTTTATGTATCCAACCTGTAAAGAGCGCTCTTGCTGTCATGAAACGCATCCTGTTTCTTGTCTTTTCCCAGCACTTTGGTTCCCACCGCCTCAAACACGCCGCACTCCAACAGCGCCTGGCACACACACACCACTTTGTCCCGAGACACGACGGCACCTTAAATTTAATCAAATAGAAGGGCCGAATATCATAAATAAAATGATCTCTAGAAGGTGAAGCTATGGGAATAAAACAGCATCTACAAACCAACACACACCCTCAAAGCCCTTCGCTTTAACAATGTATTCTGCCAGTACATCCACACCCTCTGAGCCAAGGAAACAGTCACTGTGGGATTTCAAGAGGACTCGTCTGCGCTTCACGGTCACAGTAGACTTCAGGTGGGAGATAAGGCTGCTCCACATGGTGCAAGACTGGACTGGCTTGGAGGCCACACAAGGAGCTTTAAAAAAAAAAAAAAAGGCACATTCAGAACAAACTCTTAACATATTTTACAGGCAATTTGTGCAGGGCAGGATTAGATATATGCAAAAGGACAGAAGAGACCTCTTAAACACCTTTATAGGAATATATATCTCTAAGAGAATGAGGGAAAGGAGCAATTCCACCTTGTAGTGCAGTTTGCACAAATTGTTTTAAAAATGCACTCACGCTACAAACAGGACAGAAGAGAAGAAAAAAGGTGACGGTGAGACAGCGGAGGCTCGAAGCGAGGAGGAGGTTTAAACCGTGTCTGCCGTCTATCGTGATGGGTAATGTGCGATCGTTGGCAATTAAAATCGACGAGCTCTCAGCACTGGTACGGAGTCAGAGGGAATACCGAGAGTGTAGCCTGATGTGTTTCACCGAATCATGGCTGCACCAGGACATTCCCGATGAGAATGCTTCCGTGGAAGGCTTCCACACTGTTCGGGCGGACAGGGACAGCATCGCTAGGAGGTGGGCTTGCTGTTTTAGTTAACAACCGGTGGTGTAACCCTGCCAACATAACAATCAAAGAAAGGATTTGTTGCCCGGACACTGAACTGTGTGCTGTTGGACTCAGGCCGTATTATTTACCCAGGGAATTCTCTCACGTCATCTTGGTGGCTGTTTATGTTCCCCCCTCTGCTAACCCCACAGCTGCATGTGACACTATCCACTCTGCCATAGCTCGGCTACAGACTCAGCACCCGAGTGCCTTTATTGTGATCTCGGGTGACTTCAACCATGTATCACTGGACAATACACTACCAACATTCAAACAATATGTGGACTGTCCCACCAGGGGAGAGAAAACTTTAGACTTACTGTATGCTAACGTCAAGGATGCATACAGCTCCTCCTCCCTCCCCCCACTTGGTAGGTCAGATCATAACCTGATTCACCTCACCCCCCGCTATGTGCCAATTGTGAGGAGGGAACCTGTGACCACCAGGACTGTCAGGAGGTGGTCAGAGGAGGCCTTAGCAGAACTACAGGGCTGTTTCGAGGTGACCGACTGGGAAACACTCTGTGAGCCTCACGCCGAGGACATCAATGGGCTTACTGAGTGTATCACAGGCTACATAACTTTCTGCACCGACTCCATTGTTCCAGCTCAGACTGTTCATTGTTACCCAAATAACAAGCCGTGGGTGACTAAGGACATCAAAGCCCTCCTCAACAACAAGAAGAGGGCTTTCAGAGGGGGCAACAAAGAGGGGGTGAGGAAGATCCAGGTGTTACTAAAGGACAAGATCAGAGAGGCTAAGGACAATTACAGGAGGAAGCTGGAGTGGAAACTCCAGCAGAACAGCATGAGAGAGGTGTGGAGGGGCATGAAGACCATCACTGGATTCAGGCCAACCAACAGCAGGGGAGCTGAGGGAGGTGAGAATAGAGCCAATGAGTTGAATCTGTTTTTCAATAGATTCGACACCACAGTGTCTGCTCCCACCCCCACAACCTCACCTGTAGTCAGCCTGGAATCCAGAACCACACCACTGTGCCAGCCTCTCTCTTCACATGTTGCCTCCTGTGAGATTCCTGACACCCCTCCCCCACCCATCACCTTCACTCAATACCAGGTTGAGATGCAAATGAGGAGACTTCACTCAGGCAAGTCTGCTGGACCAGACGGAGTGAGTCCCCTTGTCCTCAAGACCTGTGCCCCCCAGCTGTGTGGAGTCTTTCATAAACTGTTTATGCTGAGTCTGAGTCTGCAGAGGGTCCCGGTGATGTGGAAGACATCATGCCTCGTCCCTGTACCAAAGACGCCTCGTCCCAGTGGCCCCCAGGATTACAGGCCCGTGGCATTGACCTCCCACATCATGAAGACCCTGGAAAGGCTCATCCTGGACCAGCTGCGACCCATAGTAAGACCACACCTGGATCCCCTTCAGTTCGCTTATCAGCCTCGTCTCGGAACTGAGGACGCCATCATCTACCTGCTCAATCGTGTCTACATCCATCTGGACCAGCCGGCGAGCACTGTGAGGGTCATGTTTTTTGACTTTTCCAGTGCTTTCAACACCATCAGGCCGACCCTCCTGGGTGATAAGTTAGCAGCGATGCAGGTGGATGCTTCTCTGGTGTCCTGGATTGTTGATTACCTGACAGGAAGACCACAATATGTACGTCTCCCACAGTGTGTGTCTGACAAGGTGATTAGCAACACAGGGGCACCACAGGGGACTGTCCTCTCCCCCTTCCTCTTCACCCTCTACACCACAGACTTCAGCCACTGCACAGAGACCTGCCATCTTCAGAAGTTTTCTGATGACTCTGCGGTGGTTGGATGCATCAGCAGGGATGATGAGACAGAGTACCGGGCTGTGGTCGACTCCTTTGTCACGTGGTGTGAGCAGAATCATCTGCAGCTCAACGTGGCAAAGACCAAGGAACTGATCGTGGACTTCAGGAAGACCAGGAAACACTTGACCTCTGTTTCAATTCAGGGGGTCAGTGTTGACATTGTGGAGGACTATAAATACCTTGGAGTACACATTGACAATAAACTGGACTGGGCTAAAAACACCACAGCACTTTACAGGAAGGGCCAGAGTCGTCTCTATTTTTTGAGGCGACTGAGGTCCTTCAACATCTGCCAGAAAATGCTGAGGATTTTCTATGAGTCTGTTGTGGCCAGTGCGATCCTCTATGCTGTTGCATGCTGGGGGAGCAGGCTGAGGGTTGCAGATGCCAACAGACTCAATAAACTAATCCGTAAGGCCAGCAATGTTGTGGGGATGGAGCTGGACTCCCTCAAGGGGGTGTCGGAGAGGCGGATGCTGTCCAAGATAAAGACAATGTTGGATAACACCTCCCACCCACTCCATGACATGCTGGTCAGTCACAGGAGCTCGTTCAGTGAGAGACTGAGATTACCGAAAAGCACCACTGAACGACACAGGAAATCATTCCTGCCTGTGGCCATCTCCCTGTACAACGCATCCACTTAACACACTGGTTACTGCTACAACTACACATGTTTCTTTTCCAACTATTTATTTATGAGTGACTTATGTATGTATGTATGTATGTATGTATGTATGTATGTATGTGTATATATTGTACTATTCTTAGTTAGTGTATTGTCTGTCTTGTCTTAATGTTGGTTTAAAATGGAGCACTGTAACAAAAAATAATTTCCCCCAGGGATCAATAAAGTATTCTGATTCTGATTCTGATTACTGATGAGTCAAGACAGTTGTTAGGCTGCTGATGTAAATTGATTCATTAGTGTATATTTGACAAAGAATCTGAATTGACATGTCTCACTTTTTATATGGCACGAATCAATGTGTTTTTTTATCAGGTGGCAATATGTCCTAGTGCAGACAGAGGGGAAGAGCCAGGGCCAAAGGTGAGGCACATCAAGCACAGAATAATAATTTTAATCTGAGGATAAAACGCAGGTATTGAGGCTGAAAGAAGCTTCAGTGCTCTCAGAAGACTAAAAAGATGGCTAAGGTTAACAATGACTCAAATGAGATTAAACAATGCTGCTGCATGTCCACCAGGAGAGACTGGACAGTATAGATGTAAAACAAACATGCCAGCAGTTTATCTCAGTTAACGAGAGGAGCAGGCACGTGTTTGGCTCCTTCACATAGTGGACATTGAGTTGTGTGGGACACCAGTAGTCCATGTCTGTTGCTGTAACAGTAGTTCATGTTTAGAATAGAAAATCTCAGCTCACTGATTTGATCGGGGCAATAGTGCCTAATCTGTTGCATAATTTTGCTGAGAGATCTTTTACTTTGTGGTAATCTTAGAGGAGTAGTTTTATGGCCTAAAATACTTAGTCATTTGTTTAATAGTAATTTAACATTATAAAATTCACATATAAAACTATGAATCATCCGTCCCCACCAATGCCAAAACCAAATCTACGCCCTTGGAAAGGAGAGAAATCAAGGGTTGAGGAGGAAGGTTAGACTAAGCACAATAACGGAAACCTTAAAATGACCACTGCCAAATTCTTTGCCACAGCTGTTTGTAAGTGTAGCTTTGCAACGCTTGCTTAACATGAGAAAAAAACAATCAGATCTCAGTTCAGGCCTCCGCCAGGTGCAAACAACTCACCTTGATTACGCACACACAATTTCTCCGCAAGGTTCAGCGCTGCGGCTCTTTCTTTTATTGAAGCCATGCTTCTGACGGATTACAAACGTTGAGAATGGGCGGGTATAAAAGCAGGAGGAAGCAATCAATGAAAGCGCCTCCAATCAAACAAGCGCCCTCTCTGGCGTTTGTGTGCAGCTCTGTAATAAAACCGCTAGAGGGCGCTAGTAGCTCAGTCACACAGAGACCTCTGGCTATGGAGGTCTTCAACTATGTGAACTTTGTGTTTTACTGACTTGCTTTCATAGATTCAACTAATGAATAATGGGAACAGATCTTCTGATCCTCTGCGGAGTCATTAGCCATAGCTTTATCAACACTTTATTAAAAAATAATTTATATAAAAGCACTAAATGATGGAGTGATCATTTATTTTAAATATCAAATTAATTTAAATATTTAAACAAATGTTATGCATTTTTTTCTTCTCCGTTTGAGTGCCTGCAGGTGGTGTAAGTAAATCTTGACCATCTGCCTGTGTCACATTACTATTGTGCAAAAATAGGACATCTCTATTAGAACTCTATTCTATTAATTTATGCATACATGCGTTTTATTTGTGCATTATATATTTTTATAGAAAACTACTGTCATATTAAAATTTGTATTTATATATTTTAAAGTTTTTGGACATTTCACATTTTTGAGAATCTTCTCAGCATCTGTCCAGTGCGCTTCCTGTAGTTCGCCATCTTGCTTGCTGTGCTAATTGCTAAAGGTAAGCTACAACAACAAGCAAACATTTTATTTGAAGTACTTACTTATGGCAGTGCCTAATTTATTTCTCTGTTAAATTAGTGTACAAATATGTATTTCAGCATTAATATGGAAATGTATGTTTAAACAGCAGAGTCATGTTAGCTACAACTAGGTGGCTTTAGCTTTAGCAATCATTTTTGCTAGGCTAAACAGTTTGTGCTTATTCTGTTAGCATGGGAGTTTGATAACACTGGAAATACCTTTAGAACAACAGTACAGTCACAGTAAAAACTAATGCTCTGCATTTATTGTGTTGTTTATCAACATATCTGGGCCTTAGTGTTTTGTTAATACCCAGATTATTAGTTATCATCAGGATAATGATAACTGATTTTGGTACAGTTGAACCTAGAGCAACATTAGTTATCATAATCCAGGAACACCACCAATATGGGCACATCAGATACACCTGATATTGACGAGTCTTACACTGTCAGCTTTCTTCTCTGGCTTCAAACAGACTAAACTTTATTATTATAGTAGCTCTCTTCTAGTCTTACTGATTAAAGTGCCAAAAGTGCTTATCACATTCATACAGTACCTTTACTTACACATAACCAGATTTGTGTATCCTGATTGCCAGTATTAGGGTAACTGGATCCAGAAAACAGAAAGTTATCCTGGGTTCTCTGAACTTTCGTAGTGCAGGGCCAAGGTCTTAAAATTAGATCAATACAAACTCAGATGAACTACAGAACAATAACACATTTTTGAGTGCCATTATTGATTTAACAAAATTAAGCCAAAATGCGCAAGTGGTGTCTAAAAATTTAAGTACACCCTTACTGCCAATCATATGTACTTTATTAATTGATCATCAACAACTGATGATCAATTAACATCTGGAGTATTCAGGTGTTGACCCAAGGAAGAAAGACATTAGCAATGATCTTAGAGAAGCAATTATATCTTCCCACCAGTGTAGGAAGGGTTATCGAGCCATTTTTAAATATTTTAATAATCCTTTTTTCTACAGTGATAAAGTGTAAAACATTCAGGACAGTTGAAATCTTCTTAGGAGTGGATGTCCTAGCAAATTCACCCCAAGATCAGATCAATGTTCAGAGAAACTGCATAAAACGTTAGAGCTTCATATCAGACCCTACAGGCCGACCTTGGCATGCTAAGTGTTAAAGTTCATGACAGTGCAATTAGAAAAAGACTGAACAACTATGGCTTTGTCTGTTGGACAATGTGCTTTTGTCTTGTCCTTTGGACAAACAAGAGCAAAGTGGAGGTTTTTATCCATAATATGCAGCCTCATTATGGCAGTTCAGGAGATAGAGCCGGTCATGTACAAGTTGAGAGATTGGTGGCCTTTTGCCCAAGGATGCCAAATATCCTTGGGCAAGATACTAACCCCAAGTTGCTTTCTGATGCATCCATTGGAATATGAATGAGTGTGAATGTTAGATAGAAAGCAATTGCCTAGAAAAGGCATTTCATTTCATTTAGTCAACCATGAAATCCTCTGTATACCTAAAATATTCTAGAGTCACAGGTGAGGTCATCTGTCGGTCCAAATTGGGTCATGTAGCAGAACAATGATCCCAAGCACAGCAGCAACTCTACAACAGAATGAGTGAAAAAGAAAAGAATCAAGGTGCGTCAGTGGGTTTAAGTGTAGAACTCAGTCTGATTGAAATGGTGTGCTGGGACCTTAAGAGAACTGTATAAACCAATCCCACAAAATCCAGTTAACTAACATTTCAAAGAAAGAGTACACCAAAATTCCTCCACAATGATGCGAGAGACTGATAAAGTCATACAGGAGGCCTTTACTTTTAAGCCACTGCTGCTAAAGGAGGTTTGACAAGTGCTTGAATCACGGGGGGTACGTCGTTTTTCACACACATAAATAAGCCCACAGTATATTACAGCTTATGTTGATTTAATAATAAGGTATGATTATTGATACATTCTTTTTAAATTCTATTTTATTGGAAGGAGGACAGCATACCGCGCCATCGGCCCCTCTGGCCAACACCAGTAGGCGGTAGGGTAAAGTGTCTTGCCCAAGGACACAACGACCAGGACAGAGAGCCCGGGGATCGAACCGGCGACCTTCCGGTTACAGATACGCTTCCCAACCCCCTGAGCCACGGTCGCCCCGTGATAATGTTTAAATATATTTTTCTTATTAGTTTTCCAACTTAGAAAGAAAGCCAAGCCGCTTCAGACTAAAAACACAACATCCCTTTTAAAGTCAGAAAGTTTGGTGTGCGTGACATTTTACTGGTCACATGAGGTGAAGCACAGGTCACTTACTTTATCATATCATTAACAATGTGACAGTAAGCCAGCATGAAAAGAAAATAAGTAGAGTTTATCAGTTTAACCCCTGCATTTCTTTTACTTGACGTGGTAAAATAAAGAAGCCAAATTGTTGTGTTGCAGTAGTTGGCAGTATCCACACTTGGATTGCATGTATTACAGATTCAGAGCTTCTTTAACTTTCTTTTATGGTTGTATTACAAAACAGTTACCAGCATAACTCACACAAAGATAATGCAAACTTCATGTTACTTGACAGAAATGTTCCATTTTAATGGCTACGGCACTTCTTTTAATTTGTCCCTTCATGGCTTGGAGGTGGTAGTTAATACCTGCTCAACTAAATCCCAGGAAAAGCAAATAAAGACACTGCAGTTTCCTCCCCTCCTGCCACATTCACACATACACATTCAGGCTGTGCACATAGTGCGCCAGGAGAGCGACACACTAACGCACGCTTGCACAAATCCCCTCCCTGCTCAGCCGGGGGTCACAGTGTCAGTTTATGATAGTAGCCAATTCTAGCAGGGATCATTTAATTCTCCAACATGATTGATACTAGCGCAGGTTAAATGGGAGAAAAAAGGTCTGTTCTATTAAGAGATCATTGGCTAGTGGAGACCTCCCACTTAAATAGTTATATTTTCAGTAGGTGTGTGCTTGCAGTGTGTGTCTGTGTGTGTCACTCAGTTTCTTGGTTATGTTGAAGGGACAGTTGCAGAGGACTATCCACAGGTCAAATTAAATAACCCAGGTAATTTAAAAAGCATTGACAGTGCAATTTGTCCATTCAGTGTTATTGCTCTGACCCCTATTAGTGTCGATGGGCTGGTTCATTTGAACCTGGATGGCTTATCGAGGTGTTATCTTCTCATCGCAATGGAAGCGGTGTAAAACAAAGAAAGAAAAAAGCCCTAACAGTCATTTCAAAGCCATTAGGTCAGACTGCAGTGATTGAGAAGTATTACGAGGCCTTAATGTTCTTCTCTATTATTTCTACTAAAATCATTTAGGGGTAAAAATTGCAGATGAGGAAGTAATTATAAGCCTATAAGCTCATAAGTGGAAAGGCAGAGATGTTACTGCTTATTAAACCGTCTATTCTATTAACCTTTCCAACAAAATGCGCCCCACTCCCACCCCACCGGATTATCAGGCAGAAGAGGCCCAGTGGGACCTTTGGCTGCCCTGAAACGACTCGATGGATGTTAGCACAGAGTCTGAGACACTTCCCACCCACACCACTGTAAGTTACTAATTTTGACAGTGCAAGGCAAAGTAAATAACATCCATCAGCTGGTTTGTTTACTTGACAAAAGATGAGATTAAAATACATTTTACATGAATGATATTGTTTCAATCTTAGCTTTGTTTGAGATTTCGATCTTCTTTTTCAGTTTGGAGAAGATGTGTTGGAACATGAGCTGAATCTTTCCAGCTCACACTGTCAGACGGAGAGTGGGGGGAACATCTTACTACAGCTGCTGGAATTCAAAACCAATCTGCTCGAAGCCGTACAGGAGCTGCATATTCGGAGGGTAAAGTTGAAGTTGTAACCATGTCACTGTGAAGGCATTAAGGTACCATCTCCTTGAAGTATACTTTATTTTAATTTCATAATCAAAATCACGCCCTGTGTCATGGCTCCGGTGGCATTTTTCTGTTTCTCCATGGTGGTAAAAGACGTAAGTACTTAAAAAAAACTGTAACAAGTATAATAGACCAGTGATCCAATGTAGCCCTTTCGTGGGCAGTGGTAGTACTGCGTTGAGTGTCATGCCTTGATCCCTTTCTCCATCTTCTATTAGCAGTAATTAACAGCAGCTTAGCGACAGAGTTCACTGATTCCTAACTTTAAAAAATCTACCAGCTACAAGCAAGGTTCATCCATACTTTAAATACTGATCACATAAATTAGCAGAACATTTCATATCAATTTACCAAATTAGTGCAGTGAAGCTATTTTATTTAAATAATATCTGAGCTGGTTGGTACTAGAATGATACACGAGACTGACTTATGCATAATTTCAAACAATACTAAAAGCAAAGATTTATAAGCAGATGCGTGAGCACATGCTCTGTGTCAACACTGGTCATTATTAGCAGCGGCTTTCTGGGAATTACGCTGTGCTCGTTTAGGTTCGGAATTGGCTGACATGAGAGCTGTTTGAACTTTGAGGTGCCTTGTTATGTGTATTGTCTCTAGTATTGCTCACTTCCTCTATTCCTCTGTATTATATCACCATTTCCTGAGTAGAACTGAGACACTAATGACTCTGTTTGGCTGAAGAGCAGTGTAATTTCACAAATATATTGGTTATGTTGGTATTAGAGCATTCATAGAGAAAGCTAAGTGCCCCTTTGGCTACGTGGATTTAACCCTGCTGGATATGATGCACATTATGTCAAGAAAGAGGGGAGGGGGTCATATAAGCCTATTAGCCCTTAACCAATGAGCACAAAGTCAATTTGTTTGTAAAGAACTAACAAAAAGAATAAAGCTTTCTCCCCTCCAGCAAGTACTTTAAATCCGAGTGTGCTTAAAGGTTAGAGGAGCAAAAATGGGATGTTGGTCGTTGAGCTTTTATTGTTATAGTCATGTTAACTCAGACACAGACATTAGATGATATATCAGTCTGTTCCTCCTCAGGCACTGCCGTTATCAAAGTAGCACTTTGTAGTTGTGTCGTTCACGGGGGTGGGAAGGTTAAGAGGCAAGAGGATGTCATGATGGAGCCGGACATTCCTGAGCAGGTCAAATTCCAGCACTTTCTTTTTTTTAAAGCGGTGTAACCAGCGGCTTTAGTTGGTGAAGATGAGTCATAAATGGGGAAGAACTGCGAGTAAGATGAAATGTCACATTACATGAAATGCATGTGATATGAGATTTAGTGTGATCTGGAAACAGTGTCAAACTTTTTCCAACTCAAATTTTTATTCCCACAAACTTCCAAATGCCATTTTTTGTTTTTTAACGCCCAATAAAAGGTGACCATTCAGAACAGCAGTAAAAATGGTAAAAAGATGAAAAGCTATAGATGAGATTGTGCAACATGGCTTTTCGGCCTTCTCTTGATACACAGTTACCTGTTTTAATTTACATGGATTACTGATCTTAGAAAGGCTTTGCTGTGCATTTAACACATGCACTCACACATACACACAGCAATTATTCCCTGGTGGAAAAATAACAGCTTTATCTCCTGTGTACTCCTTTTTTCTTTTTTTTGTGCCACGCTGGTAGCATACTTTAATAGGAACTTATAAAATAAGCTCGCTGAGTTAACCGGCTCCCACGTGCACATAAAAAAGTCCCCTGGATATAGTGAGCACTTGACTTTTACCTGCCTTCTCCAAGAGAAGAGGGAGGATAGGGATGGTTTTCCACAAATATCACCTCCCTTCTAATGTTCCCCCGTCACTGACTGCTTCCACAAAAGATACGCAGGACTGAACCAAAGAAACTTAAAGCACTTTGCAGTTTTGGCTCAACTCCACTGGCCCACAGAGTGAAAAAGATGAAGATTTTCAGACTGAATCACACCTTCTTAGTCACAGCTTTCCCGTTTAAATGTTCTTATCAGGTGTTTCCTGGTTGCTTGTCTAATTGTGAACTTACTGATGCCTGAGAGTCAGTTTTTTTGGTTTAGGATGCAGAAACCCGCTTTGAGGATCAGATCAGTAAGCTGGTGTTGGAGAAGCAGGAGATGGAATGGGAGAAGGTACAGCTTTATTTAACAAGTAATATCAAAGAATAGATGAGATCATCAGTAACTTTCTTCCGTCTTCCCTTTCATTTGCAGGAATCCCTACAGCATCGAATTGAATCTGTGACAAAGCAACACACTGAGTCACTCACAAATCTTAAGAAACAGGTGTGGTTTTTATTCCTCCATTTTCATTTCTAAACAAGACTTTTAACAATGTATTAAAACCTTTCCAAATAATTTATTATCTTTTCTCAAGTTTCAGGCCAAATTAAGAAACACAGAGGAGGAAAAGGTACAGAACTCTTATTCCCCCAAACATCCCCACGATAGAGCATTTTATTCAATAAATGTCTTTAGAGGAGAAGTAAATTTACTCATCTCAGTTGCACAGTTTTGGCCCTCGGAGTGAATTCTTTTGTGCTGTGCTTTGGGCTTTTATTGCTTTTTTGACACTCAAAATGAATTTAACATTTCAGGGGAAATATCAGGTCATTGCTGAGTTAAAAGACAAGGAGATTAACAACTTAAAGGAAGAGCTGAAGTCACTGCAGGTACTGAGTTGTTCAACATTCTTCTTTCTTCTCTATCTCTGTTTTATTGTAACATGCACACCATCAGCACCTTTTATCCCTTCTTTATTAAAAATAAGCAAGATAACACAGTTTAATCGTTAAACTGTTCAGAGAGACAAGTAAATAAAGAAAAGGCATGCTCGATCAGAGTCAAGGGTTCTGGTGCATGAGCCTGGCCCGCTCCGGCTCCCCTCTGCTCATCTTCAGACTTGACACCACAGAGGTGATAAACGATCGTACTCACGGTCCAACGCACTTTAACAACCCAGCCGTGTTACAGAGACAATAGAGACCGTTTTTGATATTCTATCTGGGAGACTCTGACTGCTGTGTTTGGATAAAATGAAGCCCGTTTGTGTTCAATCTTGTGACACGGTCTGGTGGATTCTTTAATTTAACACATTATCACACAAGTGACAGGTGGCACTGAAGTGATTTAATTGCCATGTACCTTGACTTATCTGCACACCACTGGTGTTGTATAGTTCAAGTAATGTGAAATATAAAAAGATTCATACACCAGCTATTTTAATTCTAGTAGAAATTTTTTTTTCATATTCATAGTAATGTTTAAATTCATGCAAATGATAAATGGGGTATTATTGCCCCCAAACTTTACCTTTAGGACTATTTTTTTCTGTATTTTGGGGCAAAATATTTTGTTGTTGTTTACATTTTATATGTTAAGAATAAAAAAGGAAACTGTATTTTCTCCTGGCCTAAGACGTAATTTGGACAAAGTCAGTGTTTTTTTGTTTGATTCGTTGTTTGTAGGTGGAAGTAAGTATACAGTTTAAAGAAGCAAAAAAAAAACACAACAATTTGGCAAAATGAGAAAACATCTGGTGGCCCTATCCAGGGTGGGACGGCCTCTTTGAGTCCTGTCAGTGAGGCGTTCATTGTGTAACAATCTATGCCAAAAGTCTATAAACGTGGAGGGACTTAATCACAGAGCCCGTAAAGACAGTGTATTTGAAAGTGAGATGTCTGCATGACATGATGGCAAAACAAAACATTTGGACATGCAGATGCAGAGAGAGAGTTACAGTACTGAAACAAAAGCGTATGTTGAGATGGGGCTTTGTGTCACATTACATGATCTTTAGTTGGTAGAATTTTTGCATTTTTAAAAGATTGTAGATTCAAATTATTTCTTTTTAAATATGTTTTATGTTGCTTTTGTTTACCTGAACATGTTAAGGAAGTCTTTGCAACACAGGCTTCAAAGCTGAAATGTGAAGGGTTTTTTTTTAAACTTTGGAAAAAGCAAGACTTGCTTTAAATTTCACTCAGTTGCTGCTGTTATTAAAAATGTGCCATCTTGATTCCAGATGTGTTGAAAACTGTCATGTACGATTGCAACATCACTTATTTCTATTTTCTAGAAGCCGCTCTCAAAAACAGGCTCGCTAATTTTCTTTTACTTCTGTCACACAGTTGCTGAAGTACAACTTGGAGAAGAAATCAAGTGAGCTGGTAAGGAAGGATTTTTCCATTTATACAAACTGTTGACAGAAGGTTGGTGGGAGGGGAGTAAAATTAAAAGAGGAGGATAAGGGAATGGTGCTAAGGAGGGATGGGTTTAGAGGGGAGAGCTCATCAGGAGTAACGGATAGGGAGTGTGTGACACTTTGAACTGCCAGCACAGCAGAGAAAATATCTCTATTAAAATATTTTATAACTGGGCCTCGCTCAGTTTAACCTTCTTCGCATGCCGGTGGCTCAGCAGAGTGAGAGGGAGTTGTAGAGATCTGGCGAAAAGGAGAGTCGGACAGATTGACTGAAGGGAGTGAGAATGAAAGAGAAGGGAGTGAGTGAGAAAACGGGAGAAGGAAAGAATCTGCTCAGCTTGATACACACAATCAAACTGTAATGGCAGTTTGAAGAGCGATAAAGCGCTCTGAAGCATGAGCCCACTTGATTCTTACATTTCACTGAAAGAGGCAGGCACTAACTCTGTCAAAGCGTGACCCTCACTTTACTTGACAGCTGTTTCCACTGTCGTATGTCTTTATTTTGCAAAATAAGCTAGCTCCTTTTGCTGAGCCACAGCCATCAATCTGCTACAAGCTGGTAATAAAGGGGCAGCGTGGTGGTGAATAGAGGGTCCGTTCTGGATTTGAACCTCCTGGTGACCTGTAGTCGTTCTGTGATGAGTTTGTTTGTTCTCCCTGTTTCATCCAGAAGCTCTAGTTTCCTCTCACAGTCCAAAGACCTGCATGCTACGTTAACTGGTGTTTCTTATTTGGCTGTAGGATGTGAAAGTGTGTCACCTGTGTCTGTATTGCCCTGTGATGAACTGGCGACTTGATAAGTCTTTCTCTTAAGCCCCCAAGGTGGATAAGGGGTTAAAAAATGGGCAAAGGAAGAACTGGAGTCAGGGTGAAATTGCTAATCTGACCCCTACAAAAGTAAAACATCTGCATATGGGCATATCTCATCGACCAATTAACTTTTAAGGGGGAGGGGAGAGAAGCTGGGGACAGGCAGGTGGTGGTGGCTTTAAAGTCTAAGGAGTTTTGCTGTCACCATTTATCATTTGAAACCAGATATAACAAGTGAGGGGCGGATCAAACTGACAAACCGAGGGCCCTCATAGGTTAGAGACATGTCAGTCACATGTAGAATCATCCTCAGTGATATACAAACAGTCCCAGGATCTGTGTCCATTAACGGGCCGGGTCCTCCTCAACATATTTCTTCTTGTCTGTTTTAACTGTGGCCCCTCCACAGGAACAGAAACTGGCCTTACAGAGCCGGACAAAGGACGGCCACCTGAGCCAACTGGGAGAGGTGGAGAAAAGATTCAGTGCCTTGTCCAGGCAGTGTGCCATGGTCAAGCAGGCCCATGACAACCTGGAGCAGAATGGTAATAGATACAGAAAGACAGATATATAAATTAATGTTCTGTATGATGATCACTCTAGGCTTACTAATGATCCCATGCAAACAATTATATACACAAATCAGATCACGCATTTCACATATGTGCCGCTTCAGTTTGTCATTACTGAGTGTTATTAGGTTGTTTTCAGCAGAAGAGGTTCTGGTTTGTTCCCAGTATAGCCTGAATTCTCTCGGTTATAAATATAATAAGGTGCTGGAAACAGTTCACAGGGATCCTGGTACATCGTGACGTGATACAGTAGTATGTCTCTGCTCATGCAGAATTTTCAACAGCACATTCATTCCTGAGAAAATCTTCCTTCACATCATTCATTTCACTTTATCCTCGTCTTTGTTTTGGGGTCAAGATCTGGGT
Source organism: Maylandia zebra (assembly GCF_041146795.1). Taxonomy (NCBI): domain Eukaryota; kingdom Metazoa; phylum Chordata; class Actinopteri; order Cichliformes; family Cichlidae; genus Maylandia; species Maylandia zebra. The sequence continues at coordinate 62,802,347 of NC_135173.1, read as the reverse complement.
AATGCGCAAAGGTCACTGTCATGTTTCTTTAAATGCTCCTCTAGGAACACTTTGATAAGAGTAAACTATGAAGACATCTCCCAGGTCAGCAGTGAGGTTTAGTTTAGCACTGGGTTGCTATCTAGAGGCTTTATGTGAGCCAAGAAAATATTCCCACACCACCAACACCAGGCAGCCTGTCCTGCTGACACCAGGCAGGATTGATCCATCACATTATTTTCCTGCTCTTTAACTTTTTAACCTTGCTGTCTACTCATCTAACATACTTTCCTCTTTTTCCTGTCAGCTAAAGGTAGAGTTTTTGTCAATGAAGCCCAGATGTAGTCATGTTTAATGAGACGTGTGTTCTTAAACTGATCTTTTGCACAACACCAGCCTCAATTTTTAAGTCCAAGAGGCATTTTCTGGCCAAATATTGGGATTATTTTAGTGTCTGTTACAATTAGTGGTAAACCAACTGCAATGGGAAATCCATTTCATCCTGTGTCCTGTTGTTTAGTTTTTTCATTGAATTTGTGATTTAGATGGGAATCCTTCCTGTTTGCCCTCATGTATAAGCTGTGTATGTTTCATGCTGCACTATGTGTCAATTTCCAGTTGATGAAGCCATGAGAATAAACAAGAAACTGACTTCTGCTAATGAAAAACAAGCAGCAACCATTGTGTCACTAAAGAAGGTATGGGGCCAAGTGGTCTAGCATTTAGATTGTTTGAGGCATTTTTGTGATTTTCCTTCTAAACTTTGTACCATTTGGCGTTATCAGTTAAATATCAGCCACTAAAATATATTGTTGTTTCAAACTAGAAGATATTGAGGGTATTATTTGAGTTGTCCAGTGGCCTGAGTAGTTTGTGAGGCATCAGCTTGACTAATCCTGTGATTCTTATGGTGTCCTGTCAGGAGTTGGATGAAGTCAGTAATGAGCTCAGCAAGGCCAAGATGACTTCAGTTAGACCGGCCAAACCCTACAGTCCCACAGGCAGAGAGCAGCATATACAGCAGCTGCACCAGAAGCTGAAGCTGGTAAATGATGGTCATTAACAGAAATCGTGTTTTATTCTAGCAATTCACAGCCAAATGATCCCAGGTTCAAATCCCATTCTGTGTGAAGTTTGCATGTTAGCCCTGCAAAAGTGTTTGCCGCTGCATAGTACATGGGATAAGGTCCAGCCCCACTGCAACCCTTATTTAAATAAGCTGAAGAGGATAGATGGATCGATTGATTAATGCTGAAAAATCTAATCCAGTTCTGACACAGACAATATTTATTTTTTTGTATGGTTAGGAAACTGAAATGAACAAGAAGCTAAGGGAGGAAAATGCAACTGAACTAGCAGAAAAGCAGGTAAGGACCTGGAACATGACTAAACCTAGACAGCTTTAATGTTGAGTCTCTTCCTTCAGTGAAATTTTGTGAACGTGATTGTTTTGGAAACTCCTTTGAAGTATTTCCACTTTTTATGATGTCAAGGTTCAAATAAACCAAAATCAAGCCCGGTCAGTTTGTGCGCCATTATTGTGTTTGTGTCTGTGTGTGGTTTAGGAGGTGATACGGTCTCTGCAGCACACCCAGCAGCTGTTGCTGAGTCAGACGCAGACAGTGAGGAGAGTAGAGTTGGAGCTACAGACACAAAGACAGACGTGCGAGGTCAGAGTATTTCATCCTGTACTATTTTGTGGATGTAACTCTTCACATGTATACATGTTAGCCAAGACTTCCCTCTTGCCATGCCTTGGTAGCCTTTTTCTGAATTGGCTTCACTTTTCAGACAAGGAGATTACATCTGTGGGGGTTCACATGTAGTGCATTTTAAAAATAACTCAGTCCCCTTACAATTGCTGTCATTCAAAAAGTGGATCAGTCTAAAAAAAAACTTGGTTCTTTTTGCATTCGCGTTATAATAATGAGCTCATTTGAAAAGTCACTTTACAGAATACAGGCAAGTGAAAAGTACTTCTCACTTACCTGTATTCTGCACTAAATTCCCACCAAAGTTCCTTATCTTCATGTGATGGTAAGATGGAGAAAAAGTTTCTAGGTGTTCTGGACAGTTCCAGTTTGATGTGTTCTTCAGTTCCTCCTGCACACCAAACTCTCATTCAGCTTTATTATTATTTTCAAGGGCAACTGTTTTTTGTCTGTTTGCTTTGAGCATCTCATTGCAGTTGCGTGTGATCTGTCTGTTGTGTCTCTGCAGACCTAAATTACAATCCCCGATGATGAAACGCATGTGAAGTTTACTTTAACAGATCAAAAGAGAGAAAACAGCTAATATGCGTATCTGAGTGCCCGGCTTGAAATTACCTCCACCAAGGAGTTTCTGGTTTGAAGGCATTTGTGTGCATGTCATTCTGTCTGTAAATACAATAGCTTGAAAACTTTAGAATGAATTCTGGTGAAACTCTGTAGGGGTGTAGAGTGGAGTTTACACCCCATTCTGTCATGCTAATCTCCAAAAGTTGATTCTGTTCATCTGGACGTAGCGTTTTGTGGGAGAAACGTTTCGTTACTCATCCAAGTGACTTCTTCAGTCTCAGCTGACTGCAGGTTTCCAATCTTATAAACAGTACATTTGCATAATGACTGAAACCAGCCCACTGAAGGAACAATGGGCTGGGAGGTCAGTTCCTTAATCATAATTATGCAAATTCTCATGACCATTGATCAACAACCACTGACCAAAACCCACTGATCAATGGCCATGAGTACCATTCACAGAGAGTTGGGGAATGGCTGCAATCACAACATGTAAGATGGTGACAGATGTACCCTTAGGCCCCCTCCTCGATTCAGAGATGGTCTTTCCCTTTTCACATAAATGGCCTCCTTGACTCTGCGCTCAAACCAGCGTTCCTCCCTGTCCAGGATGTGTACATCCTCATCCTTGAAAGAGTGTCCACTGGCCTGTAGGTGTAAACAGACTGCAGAGTCCTGGCCAGACGAGGTGGCTCTTCTGTGTTGTGCCATCCGCTTCTCCAGAGGTTGTTTGGTTTCCCCGATGTATATATCCCGGGAATCCTCCTGGCACTTAACAGCGTACACTATGTTACTCTGTTTGTGTCGGGGGAGCCGATCCTTGGGGTGGACCAACTTTTGGCGCAGCGTGTTTTGGCGTTTAAAAGCCACAGAGACCCGGCGTTTAGAAAAAATGCGTCTCAACTGCTCCGATACTCCTGACACATATGGGATCACTACAGGTTTTCGCTTGGGCTGTTCTTCTGCCTCCCTGGCCGCTGTGTCAGTGGGGATGGTGTTCACTCTGTGTTGTAGCGTCCTGATGACACCCAGTTTGTGCTCCAGTGGATGATGAGAGTCAAACCTTAAATACTGGTGTAGGTTTACGGTACACGTCAGCTTTTAGATGGCCCCCATTACTGATGGAAATCTCACAGCCTAAGAAGGCTAACCTGCCACTTTTCATATCCTCCCTGGTGAATTTGATGTGTCGGTCCACCGAGTTAACGTGATCCGTGAAATGTGGTACGTCCTGAGATTTGATTTTCACCCAGGTGTCATCAACATATCTGAACCAATGGCTTGGTGGTGTTCCAGGGTAGGATAGCAAAGCCCTTTTTTCCACTTCTTCCATGTATAAATTGGCCACGATGGGTGAAACTGAGGAGCCCATGGCACACCCATGTTTCTGCCTGTAGAACTGACCCTTGTATGTGAAGTAGGTGGAATGAAGACACAGTTCAAACACACTTGGTCGATGCTGAGAGTGGTCCTGTTGCTGAGGTTGGGGTCATCCTAATCTCTTACGGACTACCTCCAACGCTTTCGTGACTGGGATGCAAGTGAAGAGAGATGTAATGTCGTACGAGACCATGGTTTCATCTGCCTCCATAATGACATCTCTCACCTTCTCAACAAAATCCAGGGTGTTCTGGATGTGGTGTTCAGAGCTGCCCACCAGCGGGTTGAGGATCGAAGCCAGAAACTTGGAGATGTTATAGGTGACAGAGTTGATCATGCAGACAATCGGTCTTAAAGGTGCACCCTGTTTATGTATTTTCGGTAAACCATACAGACTTGGTGTAGATTCCCCTGGGTACAGCCTGTGGTATGAGGTCCGGTCGATAGCCTTGTCTTGTTCTCACTGCTTCAGACAGTCTATCACCCTCTTCCTGTAGCCACTTCCTGGGTCTCGTTTCAGGGGCTTATAAGTATTTTCATCACTGAGTAGTGACAAAATCTTCTCATGATAGTCTTTCTGGTTTAGCAATACTGTGCACCGACCCTTGTCTGCTGCAAGGATGATAATGTTGTTGTCATCACTAAGTGATGTGAGTGTCTTCCTCTCCTCCATGGTGATGTTGGATGCTGGGGGCTTTGCATTGCTGAGACAGGCCGAAACTTTCGTCATGCTAAGTAAATAGTGCCCAGAGAGAGAGCTACATTTTGGAGTGCTTCTTGTTTATTAATGTGTTAGATTGGATAATTATGTCCAAATACACATTTCAACCTTAATCACACATTTAGAAAAGTGTTGCAAAGAAGAAAAGAATAGAAATGTAAAGTGTAAATCAGAAAAAATAGCACATCTTAATCTCCTGATTTATTTTTAACTGGTGTATTCATGTTAACTATCATATACTGTATGTAGTACAAATATTGGTAAGCATCACTGGTAAGCAAAATTGATTTAATAATAACAAAGTTTTTTTTGCCTACAGGAGAGAAAAAATTAGCTCCAGGTGTGTCTTTGTTTATCAATAATAAGGAAGAAATAGAAGAATTTATCTTGTTGATTCTTACAAATTACAGTCATACATTTAAGCCACATTTAACAAAAAATTTGGGGCGAATGAAATTTATCCTTACAGACTCTGGACTTTAAAGTTAGTGCGATTTCAGTCCTTTTATGTTAGAATACTTTAATTGGTTTTTGTGTGCAAAAACAAAAATAAATGCCAAACTTATAGTAATGACATGTCTGTTATCCCACTTCACCTTTGTAGAAACCTCCTTTTCATGCACGTTGGAGTTTTGGCTGATAGAAAATGTGATTTATGTCTCCAGATAAAACCCTGCACCACCCATTGGTCCCACACAGATCAGAAATTTTTCAGGGTCTATTTAAATGATTATAGAGTAAATTTATGCAAAGACCAAAATGAATGACAACCATTGTTCCTTCCCATAAACTTGATGAATGGGATGTTGTATATCACAGCATGTACATGTGTGAATATAGTCGGCTCCACAACTGAATGATAGTGTGTTTATTCTGCATTTATAGCTTTAAAGTTTATTGTTCTCTTTTCTTCTCTCTATACCACCCCCTCTCATTTTAATTCACCTATTCATTAATTTATTAAAATCATTATCAAAATGACACAAGCCAACTGATTTGTATTAGCAAGAAGTCCTCTCTCTGCCTGCCCTGTTTAGAACCCCCTGTTCACATTAAATAAACACATAAAAATTTAGTATTGCACTAAAACCACATGGGCGATTAATTTTACTGCAGGCCCTTAAACAGGAACATGAGGTGATGGGAGAGCAAAGCAAGGCAATGGAAGACAAGGTGGCCCAACTGATGGAGAGCTATGCTGCTTCCAAGACCAGCTGGGACAAAGAGGTAGAAGAAAAACTGTGCTGTGGGAGAAGGCATTGTGATGATAGTAGCACATATTTACAGTGTCCGTCAGGCTGGACTCTTCTATAGCAGACTTAATGTGTATATGGGAAGATGCCAGAAAATCATACAAGCTAATTTAAAATCACATCTTTCATTTGTCTGTGTGGGTAAACAGAAGACGAAGTTTCTGGATCACCTCAAGACACAGCAAGAAGCCCTTCAAGCACTGAAAGAGGCTTATGATGATCTTCATCAGAAACACGCTGAGCTGTCCTTACAGGCCAAATCACATGAACAGCACATACATGAAATGGAGGTATGTATCCAAAAACACATGTAGGGGATTACACGTGTCATGTGAGGCAGGAGTGAAAGATGGGTACGGGGGGCTACAAATGACAAATAATGACACTGTGATTTGTAGCGGAAGTAGTGAACAGATGAAAGAGAGCCTGGAGAGGTGGAGGTATGCTCTAGAGAGAAGAGAAATAAAAGTTCGTAAAAACAAGCAGATGTAACAGGGATGCTCCAAGGAGAAGAAGCAGTGATGGTGGATGAATTTAAATGCCTGGGGTTAACCATTCAAAGCAATGGGCAGTGCACAAGTAATGTGAAGAAGAGAGTGTAGGCAGGGTACAGTTGTTGGAGATGAGTGTCTTGGGTGATTTGTGAAAGCAAGAGTGAAAGGGAAGGTTTGCAAGATGGCGGTGAGACCTGCTGCTATAGAGACAGTGGTGCTGAAAAAGGACAAGAGGCCGAGCTCCACATTAAAGCACAAAGGGGATCAGGTCTGTGGAGCAAATTGTCCCTAACATCAGGACATCTCCAGTATTAGATGCTTTCAAACCCCGTATGTATTTTTTGGCTTTTAAATCAGAATGAGTTTGAAGTACTTTCATTTGTGCTGTTTTTACACAGCTTTATATTTCATTTAACTCTGTCATTTTTCTCCTGTGTTTTATTTGATTTGATCATTTTAGATATATAGCACTTTGTTCAACAGCTGTTGTTTTTAAATGTCCTGTAGAGACGAACTTTACTTGATTTGAGTACATCAGAGAGACAGCTCAGGTTCAGTGTTTCGGAGGCAGAGTTATAGCGGCAAGGCTGACGGTTGGACACGTACAGGGGAGAGATAGTGGATACACTGGGCAAAGGATGCTAAATATGGGGCTGGCAGGCAGGAGGAAAAGAGGAAAAGAAGATTCATGGATGTTGGTGTGACAGTAGAGGATGCTAGGGATAGGGTGAGATGAAGAAGAAGAGAGTTTCTCTTAACAGAACACAATAAACACTTTTCTACAACTCTGTTTTTACATGGAAAAACTCATCACGCAGACTTTGTACTACTCAATTGATAAGTTTAAAGTATTTACAGGGGACCTTCACTTTTTTCTACCAATATCTGTACTGTTGCAGTGTTGGATGATTATATTAAAAATGAAAAATAACTAAAATGAAAAATTAACAGGTTGTGTTTTCAGCAGTTTTGACAGAAAGTGAAATACATGTGCTGACTTGCAGAACGTTAAGAACTGCAAAGCGGTCCTCTCATTTATTAGACAAACCTTTCAAAACAGACCAGAGTCAGCACTTGAACATTCAGGGATAAAGAAACCAGGAACAGAGCTCACTATAATATTTTTCATAATATTCTGATTTACAGCTATGGGAATAATGTTAATAACAGCAGGTGTAGCTGATGTATAGTAGGTGAGTTTATAAGAGAAACTGTCATGTGAATGCATGCATGTTTATTTTTCTTTGCACAGGTAAGAGACAGCAGCCAGACACTCAGTGTTTCTACCCATCCCACCTCTGTGGAGGAAGTTAGAGGCGAGGAATCTGTAAGTGAACGCATCTCCAGATCTAAGCTTCCCGGCTTTGGCAGTCTGCAGCACTCGGTCTCCTCTCAGGCCAAAATTCCAGACCGTTTAGAGGACACAGCAACTGGAACTATGATACTTGCCACTGCAGAAACTGAAGGTCAGCACACTAAATATAAACATACAGACGATAAATATGTTCTAAGAAACCATGAGACAGTCATTTTCTTATTTTTTCTCATGCGCGTTTTATTCTCTTTTAGGTCAAAAAGTCCCAAAACAACAGTCACAAACAATAAAAGAGCCTTTAAGCCACCTAAAAATGCCCAGTTGTCCACTTACCATGAATTTCAGCTCGTGTACTTTTTCTGGGACAGGAGCCACAGAGGCCATAACATTGAACAAAGGGGTTAACAACTCGAAAAGTGAACACAACCCTGATGTGCTTTCAGATCTAACTAATACTGCTCTCTCTGTGTCTGATGATGATACCCACTTTATCAGAGGTTGCTCTGCGAGTAGTATAACTGCATCGAACTCCGATTACAGCTCTCTCGGTGAATCTGCAGATTTACCAACAAACATGAAAAATAAAGGAGACGACACAGGAATGAATGAGAAAGAACATGAGGAGAAGGACAGCGGGAAACAAGGAAATAGCCATAGAGAAGAAGAGGAGAAAAATACAGGACAGCTGAGGAATAGGGAAGACGATCAAGGAGAAGATGTGAAGGAGGGAGGACGTGCTGGAGAAAAGAGAGGAACAGCCATGGCACAAACAACAGATAGAAGAAACAGGCGAGAGGACAGTGAGGGGTCAGCAAAGGATGCTGGAACAGAAACAAAAGATAGAGCGGATGGAGCGAAGGAGAGAGAAAAGACAGCAGTGCAGACACCACAAACACAGATACGAGCCCAGACGATCACTGATATGACTGCTGAAAAGAGCCACACACTGCAGGTCATTGACTTCATGGGCGCTGAGCCGCCTGTGGATGTCTGTAAACCCTCAGACTTCACACAAAGTCTCTGTCAGAAAGTCAGTGAAAAGGATGCTGAATGCAAACATTTGAAGATCCATGGTGAGACTGGAAGAGATGGAGAACATCAAAGTGTTAGCTCTGAACAACAGGAAGTTTCAAATTTGTGTCAAAACGAGGTCCAAAGCTCAGACGGAGACACAGGATCACTAAGTCAGCCTCCCACCAAAAAAGCAGGGGAGCTTTCTGCTGGACTTTCTGAACACCTGAAGCAGTCAAGTACCTCACAGACAGACGATGCCGCATCAGCTGGTCACTCATATGGTTTTCACAGCGCTGAAAACTTGGGATCATGTCAGACACATACAGAAACACGTACTCCTTCTGATGTTATTTCAGATATGACGCAAACAGATGAAATCTTTGATGTACCTGTGAGTGAAAAACTGGCAGAACCTGAGCAGCTGCTGGAAAGCTTAGAGCAGAAAGATGGGCAGCGGAAGTCTGTGGTAACTGTTGAAGGAAAGGGTGATCCAAGTGTAGAGAACAGAAGAAAAGATGAATCAAGTGTAGATACGAATGTCTATCAAACACCTATGGAAGAATCCCACTTAAAAGATGGCAATGTTAATATTACGATGGGTGCCATAACCCTTGATTCTGAGGTGAAAAGTGAGCATATAAAGGACACAGAAGATACAAAGAAGACTAAAAGTGAAACAGATCCGAAGCTGCCACTCGTTACAAGTCTGGGTCACAAGCAGCCTGAGTTAGGAGAGAAGCTGCTGAGTGATTGTGGCAAGTCGTCTCTGCCCAGCAAAAAGACTTACAGGCCATTATTTGAGTGGGCCGCTCCCGAGAGAAGAAAGTCAAACTCCAGAACAAAGTCAGATGTCACCATAGCGCACCAGCCAATCCAGGTATTAGAATCAAAAGGTTGTAGCGTTTTCAAGCTGTGTGATGAAAATATGTACAACAGTTTCAAAAGTCATATGATGCTCATACAGGACTAACTAGCTACACTAACCTAGAGAAGTGCAGTTAATCTTAGTTTGTAATCGTAACAATTTTTTGACATTCGGATGTAGAAATGCTTTAAAGCTGTGGTTAGTTTTATATCAGTTAAAATCTTGGTGTTTTTTTCCAGGGATCTTCTCTGTCTGAGCAGAATACAACTGCTGGATTCCCAGGACATCCTGCCAGCACAATAATACCCAAGCCCCTCAAAAGCAAACACGACAATGGTGGTGGTTTATCATTTCACTAAGGAGCACAGAAACTGCTCTGATGCATGACTAGGAACATCTTACACAGTGAATTCATTGTCCGTCTGCGTTTCTTACCATTACTAATCATCATTCATTCTTGCTTTCTTGCTGTTCTTGCCATCTCACCTCATTCCTCTTAGTCCCCTTGGTGATTATGAGGGCGTCAGACCTGTTGAATGCCTCCAGTGTCTGTGGGACCGCACCTTCCCTGAGGAGAAAGCAGCAGGGACTCTGGGAAGCAGTGCAGGAGACCTGCAGAGAGAGAACAGCAGCAGATACGGTCAGTTGTTAAGAAGTAGGGAATTGCTGGTACGACACTTTAGAAGGTGGCTCATTTATAACTGTGAGAGTTAATAATCATATATGTATGTCACAGAAGTTATTTTAAAATAGCTTGTAAAACACTAGTCAAGTGATAAAGCACAGCTCATGATTTACATACCTTTACATTTGAGAGCTTTATTGATGAGTCCTCACTGTGCGAGCTGCACTTTGGAAAATTTAATTTCAGCTGCTGAAGCCCGTGTCCAAGTACATTTCATCACAGTGAAGCTTTAATCGTGTTCTCTAGTACAAGTTGATGTTGAGCAGCAGGAAATGGCCACAGTGTCGTGTTCACATAGAAATGCGTGCCCCCCCCCTCAGAGGACATCAGAATGACCGTTATAAAAGGGTTTTCTCTGTCGAGGTCATTGCTGTTCCACAGATTCAGAGCTTCATCATTTTATAGAATGTGTCTGAGCGGAGCCCATGGGAAATTTGAGCTGGAGCTTGAATGAATATGCCCGTTACAACAGCCTGACATGTCCTCAGAGGAACTAGATATTAAAATGCTCTTTCAACATTTTTGTGGTCCTGGACATTTAGAATGTAGGAGAACTTGTTTAACAGAGTACGCAGAATATCTGACAAAGATTTCAGAGGTTTCAAACTTTCCTGCTCTTTGATTAATGTTCGGTCAGGTGTTGACCGAATGGATGTGGCTTGATGTATGTTGAGCTCATAGACAGCCAGACAGACAGAGAACAAATGACCTGTGGAAGAAAAAGTACCTAATGATGCCTGGGTACCTCGCCTCTCTCACTCACTCAGTCTCTGGTCTCCACTCTCGCTCTGTCTTCCTCTCTCACTTCATCATTTGTCCCTCACTCACCTTCTCCACCCTCTTGCTGTTTCACTTTTTTTAAATTCTGTTTCACTTTTTCTCTCTCACACGCTCCCAAACTCTTTTGTCACCATCACCGCACTGTCACTCTGTGTTTTATACAATCCAGGTGCTCGCAGTTGAGGGAGATGGGCTGCAGCATGACTCGAGTATGAGGGGAAAAAACAAACTCATCTGATAGTTTAACAAATTGTAAAGAAGACCAAAGCGAAGAGTTCTGGCTGCTCTCTCTGGGCTGGATACAGATACAAATATCAGTTGTTGCTGCTTATTGTCTGCCCTGAATTTGTTTATCTGTCTTTTCTTTTCTTATGAAGGAATTAAGCATTGAACTGACATTTTTGTACCAAAAAAAGACCAAATGGTGGTGATAGATTTCTGCCTTATAGGTGCACCAGGTTGATCACAGTCTGTGGGCTTCTGCTTGTCCGCTTGATTTTCAGAATTGGCCATAGATTGCAGATCAGGGGAGTTACTGGGTTGTGAATCCACATTGTTCATTTGATATTCCACTTTATCACTTTATCAGGACTAGATTGCGATCACTCAGGATTTGGCCTAGAAGCATGCCACAGAGAACTGAAGGAGAAGGTTGAACACTATGAATACTCACTCTTTTCATACATTTGATTTATCTGCCAGTAATAGTCCAAATCCTATAGAAGAATCTTTGTGTTTCTTATTTACTGTATTATCTCAAACTATTATATTATAGAATAATAAATATGAAACACAAACTTTGTGTGACCACAATCATCAGCAGGGATGATGAGACAGAGTACCGGGCTGTGGTCGACTCCTTTATCACGTTGTTTGAGCAGAATCATCTGCAGCTCAACGTGGCAAAGACCAAGGAACTGATCGTGGACTTCAGGAAGACCAGGAAACACTTGACCCCTGTTTCAATCCAGGGGGTCAGTGTTGACATTGTGGAGGACTATAAATACCTTGGAGTACACATTGACAATAAACTGGATTGGGCTAAAAACACCACAGCACTTTACAGGAAGGGCCAGAGTCGTCTCTATTTTTTGAGGCGACCGAGGTCCTTCAACATCTGCCAGAAAATGCTGAGGATTTTCTATGAGTCTGTTGTGGCCAGTGCGATCCTCTATGCTGTTGCATGCTGGGGGAGCAGGCTGAGGGTCGCAGATGCCAACAGACTTAATAAACTAATCCGTAAGGCCAGTAATGTTGTGGGGATGGAGCTGGACTCCCTCAAGGTGGTGTCAGAGAGGCGGATGCTGTCCAAGATAAAGACAATGTTGGATAACACCTCCCACCCACTCCATGACATGCTGGTCAGTCAGAGGAGCACATTCAGTGAGAGACTGAGATTATCGAAAAGCACCACTGAACGACACAGGAAATCATTCCTGCCTGTGGCCATCTCCCTGTACAACGCATCCACTTAACACACTGTTTGCTGCTACAACTACACATGTTTCTTTTCCAGCTATTTATTTATGAGTGACTTATGTATGTGTATATATGTATATATTGTACTATTCTTAGTTAGCGTATTGTCTGTCTTGTCTTAATGTTGGTTTATGTTGGTTTATAATGGAGCACTGTAACAAAAAATAATTTCCCCCAGGGATCAATAAAGTATTCTGATTCTGATTCTGATCACAGCTTTCTCACAGTGGATATTTGGTGATATCTACTGTTTGTCGTCGTTTTTATGCAGGATGGCAGAGCTCCTCCGCCAAGCTGTTCTTTTCCAGCCTCCAGCACAGGCAGCAAACTGTCATGGCAAACCACTGCAGAGTGAGTATGTTTGTTCTTTAGAAAGAAGACACCAGCATTTGAACCAGAATAAATGTCAAAGTAAATAAGTAATAATGGGCAAATTTCATAGCTCCTATCTTTGTATCTACACACCTGAATGAAAATGTTCTTCACTAACGTTTTGGCCCATTCAGTAGTTAACAAAAGTATTGACAAAAAACAAGAGGGTTTTTTTTTTTTTTCTTGGTTAAAAATGATATTTTAGAAGTTTTAGAAGTATTCTTATCATCTTATTCTATTCCAGCGTTTTTCTAATTTTTGCTATGTGACTTTGCACTGTCCACTTTCTGCTGTAACAAATCAAATTTCCCATGTGCGGGGCTAATAAAGGTTATTTTATCTTATTATCTTATCTTAAACATTTTCATTTAAGTGCATTACTTCAGTCTAATGGTAAGGAGAATTTGTATCGCTTAATTTGAAATGTGTATTATTACATGATTAATAATATGATTACTGACTACAAACAAGTTCATGCTAGTGTTTTCTTTGAATCAGGTGTAGCAGAGCTCCTACCTTAGCTGCAGGACCTAGTTCAGAGTCCAACTGGGAACTCTCCTGCTCCCAGGAGAGGGACGATCAACAGGAATCATTCAGGGCGCAGATCTCAAAAATCGAACAGTTCCTCAAGACAGAGAGACTCCGTCTGTCCAAAAGACAACGAACTGAACCAAATCTGTAGAAACTGCTGGTCGTCTTTATTCGCTGTCCTAGGTGAGACATTGTGTGGCACACGTTTGACAGTTATTGTTAGCGCAGGTCTAAATGTTCTGAAACATAATTGCTTTTTAATATATACATGTGTTACTGATTCCTTTGAACTGTATAGTTTCTTCTAACATTGCTGTTTGAAGTTTAAAGTTTTTTGGGTCAAATCATTAATTCTTCACTTTATTGTTATTTTAACATTTCTGTGCTTTAAATGGAAAACTGCAGAGTTTGTGTGTTTGTTTCACACGTGTGTATTTTTATGTTTTTAAGTGAAGAGATGAAAATAAGATAAGATAGCCTTTCTAAGTGACAAATATACAATACTACTACTGCTACGTTGGTAAGATTTTATTTTATCACACAGTTGCATGTGATTTAAGTAATTTTAAAAAGGCTCTGATGTCACCAGTGTAAAAATCCAACATTTCCAATCTCTTGTAATTTCATTAAATTACAGGGTTATCAGTTGTTTTCAAAATATTGTATACAAAGACTTTAGATACACTACAAGTTTCTGCAGCCTCACTGACACAACACTGACTCATCAAACCACACAAACAGGACATCGGTATGTGTTGAATGTCTTTTACTGGAAACATTATTCACAGTAAATCATGCATTCACAGCAAACAGCTGGATAAGTAAGGACCAAGAGCGCTGTTGCCCATTAAAAAGGCTGGGAACATGCTAATTAACATTAATTAGCATCATAGCCAATCAGTGTGGCATGTCTCAGAGGAGCTCTAATTGTGGAGGCACCTTTGGTCTACACCATGTTGTTTCTGCTGCTGCTGTTGTTGGAGGCAATTACAACTCGGGACACTCTGGTTTGACTGTGTTTACACCTATTAAATTAACAGAAATAACAGTTCAAATAACAATTAGCACTAAATACCCCAACCCTAATTAACCAAAAATCAATTAGTGAACACACAGTCCAATTAACACGTACTAACAAGCCTCTCGTTAACTTTATGTTCCCTGTGAGGATGATGGCGGAAAGAGCATATGGCCCCACAAGAGCATGAAGCAGCTGACCACACGTTTGGATTCTCATTAGTCTGGTTGCTGCTTATGTACTGTAGACGTGTGGCATTTGGCTTCAGCTCACTCGCATCAGGTTAGTTTAAGTGGGTTTGAGAGTGTTGGACAAAGAGGTTTTTGTAGTATATAGACTGTCTAGATGCAAATTTCTATTAGCAAACTGATCTATTAATACATCTGACTGACATCAGTGCAGTTTGTAGCCCTAATTTTCAGCTGTCACACAGATACACAATGCTTTTTTACAGTATCACCTTCAGAAGACGAGATAATTTCAACATTATAATGTGCTGTTACGCATTTTTGACTTGGTGATAATGTGAAGACATAAAAATATATTACTTCACTTTTTAAAAATTACTTTTTTATTACCTCACTTTTTGTAGGTCACCATATTGATGCAAAAAAATATCTTTTTTTTTTTAATATAGCATAACAACATAGTATGTAAATATAATGCAAACATAATACATAATACCCATCTGTCAATTTTCCAGCACTCATCTAGGGCCAGGTCACTGGGGCAACCGTCTAAGCAGAGAAGCCCAGTCCTCATTATCTCACCTGCATAAACAGAATAACGCAAAGTTCAGTGTTGCAATGCTTCCCGTTTAACTTCTTACCTGTGCCTGATATGCAGCGAGTCAACAGAATTGCATGACACTGCCTGAGAGCATCACTCATATAGGGCTAATTGTTTTGGTTCATAACGTTAAATGGACTCATTCTTATATAACGCTTTTCTACTCTCCCAGAGTACTCAAAGCGCTGTATACAACATGCCACATTCACCCAATTACACCCATTCTCACGGACTCTAAACTAAGTGATTTTCTAATGACATTCACACTCGGATGGATGCATCGGAGAGCAACTTGGGGTTAGTATCTTGCCCAAGGATACTTGGCATGCAGACTGGAGGAGCCAGGGATCGAACCACCCACCTTCCGATCAGCAGGGGACCTGCTCTACCTCCTGAGCTACAGCCACCCCACATTAGATTCTGTCTTTAGCTTTAAATCCGATACACGGGACTTTGAAGCACATAAAGATATAGTTTTGTTTTCATTACTGTACTTTGACACTATGCTGTGAAACATAGGTTAGCAAAAGTTAACCATTTGGCTGTGGTAATTGACCCTTATGACTCCCCCACGCCCCAGAGCATGCCTACCAACAGATCCACAGCAGACCTTGTTGAAGTTATAAGAAAAGACTCGAGCTTTCACCATATTTCTACTCGCACGCTAAAATTAACAGCTAACATTTCAGTGGTGGTAAAATGGCTCAGCTTGATCCATCTTACTACACTTACTGATAATGAATACGTCTGAACCTTAATGCACTCATAAAGAAACCTGGAGCATTTGAGTGGCTGTGCCCACCACTGCTGACCCTTATCCGTATTGGGAGGACGGGAGATGATGGGAGGAGAGGTGGGGGAGGTGTGGAATATAAAAGAGTTAATTTTAATGCACTCGTGGTCGCAAAAACTCATAGACGATCTATATTTCTCACTCATACAGTTTTTGCCTCTCCTCTTTTACATAAGCGTGCACATGGCCACATACACACATACAGTCTCTGTTATGAAGTGTTGGCACTTTGAAACAGTCAATTACCCTCTGGCTAGGGAGGATACCTGCTGTTAATTACTGCTCAGTGTTTTATATGGAGCGTAAATAAAGAGACCGCTGACATTCACATTCCATCAATGCGTCCCCCAGCTCACACTGCATTGTGTGTGTGTGTTATTTGAGTTTAAAATAACCCTTGTGAGGTAGGAACCATGGGGAAAACAGCATTTTGGAAAGAACGGGTACAAATCCTCCAACCTGACCAAAAAGATGCTGTTTCCCAGTGAATTTGCCTCATAAGACTAAATCCTGAAATAGTACCCCTGCACAGATATGCAGTATAATATATGCAGTTAAGATTTTGGTTTATAGTAATGTTGAGCTGGGGTTGGCAATGGCAACCTTCCATTTTAAACACAATTTGTTTTTACCCTTCCATCTACCCCAGCCTCCTCCTTAGTCCTAAAACACAGTCAGTCTTCAGTCCCAAATGTGAATCTGATAAACTTCGATCATCAGTTTTTAATGCATGTTGACTGTACAGTGATAATAACTATAATGAATCAAGGCCATGATACATGTCTATTATTGTTTTGTTATATCTCCCTGTCATTGTTATGAGTTATGAGTTGGTCCCCCTGAATTCATCCCAGGTTATCTTTAGTTGCAATTATACACTGTACATAGTGGGAAACATTGGACCACTACTTTGAAGCCACAAGTAAAGGTATCATCATCTTTCTGTCATATTGGTAAACTTTTAATTTGTTTAGTAGAGTGAGGTTCTCGAGCCAAAAATGCCATTCATACGTCTCCATATAGGGCTTTAATTATGAGCCATAATGTTGTAGCCATCTAAAGTTGACTTACTATATTCTTCAAAACTGGGAAACAATGATATGTGTCTTGTAGAAATTGCCATAAGATATCAACAACCAACCAATGTGATGTCAGACAAAACATCTACTATATCCATAATCCTAAAGGGAAGCAAATACATCTCTGATTAGTGGAGGTCACTGTTGCCATGGAAGACTTTAAACATGTGACAAAAACTTCAGAAACTGTAATAGCAGTGATTGCAATCAGTTGATGAAGCACTGTACTATATCGATGACGTGGCTATATATATTACTTTGCTACACACAAACGGCAAAATATATTTTAAAAGTTCCGGTTTTATTTATATAGTGCCAAATCACAAAAACAGTTGCATCAAGGCGCTTTATATTGTAAAGACCCTACAATAATATAAAGACAACAGAGAAAAACCCTTATAATCATAAGACCCCTATGAGTAAGCGCTTTGGTGACAGCGGGAAGGAAAAAAATCAATTTTAACAGGAAGAAACCTACAGCAGAACCAGGCTACAGGATGGACGGCAATATTCCGTGAGCAGTTGGGGTGAGGAGGGGAAGACAAGACAAAAACATGCTGTGGAAGAGAGCCAAAGATTAATAACTAATAATTGATATTATTATCAAAAGTCCTATTATGCAGCGCTGCAATAATGAAAAGAATTTCATTTGAAAAAGTTGGAAATCATTATGGGATTTGCAAAAACTTTTGGGATGAGTAGCTCCTTCACTGTTAAAAGAAATTATTCACACAGTCCTGCGTCTTTTTATGGTCATGACTCAACTGGTAGCTGGCTGCTTTAGTTCAAGACAATCAACGGGTTTCTTTGCTCTCACTGGTAGTAGCTTCAATTGCTCGCTTCAAAGTTGAGAAAAGTTTAACTTAGGACAACACTGGCGGTTATTTCATCACTTTCTGTGGTCTGTCGCCACCATATGTCTTCTAGTCACTTCCTATGTGGATGCTCCATAAAGGCATTTGTATAACAGGCTAAAAAAGAGGCAGATAACCACTACTGTGGCACAGATATAGGCTTATTAGTGCATACAAATACATACAGGATACAAATTAAATTAGCATCTTACCGATACCAGATTAAAAACAAATCCAATATTTGAGTTTCCACAGCAGTTATTGTTTTACTTGTTTACACTCTGCTTGAGTTCACTTGGATCAGCTGGTTGTCGTGTTTGTGACGTTTCAAATATGTGTTTCCAACAGCAAAGGTGTCTTTGGTGGACAAACTGCAATGTCAACGCTCGTAACATGGTTGAAGAATGCTTATCTCATCTCTTTGTTACTTTTTCAACCTTAAATTATCAGCCGATATAAATGCTAATACAAAAAGATTAACATATAGCTAATATCAGTAATCTTGCTGGCGGTATTGGAGGTTGCCACTTGGTGCAAAGTAAAAAGTGACTTAATCACACACACCTCCACCTTTACCTCCCAAATTGTGGCCTGTACAGTTAAAAGAAAAAAAAAAGACAGAAAATGTAGTCAAGTTTAAATTCAACCCTGATTTACAGTCCCATTTATTGAAATTCTGTACATGAGAAGGGAGGAAAGTTATATATTTGCCAATCCTCCAGCTAAATGGGTCTCACCACCACTAAACATTGCTGACTGTCCTGGGGTTACAGGGCCATGTTTTGTCATATTATACCTCTTTGCCTCAAAAGCCATCACAGTAAATCTAGCCGGGAAGTCGTATTAAACAGTGCAGTAGATGTCTGCAGAGACGGACGCTGAGTGCAATCCTGGCACTCTGAGTGTACTCTGCAGTCTTAAAGTGAAAAAGTGCAGCTGCTCCTTTGGCCCTGTAAAAATACTTAAATGAGCAGATTATTATAGAGAGAGAGAGGGTGGCTTTGGCTCCTCTTACCTCTTGTTACACTCTTGGTAGAATAGAGCTTCCTTTTTGTATTTTCTATATATAGTAGCTAATTTTTAGTATACTTCTTACTTTAGTATAATTAATGTTAAATGTGGTTTGGCCCTGTTTTAAATAACCCTTTTGCCAATTAGAACATCTTATTGTTTTGCTTTCAATACAATTTAATTGTATAGATGTATGGTGACCTACGGAGTGTAAATAGCCACAATTAAAACTGTTCCTCTGTTGTAAATGGCCCAAAACTCTGCAGAGTGTTTCTTTAAGTTTCTGTCTTTTTTAGGCATGAAGAGTTTGCTTTAATTCAATTTCTGACTCAAAAATCTGATGATTTCTTTGATTTTAGGGACTTAAGTTTTTGATCTTGAACTTAACTTCTTCAGAAGGCTATTACTGTGAAAAGCGACCTGTTAAAAGTCAGTATAGTAGTCAATCTACGCTCCTTTCCACACCTATGGTCACGAGCTCTGGTTTGTAACCTAAAGAATGAGGTCGGCTGGACTTAGTCATTCAAGAAGGACCCGAAGTAGAACAACTGGACCTCCACATTGAAAGGACCCAACTGACTGGGATTCCTCTGGACACTTCCCAGGTGAAGTATTCCGGGTACAACGGGGGATTCCCAGGACTCGTGTTGAGACTACATCTCTCATCTGACCTGGGAACATCTCAGTGTCCCCCCAGATAAGCTGGAATCTGGGAGGACACTGGGGTGAGGGAAATCTCAGAATGCTGCCCCCGTGACCCAAGCCATGGTAAGCGGTAGAAAATGGGTGGCTAGATAGATACATGCAACTGTCCTTAAAGAATTTTCCAAATAATAAAGAATAAAGTAAATCTTTTCCAGTTTAGGGTCACAGGGGAGCTGAAACCTGTCCCAGCTGTCATAGAGCAGGTCGACAGGCTGTCACATGCCTAATGGAGAAACACTCACATTCTCACCTGTGGGCGGAAGCTAGAGCACCTGGACTCATATAAGCTCCACACAGAAAGGCCTCAGCCTACATTTGAGATGCTAAGAGGCATTAGTGCTAACCACTGTACCACCTTGCTTCTAGTTTAAAGCTATGAAAGTTTCCCTTGAGTATGGCCTATGAGTTTGTACACACACTAAATCAGTTAGGTACCCCCTTAAGCAGCTGGACACATCAGAGGAGGAATCAGTCATCAGTACAAAAGAAAACAACCGACATTTAAACTAAAACCTCTCAAATGTTTTACTGTTTTCTTCACATAGTATTTCTTATTCTTAGGTTTGAAATATAGTTGTGCTGTTTGTCTTCTGTGGTTTCTATCTCTGTGCATTTTTACTGCAGTGAGACCTCGCGACACTGATAAATAACAGGCTTCACCTTTCCTTAGCGGGGCTTAGCATGACTGAATGCACTCCTAGTCTCTCTGAGAGTGTGTCCTCAGCTGTGAATCACTTGTCTTCAACATACATCTACGGTATACTCACACACACACACACACACACACACACACACACACACACACACACACACACACAGATGCTGCTCTCGGCTTTTACCGGCATGCAGAGAGCAAAGCAGAGAAGATAATCTCTGAAATGCTGACCTGCTGTCAAAGGTCAGAGGAGTTGAAAGGTCGCCCTGCGCATCATTTATAGGCTCTTAAATTAGACTGGCTCTTACACTCTGGCATACTCTCCCTTTCAAACTGTTATCAGACTCTACAAGTTATGACTGTGAAATGTGCAAATCGGTTTAGTTGGCGATGGGTCCAATGGTAGAGAAGAAAGAATGCAAAGAGAACAAAACACAACAAAACAGAATATGAAAAGATAGATCGAGGCTTTGGGATCTACTAAACATCTTGATTGGGATCTTATTTTTACTTTTAAAAATATTAATTCTTTATCACATTTTCTAGAACTTTTCTTACAGATATCGCTAACACCTGCTGTTTTCACAACATTACATAAACACAACATTGTATTTGTGTTGCATTTCGCCTTTTTATTTATGTTTTTATATGTCGTTTATTGAATAAAATTCCATAAGGTCCTGTGGTGTGGTTTAACCATGTTTTAGACAGTAACTTATCAAGGCACTTTCTGATCCCTTAAAAAAAATATTTTTTAAGGTTAAAAAAAAAGCTAGAGGCTACAGTTTGTCCCATAATCTTACCATTTAATGCAGCCCGATTTTATTTATGTAGCACCAAATCACACCACAGTTGCCTCAAGGCACATTATATTGTAAGGTAAACCCCATACAGTAATACAAAGAAAACAGGGAAATCCCCACAATAATATAAACCTCTATGAGAAAGCGCTTTGGTGACAGTGAGAAGGAAAAACTCCCTTTTAACGGGAAGAAACCTCCAGCAGAACCAGGGTCTGTGAGGGGCGGCCACCTGCCGGGACAGGTTGTGGGTGAGGGGAGGAAGATGGGACAAAGACACGCCTGTGAAAGAGAGACAGAGATTAATAATATTGAATAATGTATTTTTCTCTTACTTACGAAGGAGTATTAATGCCACTTTAAGAAAGAAATAGGACATTCCTTTTTCTTTTGTTATTATAGTTGATTTTGAGAATAAGGTTGAAATTCATAGATTCAAGTTGTAGTTTCAAGTTGAACTATCTACCCTCTACAAAATTTCTTGTTTAGTTGACTTCAGAATCAGTTTAAGTAACAAGGAAATGATTTATCTTTTGTGATTTGATGAATGTGATGATAACTATGAGGACGTTTCAAAAGGAAAAAACACACAAAGTTGGAAGAGTTGGCTGGATTTGTGCAAACTTATTTAGCTTGAAGCTGAGATATTGATGGTTACAACCTTGTCCAGTAAAGAGGGAGTATGGTGCATCACAAGACAGCTGATCAAGTTGTTTCACTAACTCTTGCTCTACAGATTTTTCAGAGGGTATAGCAATCGTGGCTGTAGTTTGACAACTTAATCCCCTCTTTGTTCTCAAAATAGTATTTTGACGTTGTCTAACATTGAAGCTTTGTGTCTGTAATACTCTGTTGTAGTCACTCACTGAACAGAAAAGAGTAGTAGTCGTGTGGCTAGGGGAGCTCACTTCATGAAGGAGTAGTCTGCTGTCCTTGATGCTACCGTTTTGGAGTGAAAACAAAGTTAAGGGGCTGTGAAGAGTTGCTAAACCTAGTGACAAAATGTTTAGGTTTGCAAAACTGAGGAGAAATGAAATGTAGCAATCACTGCTCCAGAGATGTCAGGGACTCCAGCTGTGAAGCGACATATAATTCTACAACAAACACTCAAAGTGAAAACCTACCCAGCAAATTAATCTCTGAATAGTGGAATTGGTTGAATAATGCTCTAACCTAAAGGTTACAGTTAACATAATGGTTGCTCTACAGTAATGCCACCTGACGCCTTTGCACCTGTCATAGTAACCAAGACCACCAAAGAGCTTCTTATGTCTGTTATATGTGAAAAAGTCTATATGTCATTTTTTAGGACATTTACTAAACAATTAGTTCCCTAACATTGCCGTTGAACGGTGTCCATTAATAGTGTAACATATAATAAACTGTGTAAATCGGTCACTTTCAAATCATTTTTAACTTAAACTACCAGGCAAAAGAGATTTTCTGATGATTTCAGAGAACGATGTTACACATAAAAGAAGCTAAAGATACACACTGATTATTTCCACCAGAGTTGGACCGATCCACCGCTGACTGGTCTCTTGCTGTTATTTGCTTATCAAGCTGAAAATCAAGCTTATCAAGCTGAAAATAAAATACTACATGACGAGAAAATCAGATGTTGAATTCATTTGAGCTGCTGGTGGAGTTTAAAGAGGCAGTAAAAGCATGCTCGCACCTAAACTTCTCTATAATTTACTTACTACCCCTGGAAATGTGGTAGAGTCACAGGCAAAGGGGAAAACAGATGAACATGAGCGATGTAAAGAAAGACGGGATGAAGTGAGAGATAGAGAAGCCAGCCAGGCCTGTGATACTCTGTGGACTGTTACCAGCTCCAAAATTATCTTCACGGAGGACCACCATGGCGGCAGACATACGTTTCTGATTTCCTGAGAGGGCTTTAACTTCTTACGGGTACATGGTCCTCCCACAGACTAACACTGTCACTGATGCCTATATATCTACAGGAATGTGCGCGTATGTCGCAGCATGCGTACGTGCTTGTCTCTGCACGTGCACGCCACTCTGGAAGATGAAGCCATTTTGTAATTGATGGAGCAGGGGCCTAAATCTGGGCTCTGGGTCACACAGACACACGTGTGCAGATGCACACACACACGCCATGTTAAGTGTCAAGCCTGGGAGTCCCTCCCTCAGCGGGTTGCTTGTGGTCGGTATTGCAGAGCATTTCTTTTCATTCCAGGGGATCCTATAAACCTGTCACAGCCATGATGTCTCTCTCTTTTTCTCTCTCTCACTCTCTTTATTTTCCGCTTCACAGCATCCTTGTCTCTGAATCCCAAAAACTAAACACAGCTTTTCCGAGATTAGAAGTTCTGCATCTCGCTTTCGTACACACACATGCCCTTCCCTCTAAATCGTCAGCCCAGAGCAACCTGCCAGCTCCGTTTTGGTACAAATGTATTCAACTTCTAAATGTCAGGCCTTGGAGGTCTATAACAACCCTGTGTGGTTTTTTTTCTTGTTTTGAACGTGGAACTCAGCTTGAACTCATAGATAACGGTTGCTATGTTTCACCTTGTTTTCTTAGATTTTGTTTCAAATAAATGGGACCTGCGAGGCTGAGACAATAAACCCAGGGTGTCATGTAACACGTGATTTGTGCAAAGTCCTGGCTGAACGTTCATGAATTTTAACAGCGCGCATTAAGCAGACAAGTATTATCAGAGCGCGGTGAATAACGCGGCGTTATGAGGAGAGCGGGAAGGTAAAAGGTGCATCTGTTCATATCTGTCAAGTCCTAGACACGCAAGGCTAACATAGAGGCTATGCTGTAAGATAGAGCATCTCTCCTTCTGTATATAAACACAGTCAAATTTACCATAGTGAGACTAATTCTCTGGAAGAGGTTAGGTGAACCATTGGGTAACCACAAAGCACCTCATGGTGCGCATATGCAAAAAAGCAGCTTTGTGGAAGATCCTGTCAGTGCAAATTCACTAGTCTTCTGTGAAAGCTCTTTATTTAGCATTTACATTTGTTGCTGGTCAGTTATTTCTATTGTTTGTTAATGTCTCACCTGTCTTGTTAAACTGCCACATTAACTAGATTGCATAATTGATTCCCTACAAAAATACAGACTAATCATCCTGTATTCGTGTCTGTATGATCCATCATTTTCTCCAATGTTAAACCAAATCTATACGAAAGAAGTCATTCCATTTTTGTTTTATTAATTATTTTTGAAAAGGATGTAAGAGATGTTGAATGTTTATTTTATGGGATAAATGTGTAAAACATGTAAAAGATAGATGTGAGGTACAGTATCTGCATTCTTTCTAAGCAGCCATAACATCTGGAGCTTTCCTTTTCCTGATGAGTTTACTGTTCTGGTAGTTGATTTCAGGCCTTTTTGTTTGCTTTTAAAATTATGGGTCCCATCAGTGTTAAAAAGGAGGATAAACCTGGTTATGCTTCGTTGTGTGATTGACCTGTTGCTGACAACCTGTATCCATCAGTTTTTCAGTCACAAATCACTTCAAGTCTCAGGTTGATCCTTCACACTGGGGCTTTTGTGTTGTCCACATTTGCATGTTTTGTTGTCTGTAAATATGACTTTTGTGTTGTTTTTCCTCTGATTTTTCATCTGACGGCTGCTTTTGTGCTGACAGAACATCTTACACGGGTCTCGTTTCAGTGCTAGACGTCATCCCACTCACTGCCCCATTAACCACTCTGATACAGCTCAGCTCTGTTTGTTTTGATAGCACAGCAGCGACACA